>NW_026606075.1:9272500-9872500 GCF_029834395.1 Sorex fumeus | reverse complement strand
CCCTCCGCCCTTGGAGAAGCCTGTGTTCTTCCTCGAGCATGTTACTCTTCACTCTCTCCCCCTTCCTCTCCCTCCTCCCTTTCAAAACATCCAAATAAAAGCTGTGTAATTTCACTGCCTGTCTACTCCTGAAATTCCTTTCTGCGAGGTGAGACAAGAACCCAGTAACTCTGGGGTCCCAGGTGGCAGAGGTGGATTGGAAGAAAGTGACCATCTTTCTCTTTCACATGAGCCACCCATGAGGCACACTGACATTAGTCAGATATACAAGGGTATATATCTCTTGGGCAAATCAGGATGTAAATGAAGTAAACTGCTGAAGGTATGTATTTGTGCCTGTACACACATGTGTGGGATAGGTAGTCCATTTCTGTTGTTATTTGGTGGAGAGATTTGAGATTTCATTGCATTCACCTTTTAGCTTGTATCATAGAACTGAGTTATGTAACACTATCTGTAATGTTGTGCACGATATAATCTGTGCTGTTCAATAACATTTTTTGGTTTCCACTTGGATTTTCTTTAGCATTTTATGTACAAAAATGTGTATTGGTGATGAACACTGAACTTTGTTTACACGGAAAATCTTATATCTTCTTCATTTAACAAATATTCTATTACTTATATGTTATTTTCCATTTTTCTTTTATTAAAGAGTCATAATCTGCGTGTGATAATGATTTCCTGCTATATTGTGAGCCATTTCAACCAGTGATGTATTGACCACTTGCTTATTATTCTTGGTGATCCCTAGGTATCTAAAGTAATCAAGTTCTCATCTACTCTGAACATTATGTACACTAGTCTACACAAAACTGTTCCTTAGACAACTTGATGAAAAGCCGAAATAGGGGCAAGACCTGTTCTTTTCATTTCTCTCTGAGGAGTTTGTTTCAAGCCAAATTCGTCTTCCTTTGTTTTATGTTGGGGTCTCTGGAAGATCATCAAGGTACCCAACTCAGTTTTGTCAACAGTAGTTCATAGATATTTGGAATATGTTGGATTCTGTCTGTGTTCTATGCAGAAATCAATCCCTTGGGCAGACACACACACACACACACACACACACACACACACACACAAACTAGAACACTGCATTTGCACTGCATTTGCATTTCAGTTTTTTCTTATTTCCTCTGGGAAAGGTTACTGAGCTGTTCTGGCCTTTAACTTCTGATCCACAGGTGCTCTGAAAAAAACAACAACAAAGCAAAACAAAACACTAACCAGCTCCTTTTGTTCCCAGGCTTCTAGATATACAAGTTCCTTTTAGATGCTCCAAAACCCTGAGGCAAAATACAGTCTTACAGGCTTCCCTTAGTCCTGAGAGTTCTGAGAGTAAAACATTGGAGATATGGTTCAATCTTCTTTTCTTTTCCCAAGGTGATTAGAGGCTCACTCAGTTATTTAAACTCTTCTGATGTCACTAACTTCATAGTTGGAGTCAGGTACTAGCCAAGGTTTTTTCCTTTTTTTCTTTCTTTTTTTTTTCTTTTTGGTCACACCCAGCAAGGCACCAGGGTTACTCCTGACTCTGCACTCAGGAATTATTCCTGGTAGTGTATATGGGATGCTAGGAATTGAATCCGGGTCGGCCGCATGCCAGGCAAATGCCCTACCTGCTGTGCTACCACTCCAGTCCCATGTTTTTTTCTAATGGCTTCAATTCTCTGGTCTTTAGGGTGCATGAGACTCTTAACTTTAGTTTTGAGTCTTAGTTTATGCTTTAATTACAAAACAATTTGTTCTTTTATAGATAGGCTATTTTTTCCCCTTGGAAGATAGAACATTAGAGATTTCCCCTTTTTAAATTTTGTTGACCACACTTCAGAACAGACAGTCTGAAATATTTGCATTCTTATCTCTTATCTATCTAGCTTATCACTTTCCTCACTTTCCAAAAAAGGAAAATGCCTTTAATAATTCAAAGATCACCTCAATATAAAATAAGTTTATTTTGCATTTGGTACACTATGCAAACTACAGGCAAGTTAAAGATAAATTAATTTTATAATTGACAAAAATGCAATAGCCTTCATGTACAGATATCTTTGGAACTTATATGGTAAAAAACAAATTTAAAATAGCTATACCTGTATGATAAAATCAACCATTAGTTTTCTTCTTCTAATTAATTAATGATGGAAATTATTTCTACTCTATTAGGTAAAGGTAAAGCTAAAGGCCCTCCCGTTGATCGTCGATTTGCTCGAGCAGGCCCAGTAACGTCTCCATTGGAGACTTTGTTGTTACTGTGTTTGACATATCGAATACTCTCGGTAGCTTGCCGGGCTCTCTGAGAGGGGCGGAGGAATCGAACTCGGGTCGGCCATGTTGGTCGCTTGTAAGGCGAACGCCCTACCTGCTGTGCTATCGCTCCAGCCCATCAAAATAAAATTAATATTCATTATACCTTTATAATTATTGTAAAAGAAAATGGAAATTTACATATAATTGTACTTCTTAAGAAATGGAAAGGATTGTTTTCTAATTTATTTTATATATTTACTTAGCTTATTTCTACTTGAATGAGTAGGACATTGACAGTGACAGTGAGTAGGATTCAATGATATTTTTACTTTTGCAAAAGTAGCACTGTAGCAGAGTAGCACTGTCCTCCCATTGGTCATGAATTTGCTTAAACAGGCACCAGTAACGTCTCCATTATGAGACTTGTTACTGTTTTGGGCATATCTAATACGTCATGGGTAGCTTGTGAGGCTTTGCAGTGCAGGCGGGATACTCTTGGTAGCTTGCTGGGCTGTGAGAAAACTATTGGTGTTGCTTCTTGTGATCATCAGAGGAGTTTTTCCTCATTCTTCTATGGTGAGGTGTTTAAAATTTTCATGAATTATAAAACTTTTCAGTGTCTATGATCTCCAAGTGAAGAAATCCAATAGACCATACATTATTTTTATTTTTGATTATATTTGGTTGGGGGACCCACACACAGCTTTGCTCAAGGATTATGCCTAGTTCTGCACTAAAGGATCACTTGTGGTGGGCTAAGGGTACTATATGGGGAGCTGGGGATTGAATCTGAGGTGGCTCTGAGCAAGGCAAGCACCTTAGCTGCTGTACCCTCTCTCGATCTCATTATAGTTTATTTTTGTTAAATCAAGTAGTTAGAAACCAATTGAACAGCAAAAGATCATGACTGCTGAAATAACTCATTTTTCCACATAGTGTCTTTCCCAAGAATTTTCTAACCTTATGCTTATTTCATATTAAGATTAGGAAGATGGTTATTTTCTTTTGTAAATAAATACAAAAATTATTTATAAAGGAGACATAAAAGGGGAAAAATGACTTCTTCAACAGATTCCAGATAAGAATGCATGATTACACAGAAAATCAGTCCAACTTTAAGGGGAAATGAATGAACCGTATTGTCAAAAAAAATAGCTCTAAAAGTTGCCTAGTGCATAGACATGTGTTTTAATAGAGAATTTTTCTATGCTTTTAATAAACATAATTGTGGTCCTTAAAAAAACTTCTGTTTGTCCTAAGGACAGTAGAGATAAGGACCAGGAGGATTGCTCCACAGTCTGCCTCATGTGTTTGGGGAAAAGGCAGTTTGGATGGAGAAGGGACCACTAAGTAAATGATGATTGGAGAGATCTCTAAGGATGTGAGATGTGTGCTGTAAGTAGACTAAAGGCCAAACATGATGGCCTCTTAGTATCTATTGCAAATTGTAATGCCCCAAATTTGAGTGAGAAGGAATGTACCTTCCACAGAAGCAGGGGGTGGGAGGGGGTGCAAGGGGGTGGGAATGGTGGGAGGGACACTGGGAACAATGGTGGTGAAAAATGTGCACTGGTGGGTGGGTGCTGGATCATTGTGTGACTGAACCATAATCATGGAAGTTTGTAACTGTATCACATGGTGATCGAATAAAAAAATAAAGTAAGATATATGTAGATTGTTAAAAAAAAAACAAACTTCTGTTTGCTGGTGAGGTTGTACACTGGAAACATTGTACTCCTTGAATATGGCTAACCTGGGTTTGGTATCCGGTGCTGCGCATTCCCTGACCACCTCCAGGAGTGATCCTGAACCACAGAGCCAGATGCAAGCCCTAAATATCGTCATATCTGGCCCCAATTTCCATCTTCCTAGATAAACAACAATAAAAAATTAAAAATAACTTATATTGACAGAGGCCCAGCTCTGGGCAACAAAGCTGAACGGCTCCAATTTCAACAGGTACAGCCCACCCCCAAGGGCCTGGGTTCCTCTCTGGGCACGCGCAGCTAGAAACAGCCCCTAGACAGCCGGTTTTCAACCCCTGATCCGCGTGGGACGGGCACAGAGGCCCAGCTCTGGGCAACAAAGCTGAACGGCTCCAATTTCAACAGGTACAGCCCACCCCCAAGGGCCTGGGTTCCTCTCTGGGCACGCGCAGCTAGAAACAGCCCCTAGACAGCCGGTTTTCAACCCCTGATCCGCGTGGGACGGGCACAGAGGCCCAGCTCTGGGCAACAAAGCTGAACGGCTCCAATTTCAACAGGTACAGCCCACCCCCAAGGGCCTGGGTTCCTCTCTGGGCACGTGCAGCTAGAAACAGCCCCTAGACAGCCGGTTTTCAACCCCTGATCCGCGTGGGACGGGCACAGAGGCCCAGCTCTGGGCAACAAAGCTGAACGGCTCCAATTTCAACAGGTACAGCCCACCCCCAAGGGCCTGGGTTCCTCTCTGGGCACGCGCAGCTAGAAACAGCCCCTAGACAGCCGGTTTTCAACCCCTGATCCGCGTGGGACGGGCACAGAGGCCCAGCTCTGGGCAACAAAGCTGAACGGCTCCAATTCCAAACAGGAGACCTTCCCAACTCCTCGCCCAGTGCCAGGGACTCTTTCCGGAGCCGCGGCCGCTAACGCGGCCGCGAAATATTTTCCCACTACATATGCCATAGGAACCATAAGCTAACTTCCTAGATGGAAACTTCTCTATTTTAGCTCAGCCACTAGAAACACAGTTGCCAATAACTCATAAGCCTATCTTAACTTACACTGCATATCAAGCAGAATAGTAACACTGAACGTGGAGGACTAAACCACACCTCTCACAATGGTAAAGCAACGCAAAAGCCCACCAAACATTCATATTGAAGACTCTAGCCCAGATGACACCAACAGTACTGTAGTGTTAGACAACCTCTCTGACAAGGAATTCAGAAGGGAGCTACTTAGGATGCTTAGGGAATTAAAAGAAACAATGGAAACCAATGCCAATAGAAGACAAGAGGATCTGAAGGCAGAAATGAGGAAAATGCAATCAGAAATGTCAGACCTGAAAAATCTCGTAGGCGAATTGAAAAGCTCAGTGGAAGGCCTCAGCAGCAGAGTAAGAGCGGCTGAGAACAGAATCAGTGAGCTCGAAGATGAAGTTCAGAGACTCTCCAGAAAAGAGCAGAAAATGGAAAAGAGACTCACAATTCGGGAACAGATGGCAAGAGAAGATCGTGATGAAGCCAAGAGGGGTAACATAAGAATTATTGGAGTCCCAGAGGGACAGGAAGAAAACCTCGATGAAGAAGAAACTGTCAAAGACATCATTGCTACAACATTTCCAGAGCTGAAGAAAACTTGTGACCACATTCAGGAGGCCCGAAGGGTACCAGCTAGAAGAAATCCGAATAAAAATACCCCAAGACACATTCTGATCAAAATGACCAAAACCTTAGACAGAGACAAAATTCTGAAAGCAGCAAGATCGAAGAAAGAAATCTCTTACAAAGGAGCATCCTTAAAATTCACAGCTGATTTTTCTGATGAAACCCTCATGGCCCGAAAACAGTGGTGGGACATAGTAAAAAAACTCAATGAAATAAATGCCTCCCCCAAAATACTTTTCCCAGCAAGACTCTCATTCATAATAGAAGGAACAACACACAGTTTCACAGACAAACAACAGCTCAGGAACTTCATAGACTCAAAACCATGGTTACAAGAACAACTAAATGGGCTACTTTAAGGCAAGAAAGGCCCCTCAAATACACCAAATTTTAACAGAACAATGGGACAAAATCCCATAACAATAATCTCTCTCAATGTCAATGGGCTAAATGCACCAATTAAAAGACATCGAGTGGCAGGATGGATTAGAAAATTGAACCCAACATTCTGCTGCCTGCAAGAAACGCATCTCAATAGTCAAAGCAAACACAGACTCAGAGTCAAAGGCTGGAAAACAATCCTACAGGCAAACAGCTCCCATAAAAAAGCTGGGGTAGCCATCCTTATATCAGACCACATCGATTTCAGAGTGAGGAAGGTCATAAGAGACAGTGAAGGCCATTTCTTATTGATCAGAGGATCTGTACAACAGGAAGAACTTACAATAATAAATGTATATGCACCTAATGAGAGACCAGCAAAGTACTTAAAACAACTACTCATAGATTTGGAAAAAGACATCAATAGCAACACAATACTAGTGGGAGACTTCAACACTGCTTTGTCACCTCTTGATAGATCAACCAGACTCAAGCTTAGCAAGGACATACTTCATTTGAGGGAAACAATGGAAGAAAGGGACTTAGTAGATATATACAGGACACTTCATCCACAAAAAGCTGAATACACATTCTTCTCAAGCGTACATGGAACATTCTCCAAGATAGACCACATGCTGAGCCACAAAACATGCCTCCATAAAATTAAGAAGGTAGAGATTGTATCAACAATCTTCTCAGACCATAATGCGCTGAAATTAGAAGTAAATCACACACAAAAACAGAAAACTAAATCAAACACCTGGAAATTAAACAGTGCACTATTGAACAACGAGTGGATTAGACAGGAAATCAAAGAGGAAATCAAAAGATTCCTAGAAACGAATGAAAATGAGAACACGAGTTACCAAAACTTATGGGACACAGCAAAGGCTGTGTTAAGAGGAAAGTTTATAGCTCTACAAGCATTCCTCAGGAAGGAGGAGCGAGCACACATAAGTAACCTAACCTCACAGCTTAAGAGCTTGGAGAAGGACCAAAAAAAGGAGCACAACCCGAACAGGAGAAAGGAAATAATAAAACTCAGAGCAGAGATTAACGAGATGGAAACCCAAAAAACAATCCGAAAGATCAATGAAACCAAGAGCTGGTTCTTCGAGAAAATTAACAAGATCGATAAGCCTCTAGCAAAACTCACAAAGAAAGGGAGAGAGAAAACCCTAATAAACCGAATCAGAAATGAAAAGGGGGTCATTACAACAGAAACCACAGAAATTCAGAGGATCCTCAGGGAGTACTTTGAGAAGCTTTATGCCACGGAACATCAAAACCTCGAGGAAATGGATAAATTCCTAGACTCCTACAGACTCCCAAGGCTGAACCAAGAAGACCTGGAATACCTGAACAGACCTATCACCATCAAGGAAATTGAAATGGTAATAAAAAGTCTCCCCAAGCACAAAAGTCCTGGCCCGGATGGATTCACTAGTGAATTCTTCCAAATCTTTAAAGAGGACTTACTCCCAATGCTCTTTAAGCTTTTCCACGAAATTGAAGTATCAAAAACACTTCCAAACAGTTTCTACGAAGCAAATATCACACTGATACCAAAAGCAGACAGAGATACCACAAAGAAAGAGAATTACAGGCCGATATCCCTGATGAACACAGATGCAAAGATCCTCAACAAACTACTAGCAAATAGAATCCAACTACTCATTAAAAAGATCATACACCATGACCAAGTAGGATTCATCCCAGGGATGCAAGGATGGTTTAACATTCGGAAATCAATCAACATAATCCACCATATCAACAAAAGAAAAGATAAAAAGCATATGATCATATCAATAGATGCAGAGAAAGCATTTGATAAGATCCAGCACCCCTTTATGATGAAAACCCTAGCCAAAATGGGTATAGAGGGGACCCTCCTCAACATAATTAAAGCCATCTACCACAAGCCTACAGCAAGCATCATCCTCAATGGGGAAAAACTGAGAGCCTTCCCTCTAAGATCAGGGACGAGACAGGGATGCCCACTCTCTCCACTGCTGTTCAATATAGTACTGGAAGTACTTGCAATAGCGATTAGGCAGGAAAAAGATATTAAGGGCATTCAGGTAGGAAAGGAAGAAATCAAGCTCTCACAATTCGCAGATGATATGATACTCTACTTAGAGAACCCAATAACTTCCACCAAAAAACTCCTAGAAACAATAGACTCGTATAGTAAAGTTGCAGGTTATAAAATCAATACCCAAAAGTCCATGGCTTTCCTATACGCAAACAGTGAGAGAGAAGAAAGCAACATGAAAAAAACAATCCCATTCACAATTGTGCCCCAGAAAATCAAGTACCTAGGAATCAGCTTAACTAAGGAAGTAAAGGACCTGTACAAAGAAAACTACAAAACGCTACTTCAGGAAATAAAAGAGGACATGAGGAAATGGAAAGATATCCCCTGCTCATGGGTCGGGAGACTTAACATTGTCAAAATGGCAATACTACCAAAAGCATTGTATAAATTCAATGCAATCCCTATAAGGATACCCATGACATTCTTCAAAGAAATGGAGCAAACACTCTTGAAATTTATATGGAACAATAAGCCCCCACGAATAGCTAAAGCAATTCTTGGGAAAAAGAAAATGGGAGGAATCAACCTCCCGAACTTCAAACTGTACTACAAAGCAGTAATAATTAAAACAGCATGGTACTGGAACAAAGGCAGAACTGCAGACCAATGGAACAGGGTTGAATACACTGACATCTCTCCTCAATCATATGCTCATCTAATCTTTGATAAAGGTGCAAGTAATGTGAAGTGGAGTAAGGAAAGCCTCTTTAATAAATTGTGTTGGCATCACTGGACGGCTACATGCAAAAAAATAGGCTCAGAACTCTGCCTAACACCATGTACAAAAGTAAGATCAAAATGGATTAAAGACCTCAACATCAGACCAGAAACCATAAGGTACATTGAAGATAAAGTTGGCAAAACCCTCCATGACATTGAAGCTAATGGTATCTTCAAAGATGCCACGCCACTGGCCGAGCAAGTGAAAACAGAGATAGATAAATGGGACTATCTTAAACTAAGAAGCTTCTGCACCTCCAAAGAAACAGTGACCAAAATACAAAGACAGTCTACAGAATGGGAAAGGATATTCACCGAATACACATCTGACAAGGGGTTGATATCCAGGATATACAAAATACTGGTTAAACTCCACAAGAAGAAAACATCCAACCCCATCCAAAAATGGGGCAATGAAATGAACAGAAACTTTCTCAAAGAAGAAATCCGAATGGCAAAAAAGCACATGAGAAAATGCTCTACATCATTAATCATCAGGGAGATGCAGATCAAAACCACAATGAGATACCATCTCACACCTCAGAGACTGGCCCACATTCAAAAGAACAAAAGCAACCGATGCTGGCGTGGATGTGGCGAGAAAGGGACACTCCTTCACTGTTGGTGGGAATGTCCACTGGTTCAGCCCTTCTGGAAAACAGTATGGACGATTCTCAAAAAATTAGAAATTGAGCTCCCATTTGACCCAGCAATACCACTCCTGGGAATATATCCCAGAGAGGCAAAAATGTATAGTCGAAGTGACATCTGCACTTGTTTGTTCATTGCAGCACTCTTTACAATAGCCAGAAACTGGAAGAAACCTGAATGCCCAAGAACAGATGACTGGTTAAAGAAACTTTGGTACATCTACACAATGGAGTACTATGTAGCTCTTAGAAAAGATGAAGTCATGAAATTTACATACAAGTGGTACAATATGGAAAGTATCATGCTAAGCGAAATGAGTCAGAAAGAGAGGGATAGACATAGAAAGATTGCATTCATCTGGGGGATATAAAGTAACAAAGTATGAGATTAATACCCAAGAATAGCTGAGATCAGCACCAGGAGGATTACTCCATAACTTAGAGGCCAGCCGGGTATCCTAGAGGAAAGGGCTGTTCAGATAGAGAAGGGAGCACCAAATAAAGGATGTTTGGAGGATCCTCCCAGGAGGGGAGATGCATGTTGAAAGTAGACTATGGACTGAACATGTTTGCCACTCAATGCCTCTTTTGCAGACCACAACACCCAAAAGGAGAGAGAGAACACAGGGGATTTCCCTGCCACAGAGACAGGGGGGATGGGGGGATGGGGGTGGGAGGGATATTATCCATGGTGGTGGAAAATGGGCACTGGTGGAGGGATGGGTATCTGATCATTGTATAATTGAAACCAAAGCACAAAAAATTGTAAATCTACAACTTTAAAAAAAATAAAATAAAATAAAGGGAAAAAAAAAATATTTACTTATGAACAAAAATATACCTTACTGGTATTATAGAAATCTTAAAAAAAAAAATAACTTATATTAACTACCCATAGAATGCCAACATCCAAACATATGATTTTGTGTAGAGCTCTGCAAGCTCAACCAATTATAAAATGTTAAAAGGATTTATTTATTTCTATAAAAACTTTTACAATGTTTGTCAGAGGACATCTAATGACATGTGCTTTCGGATTTCAGAATAAATTGTGATGAATCATTTTTACTAGCAGCGTTGAGGGTATTTCGTTTAGTTTCTAGGGTTCTCCAATTTTTTGACTATAATATGACTACACATGTAAAAGGTCAGAATGTATATCTATCTGTCTGTCTATAAAGGGTAAAGAAATGAAAAGGGTCTAATTTACATAGGATGGTCAGCAATGGTCTGGCCATGATGATTTTATTTTAATTACTAATTCTAAACTCTAGTAAATTTTAAAAAGCTTATTTGGAGATTTGAATTCCAGAGGCTTAACATGTGTAATATTTGTACATTGCAAATACTGTTTTAGACTAATAATTCATCTCTTGAAATGTTGTTGCCCTAAGAAGATGCACAATGTGATTACTTTGCTAGTCCCTTAAGAAATTGCCATCCTGCAGGCTGGAGAGGTAGTATAGCAAGTAAATGTTTGCTGTGCATGCAGCCCACTCAGGATTGTATACACGTACCTCTGGGCTCAAGAGTCAGAAGTAAGCTCTGAGCAGTCAGGTGTTGGGAGGAAAGGAAGTAGAAAGGAAGGAAGGAAGGAAGGAAGGAAGGAAGGAAGGAAGGAAGGAAGGAAGGAAGGGAGGGAGGGAGGGAGGGAGGGAGGGAGGGAGGGAGGGAGAAGGGAGGGAGGGAGGGAGGGAGGAGGGGGGGAGGGAGGGAGGGAGATGAGTGAAAAGAAGGAAAGAAAAGAGAAGAAAAAAATAAATTACAATAGTATTTGCATACCTGCAGAGAAGAGCACATTTAGGTATCCTTAATTGTAATTTTCTCTCTTCTCTTACTTGTTTAAGATCTCATTTTACTAGTTGGCAGTGTTATAGAGAATGATACAAAAGGTTTAACTACTTTTATGCCAGTCAACTTTATTAACTATATAAACCCTAAAGCACTTCACATAAATGAGGATGATGATTTTTTGGCTTTTTTAAAACTTTCAGTTGTGAAGTAACAGCTTCATTTAATACATAAGACACCGACCTGAGAGCACAAGATATGAAGTCATTAAAATGTATTTTAAAGGAATATGAAGGATTTAAATCTACGTAATGTCATTTTTCTAGAGATCTTTCCTAGTGATCCTTGCGGCCAGGGGATATTAAGGTACAGATCCTGCAGGAAACATAGTAACCAGGAGTCAATGCTGATTCCACTCAGGTTAATGCATCACAGATTTCTGTCTGTTGGAATCAAAAGACAAGAAACCATTAATAAAAGAGTCAAACATAGTTTATTCTGTCTCTAATATATTTCTCTACAAGTTGAGACAGGCTTCAATAGTGCCAATAGTCAAATATTTATGCATACAATTGATCTTCTCACTGAGAATATTGACTTTAAAAACAGACTTGCAATCTATCAAATATGAGGAGTGAAACTATTAGAGAGCAAGTCTCTTTGTATTGGTAATGTTATAAATGGACTGGGATTTTTATCTAAGTTTTAGGAGTGTAGTGACTTAAAATTCCCTTTCTATCCCTAAACTTATAGTTTACTGAGAATATAGTTTTTGACTTTGTTACTCATACAGAGCTTGCTCATTCCCAAGTCACTATTAGTCCATCACTTAGGATAGGGAATATTTGGTGGGAGGGGCTGGGTCACATCAGCAGGGCTCAGGGCTTTCTCCTAGTTCTGCCAGGGCTCACTCCTGGAGGTACTCAAGGGACCATGGTTAGAGCCAGAGGATAAACCATGGTCCTCTGTGTGTGAGGCAAGCACTTTAACCCCTGTACTCTCTCTAGCTTTCTGCTTTTATTGAAAGTTTCATCAATCTTCAGTTGATGTTGTGAACGCCTGAGAATACACTGCTGAAAAGGAAACCGTTAGCCACTACCTTTGAGTTAGCATTAAAAGAGAGGAACAAACTCATTAAATATAAAACAGAGTGGTAGCTGGAGCAGAATATGCTGCATTAGGCAGTGTACTCAAGAAAGAGCTCATGGAAGAGGACCTCAGTTAAGATCAGGAAATTGGGGGCGCTGGAGCAATAGCACAGCAGGTAGGGCATTTGCCTCGCATGCGGCCAACCTGGGTTCGATTCCCAGCATCTCCTATAGTCCCCTGAGCACCACCAGGAGTGATTCCTAAGTGCAGAGCCAGGAGTAACTCTTGTGCATCACTGGGTCACTGTCACTGTCACTGTCCTCCCATTGTTCATCAATTTGCTCGAGCTGGCAGAGCTGGAGAGATAGCACAGTCGGTAGGGTGTTTACTGGTCATCCAACCCAACTTCGACTCTTCCGCCCCTCTCATAGAGCCCCGCAAGCTACCGAGAGTATTTCGCCCAAATGCCAAAGCCTGACAAGCTCCTCATAACGTATCCAATATGCCAAACACGGTAACAAGTCTCACAATGATACTGGGCCCACATCGGTGGGTGTGATCCAAAAAAAGCCAAAAAAAAAAAAAAAGGAAAACAAAAAGATCAAGCGATTGAGAACTGTGGCTAAGAGCTTTTCATGTAGAAAGAACTAGGAAATATAAATGTTATGAGATAGAAAATATCACACAAGGAAAGGGAAAAAAAGGTCATTGTGGTTAGGGAATGAGAAAAAATTGAGAAAGATAAAGTCTAACATCCAAAATGGAGTCAGAATAATGTACAATCTTACCTCCCATGGTAGGTAAGAATTTAAGTTTATTCTGGTTGAAATTAGAGATGTTGCTTGGATTTAAGCAGGTGCATCATCAATTTAGAAAATAATTAACGATAGAGACTTAAAACCAGGTATACAGGAGAGGAAAACCACAGAAAAGGCTGATACAGCAATCCAGGCAAAGGATGATAGTGAATGCAGGGAAGATATTAAAGTTGATAAGGTCCTTTTCCTTACATGCCATTATTCCTGACACCACATACGGTCCCCTGAGCACTGCCAGGAACGATCCTTGAGCACAGAGCCAGATAAGCCTGGCAAGATCGTATTTACTAGACATATAATGAAAGTAGAAGGAGACAATGGAATACAAAATGAACTTGACTGTTAGAGTAAATGATTCTTACAGTTTTACAAAATTATGTATGTAAGAGGAAATAAGGAAATAAACAGATAAATGCCAATAAAATTGCTTGAGCCATGAACTGGAGGAATAGTAGCAAATTAACTGAATGCATAATGGTGCCATATCCTATGGATTTTGATTGTGAAGAAGGATGGAATAAACTATCCTATTTAAGAAATATTGTCAGTAGAAGTTCTTTTATACCAATGTCTGTGACCAGTACTGGAAGTGATGAAAACGAAAAAATAGAAGCCACTACTCCTTTATTAACACACTGTTGCAAATGGAAGAACTGGAGCTGCTCATTGAACCATGGTTTTGAGCAGATTACATAAAAGCCTTTATCTGCTGAGTGTATCTGTTTTTTAAATGGTTTTTGAAGAGTCTTACTTCAATTTTTATATATAGAAATAACAATACTAATTGTTTACAAGAGTTTTTTTCCTTGTAAAAATGATTTCTAGACTAACTAATGCAATTTTTTTTCCAGCAGCAGTGCTTAAAATTTATTATAGTCATTAATAACCAAAGGGAGAGATAGTTGTTTAAAGAACTGAATGTTTAATCAAAGTGGTTTAAGCTTCCATTTTTGTCTTACTTGTGATGTTAGAACAGAAGCATTTAATCTTTAATCACTGAGTCTGATATTAGCTAAATGTTTCAAAGCACATTAGTTGAATGATATTACTTTCAATTCCTCATTTTTTTAAAAAAACTTTCTTCTAAGAATTGATTTTCAATTTATATTTTAAAATGATTATTAATAGTGTTGACATTAGACCTACCAGTTCGACCTTTGTTTTCATTGTCCAATTTGGTCTACGTTATCTTTAACCTTTTAAATTTACTTGTGTTTATCCGAAGTTCATTGAACTTCTTATACTAATTTAGAACATTCTTTAAGTGATTTTTTTTCTGTTCTTCCTATCATTTTCTTTGGATACTACAATTGTATACATATTAGTCACAATAAAATTGTTCCATAGTTTATTAATATTCTTAATATTTTCTAAGTGTTGCTTTCTCTGTGCTTTATTTTGGATAATTTGCATTGCTAAATTTTCAAATTCAAAATTTTTTCCTGCAGTATGTAATTGGCTAGTAATCTTATACAATATATTTTTCAACTTAGGAATTAAAATATTATATTTAAAAATCTGGTTTGAAAGTCTTTATTTTTAAAATATATATTTTACTTGTCTGTTCAATTTGTCTTCGTATAAGAATATGAAGCAAATTTTCATACCTGTTTTGATGTTTCTGTGTACTAATTTTAATTAATTGTGCTCTGTATCTGCATCTATTTATATTGATTAATTTTTATAATTATCATAGCTGATCATTTTTATTGTGGTTCATAACATGGCTGATTACTTGTGCTTAGATGCAGATATAAATTCTGTCTTCTTGATGTTGGATACTTTTGATTAGTATAAATACTGTAGAGTTTTATCTTACTTTTAATATTTTTAGTTGCAATTAAATTCTCAGAAATTATTCGAAATAGTTTCATACTTTTAAAATTTGATTTAACATTCTGGTAATGCCCATAAATGCTGAGGTCAGGGTGAAATTTGCCCTATTCCTGAGCTATTAACTCTCTGAGCACTCCACCCGATACCTGTCATTAAGTAATTTATTTCCTTTCTCTCAAAGATCATTATTTTGGTTGCTTCTCAAGGTTTTTCTACAAGGTTGTAGCAAACAAAGTTTGATCTTAGTTTTCTGTATGTCGCATTTTTTCTTTTAATGGTTTTGCTGATATTTTACTCTGTATAGTTTATTTATACAACTATACGAATAGCACTTACATAAAAGCTCATTGGAGTCTTAGTAGATGTCTGAATCCTTGTATATTGCCTCTCTCCTGCATAAACAAAAATAAAGAATTGTAATACAAATGGGAAAACTAGGAACATTAAATACCACAAGGACCTGAAATATTTCCCTCACTTTCTTTTTTTTTATTTATTTTTTATTTTTTTTTAATTTTTTCCCTTTATTTTATTTTTTTTTTACAGTTGTAGATTTACAATTTTTTGTGCTTGGGTTTCAATTATACAATGATCAGATACCCATCCCTCCACCAGTGCCCATTTTCCACCACCATGGATAATATCCCTCCCACCCCCATCCCCCCATACCCCCTGTCTCTGTGGCAGGGCAATCCCCTGTGTTCTCTCTCTCCTTTTGGGTGTTGTGGTCTGCAAAAGAGGCATTGAGTATTTCCCTCACTTTGTCTCCAGTATATTTTGCTTCTGTAATTGTCAAGATTACAGATATCCCTGGAGCAATAGCAAAGCGGGTAGTGCATTTGCCTTGCACGCAGCAAAACTGGGTTCGAATCCTCCGTCCCTCTGGGAGAGCCCGGCAAGCTACCGAGAGTATCCCACCCGCATGACCTAGCCTGGCAAGCCCCCCGTGGCATATTTAATAAGCCAAAAATAGTAACAACAAGTCTCACAATGGAACCTTACTGGTGCCTGCTGGAGCAAATCGATGAACAACAGGAGGACAGTGCTACAGTGCAATTGTCAATATTTATATAAAATCTGGAGCTGCATTATGCTTCTCCTTGGTATTTTCTTTCTTTCTTAAACTAGAGCCATAGCACAGCGGTAGGGCGTTTGCCTTGCACACAGCCAACATGGCCGACCGGAGTTCGATTCCTCCACCCTTCTCGGAGAGCCCGGCAAGCTACCGAGAGTATCTCGCCGCACGGTAGAGCCTGGCAAGCTCCCTGTGACGTATTCGATATGCCAGACACAGTAACAACAGAATCCTTGATATTCAGAAATGTGTATAGTTTTAAACTTGTCTCCTGTTAATGAGAAGAGGTAACATACTCAGTTGCATTCATATCCTGTCATTTCAAGCTATTCATGTCATGACACTGTCTCTATCTCTTTGTCTCTGCCTGTCTCCCCTTCTTTTGTATTTTTCTATGACTCTTCTCTGACTGTCTCCTTATCTGTCTTCTCCTTTCACGCACATCCCACTATTTTCTCTTTTCTCCAATAATTCTCCAGTGAATTCTAACTACTTTGGTTTTCCCAAATTCATTCAGTACCCTTAACTCATTACATTGAATATACCATTCCTAGTTTGCCCCTACTTGTGTCTAGAAATTCCCCCTTTTATCAATAAAATAATAAGTATAAGTGATAAGTAATGCAGATCCCGGGGCTGAGATCTCCAAGCCTACTCTCGGATTGGGATTGGGCCTTCTCCACCCAGATCCCCCATCTTCCAATAGGTAGGTGTCACACCCACCAGCTACCGCCAGCGCCAGGTTGGTCCCATCAACGGCCAAGACGCAGAAACTATAAAACCCAGCTCCCAGAAATGTGTAATTGCATTCACAGCCACGCGACATCTTATTATCGAGGAAAAACAACATGATCGTGATCAATAAAGTGAATATTTATTTAGTTTCCTTATTTTCAGTGATTATCATCCTGGTTATCTGATTTGTAACCACTTAAAACTACAAGTTCATATTTGTTTCAGAATATTGATGACAGGACAAGGGGAAAATCTCTCTTTGGGGACTTTGGATTTACAGCTTTTCAGTGAATTACTTCATATTTTTACAAATGTTTAATCTTATTTTTCAATAATGAGAAAAATAGCAAAAGAATTTATTTATCAATGCTACCTCTAAGTAATTTTTAATTTACAATGGAAGATGTAGGGAGAAAGAGAAGCATTTACATTAAGATAACTTTATTCCTGCTAATTATTTACACAAAATGAATAAAAGAAGGAATGGTCGACATGTATACCTCTAGGCTACCTCTCCCATGAACAATGTATTAGAGCGGAACGTTTCACATAAGGAATTTCAGGGTAGGCTGCTTGCTCATGCATTGCTGAATAACTGCCTCCAGAGTTAAATGCTCTTCTAGTGACCCCCCTTGATTGGACTATGGATTTTGGTTGTTTGTCTGTTGTAATTAGTTCTTGTATAGTTTTGGAAAATGTTTTACAGACCTTCTTCAGAGCAAGTAAAATTAAGCTTGTTGCTGCATACAATTTGATACGTTTAGAGGTTTTTACTAAAACCTTATGGTTGCAGTTCTATGGACACTTTCATCAATATATTTCATGATAATTTAAGGAGACAGTTTATAATCACAAAATTGATTCCACTTATTGGGCACAAATGCACTATTACTTGGAAATTATTAAAATTGTTATTCTAATAAAATTCTAAATATGCAATTTACCTCCAGCTCTTCACAAAAGCAGAGGCTGAGAAGTTCAAAAAACGCCTTTGCTTCAGTCATGTTTATGGCAGCATCTTAAAAAGTTTCAGTGAAAAACAATAAGCAGTTAAATATTAACAAATAGACAAATGAAAATTATTTTAGCCATTAATAACTGAATTTTTAAAAACAGAATATTTTAATTGCTCCAACTTTTATCAAATATGCCATTGTGTATGCAGCTCAAAGAAAACATTTTATTTATCCTAAATTTTGGTTATTCACCCCTATTTAAAAATTTTGCCATAAACTTCCTAAAAATTAGGGATTATGTTCACTATTCAATAATAAATGTAAATTTTATTATTCCTTTTTTAATGACACATGAATTAAAACTACATTATAATGAAATTGCCTCTAACATTCCTATTAATATCAAATGAATTCATTATGACCAGCAGAGTTACAATGAATACTAAATGAATTAATAATAATGAAACATTTAAAGTGTTACCTAATTGTTTTATTTCATTTTTATGTATATTTTGTTCCTATTTTAACTGTTAGGTTAATAGAGAATGACATTAAATAATTCATTTTCTTTGCTAATATTATATAATGAGTTCCCACTGTTTCCTGATGAACTTTGAATTTAACCTTCGTTTTTACCTCAATGTTTCAAATTTTGCCTCCTTATTTGATAACTACAAAACACTTGGTTATCAAATATAAGGTTAATTTGGCATTAAAAATCATCAAGATCATAAATCAAACCTCTACACAAAAACATCCTTATGACATATCTGCATGAACCATACAATTACCAGAAAATTTGGGTCTATTAAGTCTTCTATTCTATTTAGATGCTGCATTAAAAACCAGAAAATGACAATAAAAACTTATACTCCTTTACTGTTTTTATGTCCTGGAGACAATCATTTAGTTATGAATAAGAGAAAAGACAGCTTGCACAAAAATTCTTTATTTTTTTAAAAAGGAAACAACAAATAATTAGCATTAAAAATTTTATTTTTACCAGTAGGGTTCTTTTTGGTTTTTAAGAGTACAAATGCTTTTATGTTTTAGAGGTACAATGTTATCTCATTTCTATCATTACCAAAGTCTCAAAATCTCTCCATTGTGGTCCATAGAACACTTACAAGACACGTCCACCACCCCTCTAGATGTCCTATTTTGTCATCAAAGTGCAAGGTATGTTTTCTTTATACTAAGTCTATGTTTTGTTTTGTTTCTTTGTATTCCATAAGTGAATAAAATTATCTTGTACTTGTCTTCTTTTTCTGACTTTCTTCACTTAGATTGAAATCCTCTTGTTCCATCCATATTGTAGTAAAAGGAAGCATTTTTCTTATAGCTGAGTAGTGTTATATACACATATACATGTGTATATTTGCCACAACTTCTTTATTCACTCATCTTTTCTTGAAATTTTGCATTGTTTCCAGATATTGGAGGTATAAATAGTGCTACAGCTAAAGTGGGTTTGCCCCCATGCAATTTTTAAATTCATGTTTTTGTATTCTATGGTAGAGATCAAGGAGTGGAATTACAGGATCATACGTAAGTGATATTTTAATTTTGTTTTATTTTGTGGCCATACCTGGCTGTATGGTCAGCTTTGCATCCATGGACACTACTAGCAGGTATGGAAGAATGTATGGGGTGTCTGACATAAAACCTGACTCAACCACATGTGAGGCAAGCAACATACCCACTATTATCTCTCCAGTACCTACCTATTTTTAACTTAAAAAACAATCTGTACTGATTTATAGAGACTCAAGCAGTTTACACTCCTATTAATAGTGGATTATTGAAGTTCCCTTTTTCCCATATTAGCACTTAATCTTCTTGCTTTGACATTTTTGATATAGGCCATTCTATCAGATGTGACATGGCAGTGAGATGATATCTTATTGATGCTCTGGTATGCATATTCTTAACAACTAGTAACACACCGTAGCACTGTAGCACTGTCCTCCAGTTGTTCATTAATTTGCTTGAGCGGGCACCAGTTAACATCTACGCTGTGAGACTTTTTACTGTTTGTGACATATCGAATATACCACGGGGATCTTGGAGCTTGCCAGGCTCTGCCATGCCAGAAGGATACTCTTGGTAGCTTGCTGGACTTTCTGAGAAGGACAGAGGAATCCAACCCGGGTTGGATGTGTGCAAAGGCAAACACCCTACCCACTGTGCAATCTGCAAACAATTAGTTAAGAGGATCACTTTTTCATCTATCTGTTGTTTTTCTGTGTGTGTTCTTTGATGAATTCTATTCAACTTTTCTTCATTTTTTTTTCTTTTTTTATGTAGGAGTACTGCTATTTATTCAGGCACTGGTTAGCTGATTGAATTGGGCATGAACCCCACTTTACTTTTTTCCCATTTTTTTATAACTTTTTTTATTGGATCACCATGAGGGCAGTTACAAAGCTTTCGAGTTTAAGTCTCTCTCGGTCATACAATGAAACACCAGTCCCTTCACCAATGCGCATTCTCTACCACTTAAAAACCCCAGTATACCCCCAACCCACACCCTCCCCCTACCTGTGGGGCAGATGATTTCCACATTACTATCTCTCTACCTTGAATACATTCAAATTTTTACATTTTTTGTTAAATTTTTGTAATTTTGTCTTTATATTCCTTTGTCAGATATGTAGTGCATAAATATATTTTATTCTGCATAGAGATTTGTTTGTTGTTTCTGTTGTTTTTGTTTTGTTTTGGTTTTGGGTTTGGGTATTTTTTTTTAGTGATAGCTTCTCTTACAGTGCAAAATACTGTTAGTCTTATGTAATTCCATTTATTTACTTTGAATTTTTTCTTGCCAAGTGTAGTCAATTCAATGAAGTCAAAATCATGGAGTGTTTCAACTATGTATTCTAAAAATTTGGGTCTAAATTCAAATTTTAATCTATTTTTGAGTTAACTTTTATGTATGGTACAAGATTGCTGCCCACTTTTATTCTTTCCATGTGATTTACCAATTTCACCATCATTTGTTAAAGAGGCTTTCTTTTTTCCACTTTATACTCTTGAATCTTTTGTTGTAAATTATTATCTTTTTATTTGGTGTTTTCATTCTGGGTTCAGTTATGTTCCATTGGTCTCAGTGTCTGTGTTTATTCCTGAACCACACTATTTTTATTACTATTGCTTTATAGAATATTCTTTAGCACCTGGAGGTGTGTGCTTCCTTATCTTCTTTCTCTTTGGGGATGCTTTTAGCTATTTTTAGAATTTTCTTTTTACTCCTATACTATCTTTAAAAGTGAGGTGCCTTGGGGGAGGTTCTCTTATTTATTTATGTGACCAAGTGGTTCAATGTAATGGCCTATGTGTATGGTACTCTTCAGATCAGGGTGACATCTGGAGATGGTCAGGGGACCAGGTGATACCAGGAAAAGAACATGCAGGCATGCAGACTAACACTTATATTATTTCTCTTGTCCCTTGTAGAATTTGTTTACAATTTCTATGTAATGTTAATGGAATTTTAACAGACATTAAATTGAATCTACATTTTGCTTTACATAGAGTGGTAATTTTAACAATACTAATTCTTCCAATCCATGAGCACAGAATATTTACAATATACTTATCTCCATTTCTTTCCTTCACTTTTTATTTTATTCTAAGCTTTTGTTTTGTTTTGTTTTGCTTTGAGGCCACATCCAGCAGTGCTCAGGGATTCCTCCTGGCACTGTACTCAAGCATCACTCTTGGTAGTGCTCAGGGGACCATATGGGGTGCTGCAGATAAAAGCCAGGTTCACTGGATGCAAGGCAAACTCCCTAGCCACAGTACTGTCTCTTGAACCCTGTATTGTTATTGTTTTACACTTTAAGAAATATATACAGTTTAGATAGTTATAATTTCAAAATTTATCATATTGATAAATAAAATTTCAACATTCTACTATCACTAAAGAGTCCAGTACCGTTCATCAGTTTATCCCTACATATCTACCGTTCCAGTCTTCCCTGTTTGTATTTCCTCACTATTTGGTAATAGGTTTGGTGATCCATTTCCTTCTTTTAGTGTGGCCTGTATTTTTTGATGTATATCTTTTTCTTTGTTAAGGAGAGTCCTAGTACTACATTTTATTTCATTTTCTTCTGAAAAATTGCAAGTGAGGTTTAAAATTTTTCTTTCTCCTCTTTATGTTGTTTATATACATAAATGAATAAATTATATATATTGATTTTTATTGCTTTATTGTTACTAGCAAAAATGGGTCTGATTTCCCTAACCCTGAAGCAGTCTCCAGCAGAGTTGGAAAGAAGGAGAAGGCTCACACTATGCAGAGAATGCGCAAGTCAAAGGGTGTGAAGGCGCCCTGCAAACAGCTGGCCACCAAGGAGGCATGCAAGAGCACACCAGCTACAGGCACCATGAAGAAGCTGCACCGCTACTAGTTGACACCCTGATGCTACACGATATTAGCTAGCTGCCATTCCAGCTGTTGGTGCTTGATATCCCGCAGGACTTCAAGACTGACCTGCACTCCCAAGCTCAGCCGTCATGGCGCTGCAGGAGGTGTGGGAGGCCTACTTGGTGGGGTTCTTCCAGGACAACAACCTCTGCACATTCGCCGCCAAGCGCGTCACCATTATGCCCAAGGACATCCAGCTTCTGCAGAGAAAAGGCATGAAGTTTATGATGCTAAAAATCTCAGGATTGGGACAAATGGAGATGCTACTGGCACCACTGGAGCAAATTGATGATTAATGGGATGACAGTACTACAGTGCTATTGTTACTAATAGATACTGACTTTTTGAGTTTTCTATATAAATCATCATATCAGCCCTATAATAATAGTTGAATTTTTTTAAACTTGGATTCATTTCTGTTTCTTGTGGAAATAGAATTAAAATACTATTTTATATTGACTAGAAATTTACATGGTTTATATAGCCTATTGTATTAGCTAGACATTTTATATTGCCTCAGAATTCCAACACTATAATTGAAAGATAAGAATAAGAATGAATGAAGAAGCTTCTGCACCTCAAAAGAAACAGTGACCAAAATACAAAGACAGTCTACATAATGGTAAAGAATATTCACCAAATACAAATCCGACAAGGGGTTGATCTCAAGGATATACAAAGTACTGTTTGAACTCTACAAGAAGAAAGCATCCAACCCCATCAAAAAATGGGGCGATGAAATGAATAGAAACTTTCCCAAAGATGAAATCTGAATGGCTAAAAGGCACATGAGGAAATGCTCTACATCATTAATCATCAGGGAGATGCAGATTAAAACCACAATGAGATATCATTTCACACCACAGAGACTGTTCCACAACACCCAAAAGAACAAAAGCAACCAGTGCTGGTGCGGATGTGGCGAGAAAGGGACCCTCCTTCACTGCTGGTGGGAATGCCAACTGGTTCAGCCCTTTTGGAAAACAGTATAGACAACTCTCAAAAAATTAGAAATTGAGCTCCCATTTGACCCAGCAATACCACTCTTGGAAATATATCCCAGAGAGGCAAAAAAGTATAGTGAAAGTGACATCTGCACTTGTTTGTTCATTGCAGCACTCTTTACAATAGCCAGAATCGGGAAAAAACCCAAGTACTGGAGAACAGATGACTGGTTAAAGAAACTTTAGTACATTTACACAGTAGAGTACTATGTAGCTGTACAGGTAGTACTACATGGAAAGAATCATGTTAAGTAAAATGACTCAGAAAGAAAGGGATAGACATAGAAAGATTGCATTCATCTGGGGAACATAAAGTAACAAAATAGTAGACTAACACCCAAGAATGGCTGAGATTAGTACCAGGAATTTTGCTCCGTGGCTTGGAGGCCAGCCACACATGCTAGGGAAAAAGGGAGCTCAGATTGAGAAGGGAGCACCAAATAAAGGGTGTTGGGAGGATCCTCCCAAGATGGGGGGAAGCATGCTGAAAGTAGACTACAGACCAAACATGACTGCCACTCAATGCCTCTTTTGCAAACCACAACGCTCAAAGGGAGAGAGAGAACAAAAAGTAATGCCCTGCCACAGAGGCAGGGTGGGATGAAAGGGATGGGGCGTGGGATGGTTACTGGGATCCGTGGTGGTGGGAAATCGGCACTGGTGGAGGAATGGGTATTTGATCATTGTATAATTGAAACCCAAGCACAACAATTTGTAAGTCTACAACTGTACCTCATGGTATCTCACTAACAAAAATTTAAAAAAAAAAGAATGAGAGTGAATTTCCTTGTCTTGTTGAGATTTTCATCATGGAATATAAAAAATTTTGATGGGCTAAGAATCCTTCTCAAGATTCATCTATTTGGATGTTTTCCTCTGTCTTCATTATGTACAGTGAGCTGAGGGCTAGAAATGAGGTCCATGGTCAAGCAAACTTAGGTGGTGATTATTTGCTAACTTCAGTTGGTGACCATACTTGACGTTTGTGTGGACTTGAATGAATGTTGGGAATGTGTAATCCCAAGTGGCTTTAGGCATCTATAGCACAGAGATTTAGCAGGCCTAGATTATGATCTAGATTTCATGGTCACTGGTGCATGGCAGTAGCTATGGTGTTGAATCCAGTAGGTCTGGGAAATGATGTTGAAGTCACAAATCTCCAATGGCAGTTATAGCACTATGCTAGGTAGCAATGGTTTTGCATTTTCTAGTATATTGTAGCAACTGTCACACTGTCCTCCTGTTGATTGCTTCCTTGATTTGCTAGAGCGGGCCCAGTAACGTCTCCATTGTGAGACTTGTTGCTATGTTTGGCATATTGAATTTGTCACATAGCTTGCCAGGCTTTGCTGTGCAGGGGAGATACTCTTGGTAGCTTGCCAGGCTCTTCGAGAGGGTTGGCCGTGTGCAAGGCAAACGCCTTATCTGCTGTGCTATGGCTCCAGCCCGGCAGGTGAGCTATTGACTTAATAATAATGTTGGATTCTTGAACACAGAACATGCCCCTCTGAGGCTGAATGGAGATGCAGAAGGTAACAGGAATCTTCTTGCTTACTGGTTTTGGGAGATCTGAACGGTGTTTTGTGTTTTGTTTGGTTGGTTTGTTTGGGACCACATTGGGCTGTGATCAGGGCTTACTCCTTTCTATACTATCAGAGATCACTCCTGACAGTGCCCAAGGGACTATTTAGAGTTCCCGGGCTCTAACCTGGTCAAGTGCCTTACCTGCTGTATTCTGTCTCTTGAATCCCTGAGGAATACTTTCAGATTGTAGGGGAAATCCTGCTGTGAGCAGTTAGTTGTGGACTAAGAGGGGTTGGGTCTGTTTGGCTGGGTTTAGGCATGGTTCCTCAACTCCAAGCTTGCTCTGTGCTTAGTACTCTTAGTGTACCCTTGGAACTGTTTCTAAGAATCAAGATTCAAAGCACCATCTCTCAAATAGCTTGAGAAGGAATGGAGAAGATGCCTGCTAAGCATCTGACCTCTGACATTTCCTACCTCTCCAGTGTGGTAACAATAGAGTTGTACGGTTGGTGGTTGACTGTATAACCTCCCCTATTTCCCAGAGCAATGTAACACTTTGTAGGAGGTTTTTCTGCATATGTGACTTGCTGTCCCAAATTATATTCCCCAGGCCTGAGTTAAATATCTTAAAGTTCTCTTGTAGACTTTGGCATGTTGTTTTGAGGTAGGCTTTCTCTCACAGAGAGGGTGTCACCAATTCCATTTTGTCCGGGATCTGCTATGTGTTTGTTCATTAAGGCATCAAGAAATTCTCTGTGATTAAGCGAATTTTGGTGTGGATTTTGTAGCGTTCTTGGAATAATGCTGACAAAGGCTCTGCCTCTTTGACCTTCTTGGTTGTATCTGTCAAAAGTTAGTTGATGAACTATTAGCTTTTAAATTATTTAAAAATTTGTTAAATTCTCAAAATTTTATCAACAGTTTTGTCACTGAGCAGCATTTGTTGGCAATTTTTCATGCTGTTATAGTTTAGGAGTTCTTCCCTTCCATCTGTCAGGTACTTAATCTCTCCTCTTCTTGAGCAATTTGCAGGTCTTAAACTTTTTTGTCAGAAAAAAAAAAGGAAGCCTTTTTGTGTTGGCAGTATCCTCTCATAAAATGATATTATGATTTTATTCAATCTTCAGACAGTTTTTGATTAATCAACACATGGAGCGATAGCACAGTGGTAGGGCATTTGCCTTGCACGCAGCCAGCCCTGCCGAGCCGGGTTCAATTCCTCTGCCCCTCTCAGAGAGCTCGGCAAGCTACTGAGAGCATCTCGCCTGCATGCCAAAGCCTGCAAGCTACTCGTGTTATATTCAATTTGCCAAACATAGTAATAAGTCTCAAAATGGAGATGTTACTGTGCCCACTCGAGCAAATCGATGAACGGGAGGACAGTGTTTGTTTTTTGACAGTTGATTAAATTTTAAATGAATTAACATTAAATTGGAAGATGTGCTTGGTACTTTATTTGGATCATCATGATAAATAAAAAATACATATTTCACATATTAATGATTAAATCTAAAAAATGGAAACTATACTCTAAATTCAGTGTTAGATATTTGGTTTACCACATCTTCACCCCTATTCCTAAACTTATTTAGAAGACCGAAATTCCATTACTTATATTTATGTTATGGGCCAAAATGATATAATTTGAGATTGATACAGATTTTTCTTTCTTCCTAATTTCCCCCATCGGCCTCTATTTGCTTGATATTTCATTAATCTTATACACAAAGTACCTTCAGTGTTCATGAGAAAGAACAGTGAATAGTCCCGTATGCTCAGAGTGTCTATACCCATGGCATAGCTATCAAAGCACCTTAACAGATCTTCGAAGCTCTGGGATTTTTGGAGGCCTGTGTCCCAAAGGTAATTTAGGAGAGCAAGAGAATCTTGACTCAGATAAAAGGTGTTTGGCAGAGAGTAGAAAGGGACCAAAATTGAGTATACTTTTAGAAAGTCGAATGTATTCTTGGAGTCTATGACTCACTTAAGTTCAACATCATTTGTCCCAGCAGCCCTTTGATGTTTGCTTATCCATCTTTAAAAACTGTTTCCTTAAAAAGAAAACTATCTCTTTGGAGTACTTATTGTAGAAAAACACAAATTAATCCTCACTGTCAGGAACGATAGATTTCAAAGGGATCTTTTAATTGAGAAATGCACGCTTACTCTATATCAATCAAATTTTACTTGCTGTTATTTATTATATTTTTAGGTGATAGAATTACTAAATCGCTATGAAGAGAGTCTCAATTTTGCCATTGTGTAATAGTTTAGTAAACGTTGGTAAAATTTACTCTCTTTCCTTGGATGCTTGCTATTATTTGAAATTGGAATTTAAGTGTTTTCAGAGCCGTGACAAAAATATTTCATTCTATACATTTGAAGGATGTTGAGTCAAGCAAGGGAGCCTTTCATCTGAAAATCACAGGGCAGGATAATTTCACATATGTATTAGGTATCAATAACTATTATGATATTCTCTGATCTCTATGCTTTTAAAGTCATACTGAAAGTTTATCTAATTAATTGCTTGATACAGTTACCATTTTAGTATCTGTTTTGGTGATTGTCTACCTAAAGTATGTAAAAATGACCCTAAATAAGAAGCTCTTTTCCTTCACTACAATTAAATATTCTGATAATTTAAGATTGCCTACATGTTTTTCATGAAGTCCTTTCTTCTTTGGATAACTAAATCTTATTTTATTTTAAATAGGCTTTCTCAACCTGTCTTTCTAACCTAAACTGAGGAAGAGATCTTTGAAAATCCTTTCATCAAAGGGATGGCTGCCCAATCCCTGAGCATTCTATCTCAGAACTTTCCATCATGGAGACTCTGAGAATGTTTGCTGCCATCTGTGCCTTGATTTTCCTTTTCTTCTGATTCTGCTTTTTTTCCCTTTTCTTTTTCTTTTTCTTTCTTTTTTTTAAAGCTGAGGTGCCAGCCGAGCCCGCCTGTGCCTCTTTTTTATGCCAAAAAGGAAAAAAAAAGAAGAAAAAATACAAATAGCACAGAAATAAGATTTTTTTCAGTGTTTCTGCTACAAGTACTGTACATTTCTACTGAGTTTTCTATATGAATCTGTTTTTATCATCCTTAACAATAGAAAACCCACAAGAAAACTTGTGGTCTATTAGCAGAAAACAGAGGCCTGGCAAGCTGGGGAAAAGCACAATCCTACAGTTGGGAGAGCTGGGCAAGGACCCAAGTTTGTCCACGCCTAAGAACAACACTGTCTGCTAAAATTACAGTTTTCCCTTTTCACAAACCTCAAAGTTGTGAAACTTTACTAACTTTAAGAAAAGAACAGTTGGACATACAAAAGATACACTTCCAAATCCATCTAGCAACTTCCTTATACTTGCAAATGAACCACTTGGAGTGAGTCTTGAAATGCATTTGTTCCAATTATTCTGCTAAGGTAGCATGTAGAAAGTAATCATTTTCTATGTATACTGTGAGTAAGAGACTCCAAATGTTAGTTCCAAAGACAGCATTTGACCAGTAGTTGGTAAGTGGGAGTATATGAAAGAGTGCTACAGAAATGATGGCTACATTTTCAGAATTAAATCTTGTTTTGCCGTCTCTATGTGCTCAGTATGCAGTAATGAAATCAAATTAGAAGAGAATTGAAAATGGCTCCTCCCTATTTTCACGGATACAAAATTAGTAATTAAGCTGTCCCATGAAATTCTTCAGATAAGCTCTCTTAGTAGGTAAGATAGATAATATTTTCTCACAATTTGAGCTATGTGACAGAAAGTTTTAGCAAAACAGCATCCATTATTAAATATTTTTATCAGTCCAAGTTCAATTTGGTGACTGAAGTTACAGTAGCTATTTGAATAGGGAATATTTAATTTTGGAAACAGTTTACTTATAAAACTTTGTTAAATATGGAGAAGGAAATAAAATTCTCTAGATAGTGCAGAAGCAATAGATTCAAAAGTGAAGTTATTACTTGCATATTGAGGAGGAGAAGCCTGGAGAATGGGGAATATCTTTATCCTACCACCAAGTTTTAGGCCTCTGTGGAGAAATACTATTTTCCTAAGAAGACATAGCTTGTCAGTGGCAATACAACTTTTTATAGGTATTGGCAGGCTCTGTTTGGTACATGCAGATTGCCTGTTGTCCAAGAGTGTGGGAGTCCACAGGTGGGAATAATAGCAAATCTAGAATGGTTCACCCAGGTATAAACTGGAGTTTTTGTGCAAACACTAGGGTTCTTACGCTGCGTCACTGTGAATGACAGCATGACCTGAAGGAGAAATGCCTTCCTGTTACTGTCACATTGATGAGCCCATATTGGGTAGACTGAAAGAGTCGCATGACTTTCCAGAAGAGTGGCACATGTTCATAAAAATATAACATGAAAATTAAGACTCCAGATGCTGCTATGAAGACAAAAACACTTTAATCTTTATTATGAATAATTCAAAGATTTCTTCCAGAATTCATTTTGCTGGCAACTTGTGCCTTATAATCAGAAATATATTTCTTATATACAGAGTAAGATTTTAGTCATTTTGGGGTTTTGTTTTTACACTAGAATTTTAAAATCACTTACCACTTGTTATTTTTATGCATTTAAAATTGCTTCTAAGGAGAGTTTCAGAATCCGTTTTCTTCAAAATAATCCAAATTTCTTTCTACTCTTTAATGTTTTTCTTATTAACTACAATTAATTTTTTAGACTTTTCTCATAGAAATACTCCTAGAGAAATTACTCTAAATGTGTCCTAAATAAGACGAGAACTTTTAAAATAATGTTTTTATGAAATTCATTGTTATAAAATGCCATAGGCTATAATATAGTAGATAATTCCTACAACAAAAAGTTTCAGTCAATTAGATGACCCACTTATTTCTAGCAAGATAAAAACAACCAATTTCATTATAACTGAACAGTTCATTTAATAAAAAATTATTCGTGGAGCCAGAAAAATGCTCTGTGGTATTGGAATCTTTAAAATTTTGAATTTATTAGTAAAAGATTTGTATATAATCGATATTAATCAATGTTTGACAAATTCAGTGCATTAACCCAAATTTTATATTAAGGTTTTAATTCTGATATTGGCTTTTTTTTAATAGTGCTGAATTCTGTCTTTCAAATATTTGAACATTATCTTACAGTTCAGAAGTGCTATTTTTAAGGATATTGGAGTCAAAGTCCAGTGCATGTTATTTTGTTGATGACTTAAGTTCCATATTATCTAAAAATAATAATTGCAACCTTCCTTGATATTAATATCATTCATAAAATCATCAAAATATATTGCTCTCGGACCAAACAGCTTAACTATCTTAGTGACTCTTCTGAATAAAAGTTTTCATAAACATTTTATGAGTAATGAGTACTCTTTAAACATCAAATATCTAAATGTATATTCTCTCAGATGTTTATTCTTTTATTTTTTGTAAATCTACACCAGACAGAAACATCTTTCTGAGCTAAAGATAAATCAATCTCTTTGTCCTACCAACCAGCTAGAATGAGTCACATAAATTAATTTTACTAAATGTATTCCTTAAAAATTAAATTAAGTCAAGATTCTTATAAAAATTTAGAATAAATAAACTCATAATAATACTTCCTAATGTACACTTCTTTATGTTTCTTTTCTCTGTATAAAAGTTGCATTCATTGTCTGCATTTTTTCTGTTAGTTTGTAATATCTGAGTATGCTTACTCGTCATAATTCTCAAAATATGAATTAAACCAATTTTTAATTATAACCAAAGAAGAATGAAAATAAGTTAATTAAATAAATTACTTATTTGGGATTACAGTATTTCATAGCAAGCTGTTTTGTTTTATTTTTAGTTCATATTCAGCCATGTTTAGGGCTTACTCCTGGTTCTTCACCCAGGGACAACTCATATACTCAGGGACTACTCATGAGGGGGAGGTCTTGGGACCGTATGGCACTGTGCAAGGCAAGAGCCCTATTCAATGTAATGTTGTACTGTGTTTCTGGGACATTATTTCATAGAGGTGTTTTGTTTTGTTTTGTTTTGTTTTGTTTTAAGGGTGGGGGAGCGATTTCACACTCTCCAGTGTGCAGAGCTATTCCTGGCTCTCTACTCAGTGATCATTCTTGGTGGGCTCTGGGGTCCATAAGAGATGCCAGTGACTGAACGTGGGTTGGCTGCACCAAGGCAAAGGCCTTATTCTTTCTACTATTGCTCTGGCCTCCATTTAATAGAGCGTTTTAAGAACTAAAAAATGTCAGCACTAAAGAGACAGTACAGGAACTGAGGTGTGTGCTTTTGCAAGCAGTGACTTGGTTTGATCCCCAGCATGGCATATACTCCCCTGGGCAAGCTCATGCTTTGAGCACCACCAGGCATGACCCCAAAACAAAAATAAATGCGTGTGTGTGCATTTTGGGGAGAAAAATGTAGAAATTATTTAATATGAATTTAAATTCGATTTTAAAAGATGATAGATACAAAAGTTTGGCTTAGAAAATTATTTTTAAATGTTTTAAATAATTTATTTTAAATATTTATTGTTCAATATCTGACTTATTGCACATGGCCTATTAATCTCAAAGTCTAGACAAGTTGTTGCAAATGGGAAGATTTCTTTCTATAGTTCATTAGCATTCAGTTGTATATATAACCTTTTCTTAATCTATTCATCATTTGGCAACATTTAGATAATTTCTAAACTTAGTTTATTGTAAATATAATATAGTGAACATAGAGTTCCCTATAGTACTTCAAATTTATATTAATATTTTAAATTATTTCAATATTACTTGAAAATATAAACCTGTGCTTGTTCATAGTTCCATTCCAATGTAGTATATCTGTTCCCTTTTACTCTATACCCTAATACTCCTTGTTTCTAGTTTTGATAGTAACCTTCTCATAAGTCTCAGGTGATACCTCATTGTGGTTTTGATTTGTAATTACTTAATGATAATGGATGGGGATTATTTTTACAAGTGTTTGTTCATTATTATTTTTTCTTTTGCGAGAACTTTCTAAATTCATATTTTCAACTCATTTTTAATTGTTCTTTGTTTTGTTGAGTTATAGTATTTCTTGGTGTATTTTGGATATTAGTTGTTATCAACATATAATTTGCAAATATCTCCAATTGAATATGATTACTTTTTTAGATTTTGAGATTTTTATGATAGTTTATCATAGACAGTACAGAAGTACTTTAGTTTTATTTAGTCCCAGTTGTTAATTTTTGCTTCATCCACTATTATTTTCTTGCTCTTATATCAAGTTCACAATAACATTGTTTTGGATTATGAGAACTTACAGTTTTTAGCATGTTTATGACTTTTAGTTTTATTCTGTGTTTTTAATTAATTTTGAATTAATTTTGCATGTTATAATATAGTGATTTTGTTTAATTGTTTTTTCCTAGGACTCTCCAGCTTTTAATTTTTTAAGCGAGATTTATGTAAAAGATTTTTCTTGGCTTAGTCTATGTTTTTGGCTCCTTTGTTAAAAATTATTTTATCATATATATGCTACATTCTTTTCTGGATACATTCTATTCCATTGTTTCATGTGTCCTTTTTAAATATACTGAATCATGCTGTTTTTATTACCAAAGTTCTGTGAAGAGTATAAAGTTCAGGAGAATAATATTACCATGATTATTTCCTCCCCTCAGGATTGCTTTGACTATTTGAGGTCTTTTGTGATCTCAAATAAATTTTGAAGTGTTTTGCTATATACCTATGAAAAATGACATTGGAATTTTTAAGGGGATTTATTGAACCTATTTATAGTTTCATCTAAGAATTTTTTGTACAATCCATAGCAAAAGTGTATAACTCATTTCTTTGTGTTTGTTTCAATAGTGTCTTATATTTTTCAGTATACATGACTGTGATTGCCTTCCTTACATTTATTCTTAGGTATTTTGTTCTTTTGTTATGATACTGTAAATTATGGTATTTTATTTCTCTTTGTGGTTGTTCACTGGATTTTTGAGACATGAATTTTGCATATTAATTCTCTATCTTGCTCTTACTACATTTGTTATTTCTAATAATTCTAGCTGGATTATGCACTGTAGCACTGTCCTCCCCTTGTTCATCGATTTGCTCAAGGGAGCACCAATAACGTCTCCAATGTGACACTTGCTATTACTGTTTTTGGCCTATTAAATACGCCATGGGGAGCTTGCCAGGCTCTGTCATGCAGATGGCATACTCTCAGTAGCTTGTCGGGTTCTCTGAGAGGGATGGAGGAATCGAACCTGGGTTGGCTATGTGCAAAGCAAACACCCTACCTGCTGTGCTATTCATCAAACCCAGCTGGATTATAATATATAATAATCTCTAGGATTATCTATAGTATAACATCTTTAGCACTGTCCTCCCCTTGTTCATCGATTTGCTCAAGGGAGCACCAATAACGTCTCCAATGTGACACTTGCTATTACTGTTTTTGGCCTATTAAATACGCCATGGGGAGCTTGCCAGGCTCTGTCATGCAGATGGCATACTCTCAGTAGCTTGTCGGGTTCTCTGAGAGGGATGGAGGAATCGAACCTGGGTTGGCTATGTGCAAAGCAAACACCCTACCTGCTGTGCTATTCATCAAACCCAGCTGGATTATAATATATAATAATCTCTAGGATTATCTATAGTATAACATCTTTAAATAGTAATAGTTTTATTGCTTTTTTTCTTTAAGTTTGAATACATTTTATTTTCTCTTACATAACTTGCCTATCTGGCTTTTCTTCCAGTACAATATTGAATAATAGCAGTAACCATATGCATCTTTGTCTAGTTTCTGATATTACAGAAAATGCTTTAAGTTTTCCATAATAGAGTATATTACCTGAAGCTTTACCATGCATGATCTTCATAATATTGATATATTATATTGATATATTCTCTTCTATGGGCTGGAGAAGTAGGGCATTTGTCTTGCGCAGAGCCAGCAAGGCCGAGCCGGGTTTGATTCCTCCGCCACTCTTGGAGAGACCGGCAAGCTACCGAGAGTATCTCGCCCGCACAAAAAGATCGGGCAAGCTACCCATGATAGATTCAATATGCCAAAGTAACAAGTCTCAAAATGGAGATATTACTGGGCCTGCTCAAAGAAATCAATGGACAAGTAGAGGACATTGACAGTGACAGATGCTCTTCTATGCACATTTTGTTAAGTACTTTCTTAATAGTAAATATATATTCAATGAAGTTAAATTTTTTTACATCTGTTGAGATAGTCATATGGTTTTTACCTTTATTTGGTGAACCCGGAAATTTATATTTGACTTACGTATTCTGAATTGCCATGGCATTTCTGGTGCAAATTCAATGTATCATACATGACTTTATTTGTGTATATTGAAATATTTTGCATTTCTGGAAAAAATTCCACTCAATACTTATATATTATCTTTGCACTGTGTTATAGAATTTATTTTTTTTAATTTTTATTAATAAAACACCATGAGGTACAGTAGTAGACTTACAAATTTTTGTGCTTGAGTTTCAGTTATACAATGATCAAGTACCCATCCCTCCACCAGTGCCCATTTTCCATCACCACGGGTCCCAGTATCCTTCCCACCCCCCATCTCCCCCATCCCACCCTGTCTCTGTGGCAGGGCATTCTCTTTTGTTCCCTCTCTCCTTTTGAGTGTTCTGTTTTTGCAAAAAAGGCATTGAGCGGCAATCATATTTGGTCTATATTCTGCTTTTAGCATGCTTTTCCCATCCTGGGAGGATCCTCCCAACACCCTTAATTTGGTGCTCCCTTATCTATCTGAGCTGCCTTTTCTCCCAGCATGTGCAGCTGGCCTCCAAGCCATGGAGTGAACCTCCTGGTACTTAGCTCAGCTCTTCTTGGGTGTTATTCTCCTATTTTGTTACTTTATGTTCCCCAGATGAATACAATCTTTCTATGTCTTTCCCTTTATTTCTGAGTCACTTTGCTTAACACGATAATTTCCATGTAGTACCACTTGGATGTAAATTTCGTGACTTCATCTTTTCTAATAGCTACATAGTACTCCATTGTGTAAATGTACCAAAGTTTCTTTAACCAGTCATCTGTTCTTTGGCACTCAGGTTTTTTCCAGATTCTGGCTATTGTAAAGAGTGCTGCAATGAACAAACAAGTGCAGATGTCACTTCGACTATACTTTTTTGCCTCTCCAGGATATATTCCCAGGAGTGGTATTGCTGGGTCAAATGGGAGCTCAATTTCTAATTTTTGGAGAATCGTCCATACTGTTTCCCAAGATGGCTGAACCAGTGGTTATTCCCACCAGCAGTGAAGGAGGGTCCCTTTCTCGCCTTATCCACGCTAGCACTGGTTCCTTTTATTCTTTTGGATGTGGAACAGTCTCTATGGTGTGAAATGATATCTCATTGTGGTTTTGATCTGCATCTTCCTGATGATTAATAATGCAGAGGATTTTCTCATGTGCCTTTTTGCCATTCGGATTTCTTCTTTGATGAAGTTTCTGTTCATTTTGTCCCCCCCATTTTTTGATGGGATTGCATGTTTTCTTCTTGTAGAGTTCAACCAGTACTTTGCATATCCTTGATATCAACCCCTTGTCGGTTGTGTATTGGGCGAATATCCTTTTTCATTCGGTAAACTGTCTTTGTATTTTGGTCACTGTTTCTTTTGAGGTGCAGAGGCTTCTTAGGTTAAGATAGTCCCATTTGTCTATCTCTGTTTTCACTTGCTGAGCCAGTGGTGTGACATCTTTGAAGATACCATTAGCTTCAATATCATGGAGGGTTTTGCCAACTTTGTCTTCAATGAACCTTATGGATTCCTGTCTGATGTTGAGGTCTTTAATCCATTTTGATCTTACTTTTGTACATGGTGTTAGGCAGAGATCTGAGCCCCATTTTTTGCATGTAGCCATCCAGTTTTCCCAGCACAATTTGTTAAACAGTCTTTTTCTGCTTCACCTCAAGAAAACTTGCCCCCTTATAAAAGATTAGATGATCATATGCTTGGTGGGAGTTGTCAGTATATTCAACCCTGTTCCACTTGTTTACAGCTCTCCCTTTTTTCTAGTACCATGCTGTTTTAATTATTACTGCTTTGTAGTAGATTTGAAGTTAAGGAGGTTACTTCCTCCCACTTTTTTTCCCCCAAGAATTGCTTTAGCTATTTGTAGGGGCTTATTGTTCCATATAAATTTCAGGAGTGTTTGCTCTATTTCTTTGAAGAATGTCATGGGTATCATAATAGGGATCACATTGAATTTGTACAGTGCTTTGGGAAGTATTTCCATTTTGACAATGTTAATTCTCCTGATCCATGAACCGGGGATATTTTTCCATTTCCTTATGTCCTCTTTTATTTCCTGAAGCAGCATTTTGTAGTTTTCTTTGTACAGGTCCTTTACTTCCTTATTTAAGCTGATTCCTAGGTACTCGATTTTCTGGGGCACAGTTGTGAATGGGATTGTTTTCTTCATGTCACTTTCTTCTCTTTGACTATTTGCATATAGGTAAGCTGTGGACTTTGGGGTATTGATTTTATAGCCTGCAACTATACTATACAAGTCTATTGTTTCTAGGAGTATCTTGGTAGAGGTTTTAGGGTTCTCTAAGTATAGTATCATATCATTTGCAAATAGTGAGAACTTGATTTCTTCATTTCCTACCTGGGTGCTCTTAACAACTTTTTCTTGCCTAATTGTTATTGCAATTAGGGCTGGAGCGATAGCACAGCGGGTAGGGCGTCTGCCTTGCACGCAGTCAACATGGCCGACCCGAGTTCGATTCCTCCGCCCCTCTCGGAGAGCCCGGCAAGCTACCAACAGTATTCGATATGCCAGACACAGTGACAACAAAGTCTACAATAGAGACGTTACTGGGCCCGCTCGAGCAAATCGACGAACAACGGGAGGGCCTTTACTTACTTACTTACTAATTGTTATTGCAAGTACTTCCAGTACTATATTGAACAGCAGTGGAGAGAGTGGGCATCCTTTTCTCGTCCCTGATCTTAGGGGGAAGGCTCTCAGTTTTTCCCCATTGAGGATGATGCTTGCTGTAAGCTTGTGGTAGATGGCTTTAACTATATTGAGGAAAGTCCCCTCTATACCCATTTTGTCCAGGGTTGTCATCATAAACAGGTGCTAGATCTTATCAAATTCTTTCTCTGCATCTATTGATATCATCATATGCTTTTTATCTTTTTTTGACATGATGGATTATGATTATTGACTTCCAAATGTTAAACCATCCTTTCATCCCCAGGAAGAATCCTACTTGGTCATGGTGTATGATATTTTTGATGAGTTGTTGAATTCTATTTGCTAGTATTTTGTTGAGAATCTTCACGTCTGTGTTCATCAGGGATATCAGCCTGTAGTTTTCTTTTCTTGTAGTGTCTTTATTTCCTTTTGGTGTAAGAGAGATAAGGGCTTCATAGAAACTGTTTGGGAAAGTTTCTGTTTTTTCAATTTCCTGGAAAATCTTGGGAAGTACTGGCCATAGGTCCTCTTTAAATGTTTGGAAAAATTTGCTAGTGAATCCATCTGACCTGGGCTTTTTCTTTTGGGAAGACTTTTGATTACAATTTCAATTTCCTTGATGTTATTAAGTCTATTTAAGTACTCTATATATTCTTGATTCATCTTTGGGAGATTATAGAAATCCAGGAATTTATCTATTTCTTCTAGGTTCTCTTGTTTCATGGCATACAGACTTTCAAAGAAGTCTCTAATGATATTTTGAATTTCTTTGGTTTCTGTTGTTATATCCCAATTTTTATATCTATTCTATTTATTAAGGTTCTCTCTGTTTCTTTGTGAGTCTTGCTAGTGGTTTATCTATCTCATTTATTTTCTTGAAGAACTAGCTCTTGGTTTCATTGATCTTTTGGATTGTTTCTTTTGTTTCCGTGTCGTTTATTTCTGCTCTAAGTTTTAAGATCTTTCTTTCTGCCTGATTTGGGCTCCTTCTGTTGATCCTTTTCTAAGATCTTGAGCTGTGAAGTCAAGTTGTTTTTGTGCATTCTTTCTTCCGTCCTGAGATATGTTTGCAGAGCTATAAATTTTCCCATTAATACGGCTTTAGCTGCGTCCCATAAGTTCTGGTAGTTTGTGTCTTCATTCTTATTTGTTTCCAAGTATCTTTTGATTTCGTCCTTGACTTCCTTTCTGATTCACTCTTTGTTCAACATTGAGTTGTTTAATTTCCAGGTGTTTGATTTGGTTCTCATGTCTGTGTGTGATTCACTTCTATTCTCAGTGCATCTTGGTCTGAAAAGATTGTTGATACTATTTCTATCTTCCTGATTCTATTGAGGTACGTTTTAGGGCCTAGGACATGGTCTATTTTCGAAAATGTTCTATGCACACTGGAGAAGAATGTGTATTCTTTCTTTTTTGGGGGTGCAAAGGCCTGTATAGATATATAAGTCCTTTCTCTTCTATTTCTTCTTTCAAATCCAATGTTTGTTTGCTGAGTTTTGTTCTTGTTGATCTATCCAGAGGTGATAAGGCGATGTTGAAGTCTGCAGCTACTATTATCTAGCACTGTCCTCCTTAAGATCTTTCAGCAGTTGTTTTAAATATTTGCTGTTCCCTCATTAGGTACGTATACATTTAAGAGTGTGATTTCTTCCTGTTGTATGTATCCCTTGATGAAGAGAAAATAGCCTTCACTGTTCCTTCTAATCTTTTCAACCTAAAGCTAATGTTTTGGATACTAGTATGGCCATCCCAGCTTTTTTAAAGGAGCTGTTTTCTTGCAGGATTTTTTCCATCCTTTCACTTTGAGTCTGTGTTTGTTCTGACTGTTGAGATGAGTTCTTGTAGGCAGCAGAATGTTGGGTTCTGTCTCTGAATCCATTTTGCCACTCTGTGTCTCTTAATTGGTGAATTTAGACTGTTGACTTTGAGAGAGATTATTGTTATGTGGTTTTGTGTCATCTTTCTGTAAAGATGCCATTGGGCTAGGCTAGCACTCAACAGGGATGAATGAAGAGGTTACTGGCACCCACTCGATTAAATCGATGAATAACGGGAGACCAAGTGATCAAGTGATTTCTGTAAGGGTGTATTGTGCTTGTATGATTTGTCTTGTCTTATAGTAACCCCTTTAGTCTTTCTTTTTGGTTTGGTTTTGAGTCTATGAAGTTCCTGAGCTGCTGTTTATCTAGAAAATAGTGTACCACTCTTTCGATTTTGAGTGAGAGTTTAGCTGGATAGAGTATTCTTGGTGAAGCATTCATTTCAGTGAGTTTTTTCACTATATACCGCCATTTCCTTCGGGCTTGGAGGGTTTCCTCTGATAGGTCTGCTATGAATCTAAGGGGTGTTCTTTTGTATGTGATTTCCTTCTTTGACCCTGCTCCTTGCAGTATTGTATCTCTATCAGCGGCATCGATCATTCTAACTATGATATGTCTTAGAGTGTTTTTGTTAGGGTCTCTTTTAGCTGGCATCCTTTGGGCTCCTTGAACCTGAATAGCTGCATTATCGAGCTCTGGGAATTTTTCAGCAATGATTTGTTTAGCCGTGTTTTTTTCATTGGGATTGTTTCCTTGAGCTTCTGGTACTCAAATGATTCTAATGTTGTTCCTCTTGGAATCATCTCCTAGGACTCTGATTCTCTCTAGAGCTATTTTGAGGTCCCTTGCCACTGTTTGTTGTTGCCTGTTTGCTTGGTGCAGCTGATCTTCCAGCTCACTGATTCTCTTTTCAGCTGTGGTCATTCTACTGTTGAGGGCACTGACTAAGTTTTTCATTTCATTTGTGGAATCTTTTATTTGTGACATTTCTGCTCTCATTTCTTCCCGTAATTTGCCGATTTTTTCTGTCATGTTACTGGATATCTGTCTGACTGTTTCACTGAGTTGATTTAACATCTTCATGACTTCATATCTGAATTCTTTGTTAGAGAGGTCCCTTCAGTGAGCAGTATCTACAGAGGCTTCTGGATTCCTTTCGTTGTCTTCCCCATGTGGTGGGGATTTGCGTTGTTTCTTCATGTTGGTGTGTAGGTAAGGGGACTAGGTTTCTAGGTATGGGTAAATTACCTGCAGCCGCGTGAGCATTGGTCCACCTAAAATTAGGCCACACCCACTTCTACAGAAGATACACCCACTTCTGAAAAGGTCTAGCCCCCATGGGTATCTGGTGTGTGGGGGGAAGTAAAGACTGGGTAGGGGAGAAGACCAGCACAGCTTGGGTAACGAAGAGGCAGAGGCTCAGGGTTGCTTTTCTCCCAGCGATCGAGAGGATGCCTAAGGGGCTTGCAGGGAGAAATCCAAGTCCCAGGTCCAAGTGCCGGCAGTTGAACTGACCTAGTTTTGGGAGAAGATCAGCCCAGCTGGGTTTGGGAGAAGATCAGCACAGCTTGGGGGATGAAGAGCTTTGTTATAGAATTTAATATTAGTATTTCGAATGTGTTTGCATCAAGTTTATCAGAAATACTGATTTATTTATTTACTTTTATGTCTTTATCTGGTTTGGCTTTGATGGTGCTGTTGGTTTCATAAAATGTATTTGGAATGCTTTCTTTACCTTCATTCTTTTGGAAGAAGTTGAGAATAATAAGCTTAATTCTCTTTTCAAAGTCTGGTAGAATTGACTGACGAGGGCATCTTGTCCTTCACCTTTACTGTTTGAAGGCTCATGATTGCTACTTCAATTTCTTTACTTACTAGTTTGTTCAAATTGTCTACATCTTCCTGATAAAATCTGAGAATATTGTAGACCTCTAAGAATTTGTCCTATCTTAGATCATTCAGTATGTTTGCGTCATAGTATTTATAGCATTCCTTTGTGATGCATTGTACTTTTGTGCTGGGAATTTGCCTTTTGTTTCCCTTTGTGTTCTATCTATTTTATTTAGATGATTTAAGTTATGCTTTTCAGTTAAGAAGCTGATTTTAACTGCTTTTACCTTTTATATTATCATTTTAATACCAATTTTTCTTATTTCTGTTCTGATTTGTATTATTTTTTCTATTGTTATTTTCTTTTTTTTTTTTGCTTTTTGGGTCACACCTGGCGATGCACAGGGGTTAATCCTGGCTCTGCACTCAGGAGTTACTCCTGGCGGTGCTCAGGGGACCATGTGGGATGCTGGGAATCGAACCTGGGTTGGCCGCGTGCAAGGCAAACGCCCTACCCGCTGTGCTATCTCTCCAGCCCCATGTTATTTTCTTAAAATTAATTTTCTACTTCCTTAAGGATAGATTGTTATTATTATTTTTTGATCATTTTTTGGGACATATCCAGTGATGCCTAATTTAAAACGCTGTTTATACTGAAAAGAAGAGCTCCTGACAGAGTTCATTGTCATGTGGTGTGAGATCATGTGTCATGGAAAGTGTATGTGTTGTGTGTTCAGAACCAAGTCCTGTAATGAAGTCACATAATGTGGCAAGGGTGAATACTACCAGAAACACCTCAATTTCATCATACATTTGATTTTAAATTAGTTTGTGGTCACAGTACTAAATTGTTTAGAAATCTTTTACTATTGCCAATTTTTTTTATGACCTCCACTATTAGTTATACAACCCCACAGGAAGTTGTGACTCACATTTTAGGAAGCTTTGAACTAAACAACATGTAATCAAGTAATTATGGACTGATCAAGAAATCGAAAGAGAATGTTTGAATATTTGAAAAACAAAGACTTGGTTATCAAGCATAAGGTATCAGAAAAAAGTAGTATTAAGAGGCAAATTTATATCAATACATGCTTACTTTATGAAACAAGAATGAACAAAAATAAATAATCTATCCTGGGACTCCAGAAATAGTACAGAGAGTAGGCTGCTTGCCTAGCATGTGAACAACCCATGTTGATCCTGGGCATCCTGTATGTCCCCTGCCACTCACCTCCCCTCCCCACTCCCCCCCCCTGCCGGCACTGCCAGGAGTAGATTTCTGAGTGCAGATCCAGGAATAAACCCTGAATGTCTCTGGATGTAGCCCCAACCTCACTCTATGCCAAAAAAAAATAAAGAAAGAAAATCGATATTTTGAGAAACTTGTTATTGCTAATAAAATATTTCTACTTAAATCCTACTAAATTTATTATTTAATTGTAGAACCTAAATGATATGCCAGATCTCTAGCTACTGATACTATTAAAATATCAGGAAGAAGTCATAGAAAAAAGAATAAGGATTAACTGTGTGAAATTACTTTAATGAATTGCTTTGGAAATAACATTTCCAAAGGAATTTCTGAAATGAGTAATGAGCAACTGTAGCAACTTATTACCAGGTCCAAGAGCAATTCAAAGTTTGTGATTCAGTTCAATAAAACTTCTAATATTCCTAATACGGATGGTTGTTGCTTTAGGCGCAATGTGTTTATGAATGAAGCAACAAGAAATTATTGTATGTTGCCAAGTTGAAGAATAGACAAGAGGTGAACATATGTATCTTAAACTTGATGTTTTTCTCACAAATTAAGGTTTAACTCTAGTTTAAAAGTGGAGCAGTTAGTGGAGAAATTGTGTTTGTGTCTGTACAGACAATGTTGGAGCAATGATGGATGAAGACCAGAATTGTGTAAGCTGGAAGCATTAAATACATCCCCCTTACTCACTGAGAGGCACTGGCAGCCAACATGTCACCAGAATCAGTTGTGCTGTATAATTCAGTCAAAATCATAAGCTTCATTAAAAACTATGGCCTTAACAGTCATTTGTTTGCAAAGACATGGACCTCAATTAAGGATGCATTTTACTATATATAGCGATTAGGTAGCTCTCAAAAGGGCTAAGTTTAAATGGATAATAAAAATTAAAACAGTTTTTATAATTTTGATTTAACAGAAATCCCATTTTGTTAATGTTTTATAATGATTTAAAGCTTTCAAAATTGTTATCTTTATAATCAAAGATTTAAACATGCCACTTCAAGGAAAAACATGTTAAAAGAGTAAATTTAAAATTTTATAAAAACGCAAAATATAAAGAATAGGGTAGAAATGATTCTTTAGAAGTATAGGCACAGATGATCCTGCAATGAAAATATCCTTCTGAAGAGCTAAAATTGTTAGACTCATAAGTAGGGTGCTTGCCTTGCAAATGGTCAACCTGGTTTCAATCCCTGACATTCCATATGGCCCACTTGAGCCTCCCTTAAATAATCTCTGAACACAGAGCCAAAAAATCCCTGAGCACTGCTGTATGTGACCTCAAGACTAAAACAAACAAAAGAGTTAATTTTACCACCTCTGTACCACTGTTTTCCCATTGTTCATCAATTTGCTCAAGTGGGCACCAGTAATGTCTCAAAACAAATTCTGAGACTTTCACAACAATCTGTTGTGAGACTTGTTGTTACTGTTTTTTGCATATTGAATACGTCATGGGTAGCTTGCCAGGCTTTGCCATGTGGGCGAGATACTCTTGGTAGCTGGCCGGCTCTCTGAGAGGGGTAAAGGAATCAAACCTGGGTCGCCCGGGTTGGCCGCGTGCAAGGCTAACACCCTACCGCTGTGCTATCACTCCAGCCCCTAAGCTAGGGACAGTATCTAAGCTATTGACAGTAAAATCATGCTTGATTGTTAAATATCACAATCAGGCACTAATATTGACAGAGGAACTCTTGTCCATAATTAAGTGTATATTAAATTGAAGAAATGTAGTCAACACCTTTTATGTCTTGACTTTGATGTCACATTAATTTTTGCTTTCTTAAAATTATGTGAGTAGATAAAAGTAATTATTTTTAAGAACCGGATTTATGAAGAGGAAAAGCTTCTCTATATTGACAAAAAACATCCTAAACTAAATATTATGAAAAATTATTTTGTATTCTCATATAAAATTATTAATATTTGCTTTTGTTTTGATTGGGAGTACATAACACTGTGCTCAGGTATTACTCCTGGCTCTATGCTCGTATATCACTCTTGATGATGCTTAGAGGAAAATTGATTATGGAAATCAAACTGGGCTTGATGGCAAGGCAAATGCCTTAACCTTTGTACTACCTTTTTGGTCCAAAATTATTAATGAGACAGTCAATGTTGGAAAAAAAGATAGCAGAAATATTTTCCATATAGTTTCAGCGAATCTATGGAAAGAGTGTTAGGAAAATCATTCTAATAAATTGCTTGGAGGGGGTGAAATTAAAAAAATATATATCGGGTTCAATTATCCTACTCTTTAGAGTATAAAAGTGATTTGAACATCTGCACCTTTTGAATCAGGTTGAGGATCCTTTTTCAAGAATGTAACTTACTTAGATTGGACTATCAAGAGCTGGAAAAGAAGTCACCTAGACTTGAGAAGAATTAGATTCATTCATAGGGTATATTGGAATGGAGGCCCATTCACTTAAGAGGATGGTCAAATTCTTCAGTGCAACAACTGGTACACTGGTCATAGCGCACTCATCAATCAACTTCAGTTCCTGCAGAAAATTTCCAAAGCTTGAGACCAGTTTTATGTATCTCAGTTATTATGCATTCAGGGAATTTCTCTCTCACTCACACTGCAATCTAAATAAATTATCAGGAGCATCCTTAGTATCCTAAACACCCTGCCATCCATATTCCATACTGAGAGAGTATTATGCAAATCTGGCAGTTGGAGCACTAGTCTGAAAGACTCTGAGTCAATAAAATGTGGCAAAACCATAGGCAGAATTGTGATTTATATTTTTCTATTTCCATAAGAGATTTTGTATCACTGTCATCCCATGTTTATCGATTTACTCGAGTGGGCTCCGGTAACGTCTCCATTCATCCCAGCCCTGAGACTCTAGCAGCCTGTCCTTACTCGTCTTTCCCAACATTTGGAGGTTCTTTCAGTGTCAGGGGAATGAGACCTGTTACTGTTATTGTTTTTGGCAAATTGAATACGCCATGGGAAGCCATTTTGTCAGTAAAGAAACGAACAGCACCCAGCCCAGACAAGGTCAGACCTGAACACCTGAAGAACCTGCCGTCAGTACTCATCAATACACTGGCTCGGCTCTTCACACACTACCTGTCTGAATGCAAGGTTCCATCCCAATGGAAAACCAACAGGACCATACTACTCTTCAAAAGGGAGACATCCATCACATTGGCAACTATTGCCCGATCTGCCTATTGTCTGTCATCTACAAGTTGTTCACTCCAGTCATCCTAAATAGGATTGGCAGAATACTAGGTGAAGGTCAACCATGCGAGCAAGCCAGTTTCCGCAAAGGATTCAGCACCATCGACCATATCCACACTATAACCAAGTTCTTTGAGGTTTCTCGGGAGTTCAAGATGCTGCTCTGTTTAACGTTCATTGATTTAAAGAAGGCCTTTGATTCTGTTGAGATGGAAGCGGTCATTGAAGCCCTAGCCAATCAGGGCATTCAAGCCCAATACATCAAGATCCTTCGTGAGCTGTATTGTGGATTCACTACCAGGATCTCACCATTCTACAAAGAAGTGATCGTTGATGTCAAGAGAGGGGTTCGGCAGGGTGATACCATTTTACCGAACCTCTTCAGTACCACCCTCGAGAACATCATGCGACGACTGGAATGGGAAGGAATGGGAGTGAAGATAGATGGTCGGCAACTACACCACCTCTGCTTTGCTGATGACATTGTTTTAATAACACAAAATATCAGCCAAGTGACACAAATGCTGGCCAACTTTGACCGTGAGTGTGGAAAGGTAGGACTACAGCTGAATCTTACGAAGACAATGTTTATGAGAAACAGCCTTGTTCCTGATGCCCCATTTGCTCTCAATGGAACGACCATCTCCGAATGCAACAGCTATGTGTACCTAGGTCGAGAGGTCAACATGACAAATGACCTAGCACCCGAGCTGCGCAGGAGGAAGAGAGCGGCTTGGAACGCTTTCAAGAACGTCGAAGAAATAGCTAAGAGGAGGAAGAACCTCCGGCTCTGGGCACATCTCTTTGATTCCACTGTTCTTCCTGCATTAACATATGCCTCAGAGACCTGGGACCTACGCAAACAGGATGAGAACGCTATTCAGGTCTCCCAAAGAAGAATTGAAAGAGCTAAGCTTGGAATATCACATTTCACTCAAATGAGAGAAAGAATCCGGAGTTCTGACATCCGTCAATGATCAAGAATCAGGGACGCTGTCTCGTTTGCCAAGGTGTCGAAAATCAGATGGGCTAGTCACATAATGAGATTTAAAGAGGACCGCTGGACTAGAGCTGTTACCGACTGAATCCCACAGGATGTCAAAAGACCTCGTGGCCGCCCACCTACCAGATGGTCAGACTTCTTCATCAAGATCATGAACGATCGCTTTGAGGCTCTTCATGTTCCCAGAGAGAACAGATGCCATTGGGCTACACTAGCACGCGACAGGGACAAATGGAGACGTTACTGGCGCCCGCTTGAGCAAATCAATGACTAACAGGAAGTTAAGTGATTAAGTGTTTAAGTGATTAAGTGATGGGAAGCTTGCCAGTCTCCCTATGTCCTACAACATCCCAGATATTGTAGGAATAGGAAATGATATTAGAATCAAAACAGGTCTCATAGTTTTCTGTAAAGTTTGAAAGTTTACAATTTTGCAGATTTTTTGTTTGTTTTTTTAGGTACTTTATTTTTGGCTTACAGCTAAGTGATGCTGATGGCTTACTCCTGACTCTACACCCAGGAGGGCTTGTGGAGTTCCAGGGATCAAACCTGGGTTGGCCCTGTGCAAGTAAGCACCCTATCTGCTGTACTATTGCATTTCTTTTCTTTTCTTTTCTTTTTTCCTTTCTTTTCTTTTCAAGTAGTGACTACGTTATAAAAGGACCCAGAATCACTCAGAAACTCGCAAATGCTAGGCATGCTTTTACTGCTATGTTCCCTTCCTTTTCTGCATATATGATCTCATGAGCTCTGTTTTTTGGATATTGCCTGCAGGTAGAAGCAAAACTGTAAACAACATGTCTTGTCAATTCCTACTTCAGTATCTAATTTTTCCCTTTTAAGGTATTGCCTTGTGTTTCACACGTGCAGTTTTCACAAAAGAAATATTAAAGTCTTAATCCAGTCTTATTTGTAATTCTTATTTAAGAGAAGATGAAATTAGAGATTGAATCCATACAAATTTACTGCACTTTGAAGCCCTTAGTTTCTTTTTTCCTGCACACCTACCCTCCTCACCTGTGAGGATACTGTTATTTCCTTTGCTGCTTCTTTATGACAATCTAAATATGAATTATGAATACGCAAGGTCCATTCCCTTAAGGTGATATCTTGCCATCTGTTTACATGCCCCCTAAGTATTTTTAACATTTTATATCTATGAAGTCTCCACATGAGAAATGTGTTTAGTTCCCAGAAAGGAGCACAGACGCCTGCAAAACTCTGAGTCTTGTCTAGTAAAGTTTGTCTGCTGTAAGTGTCTAGAGTTCATTAAAACTTTGGTTTTACAATAACAGGTAATTTGGATTGTTGTCCAAACTCAAGAAATCATGAGAACGTTGAATTGGGGTCGGTTGATAAAACACAGTCCAGGAGTAAAAGAGCAGAAAAGGAACTTCTTCCTTCTCCACATAAGGAATCCCTGACCAAGTGTTGCTTAATATGGAACATTGTAGTGACCAGGTGTTTCTCTTAGAACCAAACAAGTATTTTCAATCACATAAATTGAGTTTCCTGGCAAGCAGTGAGGCAAGTAAGTATATCAAGCTTATTTTCATTGTTGTGAAAGACTGTTGGGAGATTCACTAATAGTAGGATATTGTCTTCTCATAACCATGCTGTTTATACTTATCATCTAGAAAGACAGAAAGCCAGACTGTTCCATTAACCTGTCAATCAGAATTTACGAAAAAGCACAGATTATATGTTACAAGTTAAATGTTAGATCTTAAGAAAATCACAGGATTTTTAGGATGCTAGACATTCTTTTGCTCTGAAAAGAAAGAGTGTTCAAGGAACATTTTTTATTTTTCCATAAGATGAATATATCAAGCTTTCACAGGTTCTTCTTTGCTGTGATTTTATAGTCATATCACAAGAAAATTGATGTAACTTGATCTCTCACATTTCTATAGCAATTTAATGTTTATAGGGTGCTTGTATGAGCATTAATATTTTATAAATTCTAGTGTCTGAAAAATATTTCCTCATGTCAGATCCACAAATTCTAAAACTGCTTCATATAAGACCATTGATTGTCTTTTCCAGTAGCAAATCAAAATTACAATATTTATGCAATTGCAATTTTTTAAAAATAATTAGTGCATATTGCATGTCTTTGCTTTGGAAATAACTAGAGTATATGAAGTATGACTATTAATGACTAAAGTTTAGACAAAAGAAGTTAATGTAGCAATAAGTTTTATTTGACATAATGTATTCCTGTCCTTCACTATTTATAATTTTATTGGGAAAATATGTGCTAATGCAAACAATTTTCATATATGAATAAAACATAAGGCAGAATAGTAATTAATATAAAAGGATTCAACAGAACATAAAGGTGGTTAATATATCTACCTCTTCATATATCAATGCCATTTATATTTCCTTGGAAGACACTAAAGATCGAAAATCAAGCATGCTAATTAATTAGTTTCATTCTCAGTTAACTTGATGGTTTCTTATAAAACAGAAATCAGGTTGACTGTGAGCAAGGAGAATGAATAGTCAAGATAAAAATGATCAAGAGAGAAGTGTACAGGAAGGAAAGAAAAAATGTCAGCTTGCTGCATAGTGCAAAGGACTCTTTTAATGACTTAAAGTAGAACAAGTCCTCCGACCCTGTCACTGAACACATTGAAAGTTTGAGGGCAGAAATGGCAATATACGAAGGAAGAGCAACATAGAAAAGTAAAAGTGAATATTTGGTATGCTAGAGAGGGATGGAAAAACTAGGAGAAACATCCAGAGTTAACATCATTGATATTTATTTGATCAGGTCTTTAGTAAGTTTTTGTTTGATATATGAAAATAGAACTTCCTGATTTGTTCAAAATGGCTTGGGAATGAGAATAAATATAAAAGTGAGAAATCAAAACTGGGACTGGTCCTAGAGTCTACAACATACCGCCTCAATGCAGAGACATGTGACTTCACAATAAAGATAAACATTTTAACTTTTAACATGTTCAATAATTTTTAAATTATTTAAAAATTATTTATCATCACAATAATGATAAACATTTTAACATTTAACATGCTCTGTGTCTCATCTTTACCTCTCATTGTTTTACCATATGATTCTTCTCTTCCTATGCCAAGTGGGTTCTTTCTGCCTTTACTCCAAAATTTTTTCTCTACGTCAGGGCTTTGCTTTTCTTTTAATTTTAGCTTATTCATAGACCAAAGATGGACTGTGCTCAACTTTTTTTGTGGGAAATCTTCAGCTCTTTCTTACAAACTACCCTAGTAGCCTGACACATCAGCTCATGCAATGTGTTGGCCTAAGAAACTGTGACCAGAAAGATGAATTTTTCCCCCAAAAAACAAGTTTGTTTTTTACTCGTGTAAATGGAAGTGTAATTTCATTAGTGGGTAGCTATACTTTTCACAATAATTCAGTAACCCAGGCACTTTCCTTTTTCTTTTTAATTTTTAAAAAATCCCCCCCCTTTTTTTTAATTGAATCACTGTGAGATATACTGTTACAAAGTTATTCATGATTGAGTTTCAGTCATACAATGTTTCAACAACCATCCCTTTCACCAGTGTACATTTCCCATAACCAATGTCCTCAGTTTCCCTCATTCCCTCATTCCTTCATACATGTTTATGCTCGTTTGTCAAATTTATTATTACTTTGGAGTTTTCTGTTAAAGTATATATCAAATACTAAATACTCCAAACTTAGAAGTACATAATAAAATCGTAATTAATACAAAATAAATATTACTAAGATGAAATATGGCATTCTGTATATAATAGTTTAATTCTATTAAAGATTCTTATCTAGTGGATTCATATTTTAAAAAACTATTTCTTTGATTTTAGGAGGAAAATATTATTTCTGAGTAAATAAATTTTGATTTTGTTCTAACAATTCTACATATACCAATGATAAAAGAATAACTGATCTCAGTTTATCTGGCCCTCCCGTTGATCATCGATTTGCTCGAGCGGGCCCAGTAACGTCTCCATTGGAGACTTTGTTGTTACTGTGTCTGGATATCAAATACTCTCGGTAGCTTGCCGGGCTCTCCGAGAGGGGCGGAGGAATCGAACTCGGGTTGGTCATGTTGGCCGCTTGTAAGGCGAACGCCCTACGGCTGTGCTATCGCTCCAGCCCCCATGTTTTTTTAATTCATAGGGCATTTTTCAGACTGCTTTCCTCTATTTTCTTTTTTCTGTTTTTTTGGGTGACACCCGATGCTACTCAAGCGTTACTGCTAAATCTAAAGTCAGGAATTACCCCTAGCGGTGCTCAGAGAACCAGATGGGACATCAGGGATTAAACCCGAGTGATCCATGAGCAAGGAGGATTCCCTACCAAGCATACCAAAGCTCTGCCCCCATTTTATTCTATTTTCTAAGTCACAGAAACATGAGAATTGGTAAAATTAAATCACTTATTTGAGATTGTATTTTAGATTTTTTTTCAGATTATATTTTCTAGTCTTGTCTGTATAACTTTATTTAGCAGTTGTTATTGACCAAAAACTATCTTACGTTATATATTTTTAAAAGTTGTGGTTGTTATGGACTGGAGTGATAGCACAGCAGCTAGGAATTTGCCTTGCGTGCACCCAGGTTCAATTCCTCTGCCCCTCTCGGAGAGCCCAGCAAGCTACAAAGAGTATTCCACTAGTACTGCATAGCCTGGCAAGCTACCCATGACGTATTGGATATTCCAAAAAAGAGTAACAACAAGTCTCACAATGGAGACTTTACTGGTGCCCATTAGATCAAATGAATGAACAACAGGAGGACAGTGACATTGACAGTGACAGTGGTTGTTATTCTAGATTTGCAATATTGAACAGGTGAAATCTTGCTGTCTAAATCATGGTGCAATCGTTGTTTTATAGGATTGAGTTAGCTTTATATTCTTCTGAGGAGCTTCCAATCTTTTCTGTGCCACCAAACTGAAAAAAAAAATCAGTCTGGATATTTGTATGTAGGTTCTAAATATAAAGAGTGTTGTCTAGACTTTTTCAGTTCAAGGTAATGTTAGAAGTGAAATGAGTCTATCTACTAGGTATTAGTGAAAATAGTTAAACATTTTGTTTAATTCATCTCAAGGAGTCATCTGCTCCCAGCTATGATGGATAAAATGGAACATCTATTTCATTCCCATTTTATTTCTATATCTTCCTCTTTATACCTTTCCATATTGCAAACTAAATTTAGTATGCTTAGAATACTTTCTGAGATTAATCCTGCAATAATTTTCAAGGTTCATTTCTTAACGGGCATATTTCTGATGATCTTGTTGTAGAAAGCTGAATCCAAATTGAATTTTTTTTCCTTTGGATATTCAGGATTTCAAAAGATACTGGATAACTACTGTGAGCAGAGAAAAATAAAGAAATGGCTTGAGGCTCAGGAAGTTTCCCTCCTAATCTCCTGCCCTCTCCCTCCTTACACATATGTACAATGCAGTCAAAGAAAAAGCATGGCCCTTCCTTATTTTTTCCTCTCCTTCTCAAGAAAATCACTCTTTAGCTACTCATTTCTTTTCCCCGTGGTCAGGTTGGCTGCATCTCCAAACACTTGTAAGTACTGTATGTTCTGACATATTCTGAAGTCATGCATTAGCACCTTTTCATTCAGCAAAGGGTGAGAACAGATATCTTTTGGCAGCTGACAGCAGGGAGCTGGCTGAGAGAAGGGGAAGGAAACTGGAGGACAGGGACACTGTGGTGGCCTAGTGGCTAGCAGGACTAATGCACCAGCTGTGAATAACCCCTTTTTTTGCTTCCTCCCTACCCAACAGATGTCTCTGCCATTGTCATGTCCTCAAGCTATCCTAGTAAATGATTTGCACTAGCAACTGAGTCACTGATGTGGCAATTGAACCTCTTCACAGCTCAAAATTGTTGAGATGTGAATGGAGGGTCCAGTAGTTGCACTTGTAAGTTGATAGGAAATGGGACGGACAGGGAGTGACTAAAGAGGACATGGCAGAGAGGATAGTGAAATGTCAAGGTTACCTTGTTCTGTCTGGAGAATTAAAAAGAAAGGCACATTAATATCTGCCTCTCTTTGCTCTTTTGACTCTTAGGCTGAAGCATCCCCTTGCTGTTCTGCTAGATATACATATCACTTTGAAAGATTAAAAAATGAAGAATGCAGTGATCTGTATTGTAAATATGCTTTATTCAGTGGAAAGAATGTTAATAAATATACTGTGAGCTGCAAAGTTTGGCAATATAAATAATGTGCCATTTCAAAGTCTGTCAGTAAATGTAATTGAATTTTTCAATGTAAAAATACAGTTCAGTTATAAATTGGAGTCATGCTTGACATTAGTTGGGCATTAGAAGATATTAATTAGATACTGCTCACTTCTACTCTCTGGTTTCTTTATATTAAATGGAATTATCAGGAAAGGAATATTTGCAAGCATACAATTTAGAGATTTTTATTCTCAAAAACAATCTGCTTGGTAATTTTTAGTGGAGGAGTAAATGCTTTTTTTCAAAAACCTTGTCAGTGAGCTGTCTAAAACATGCCCTTCCCCAAAAGAACACAATGTGAAAAGCTTAATCTATTTTAATACTTTGTGATGATAATAAGGTACAGTGAACAAGTAGCCTAGGGAAAAGAGAGTAGTAGTCACCTTTAAAAAGAAAGAGAATAACAAGTAATTGTACATTTTTACACTAGGCTGATGACAACATTTCCTGTGACTTTGAACTTACTTTGGCTGTCACCATCCTGGCAAACATTCTGCATATCAATCAGACAGTAATTCTTTCATGACATTTGCAGCATAATGTAGAAATTTACTTATGTGATCCTTGTATGTAAGCAAATCATTTATTATAAATAATTGTGTTTCTTCATGCTACAGATGCTGCATATAAAATTGTTACCACCTTTTAGATTCCAATACCACATGAAATTTTCATTTATTATTATAATATTTTATTAAATCTGCGTTCAACCATCTTTGGCACAGCTTATTCTTGAATGCGTATTTTCTGCAGTTGTGCAGTGATGTGCGATGTGTGTGTGTGTATGTTTGTGTGCGTGTTCGTGCATTCCAGTGGCTAATTATTTGGACTGGTTTCCTGAAATAGACTTAACAGCTTTTGGATATTACTGTTGAATATCTGTCGTGTTGATTTTTGATTTTTTTGTTTTACTTTGGACAAAATATGGTAATTACTACAAAAAGAAATATTTCCATATTTTGGCGTCTATTTGCATAATTTTAATGTTTCATTGGCATATTTGATGTTTCTACTTATTACCTTACATCTTTGGGAAAATAGTAATAAAATAAGAGATTCTCAAGTTTAAAATTTCTAAGTATCACAGAACTAAAGGAATAGTATAGCATGTAAAGTACTTGCCTTGCATGAGCTGATTCATATTGGAACTGAGCACACCAAGCGTGATCCCTGATTACAGTCGTTGTGGCTCAAATATAATCTATGAAAATAAAATAGTTTCTAAAATAAAGTTTTTAAGTATTTAGGAAGTATATGCCTTACTTTTTAAGTATTCAATGGACAGATATGTAAGGAAAGGCAAAATAGACAACACTGCATAATATGTTACTCTTAAATATCTTGATACAATTTTCTAATATAAGATGATAATTCTGATTATGGTTCATCTTTATTTTGGAATGGAGAGTGAATATAACCCTCCAGTAAGGGTAACCACAAGTTACAGTTATTTAGTAGGCATCATTAAAAAAGAATATTTTTTATTTTATTAAAACATGTATATGCATATACATACACACAAATATACATATATATACATATTTATCCAATTGTAATATAGTAACAAACACTTTCATTTACTATTATTGCAAATTGATTAGCTTACAATTACTGTTCAGACAAATAGGTGAAGACTGACTATGGGACCTAAAAATATTAATTTAAAATTAAAAAAGTAGAAAGGATGAAAATCATGTTTTCTTCATTTATATAAGCCATGGAATGTTACTTCTGTTGCCTAATCAATACTTTACATTTCATAGTTTTGAAAATTAGGACTAAAAAATAAAGTGGTACTAATTTTGGCAGTGCTGACTAGCTTACTCCTACTGAGTCATGCTTAGCCATGAAACCAGAGTAATTTCCCAGGATTTGCATCTGGACTTAGTCACAGTACTAGTTTTGTCCAAAATTATATGAACTAAAGTGATGAATTGGAACTGAAGTTAATAATAGTTCTATTCTGCAGTATCCACATTCTTCCAAGTATACAAAACTAAAACTAAAGTTATGCAGTGGACAAAACAGCCAAAAAAAGAAGTATACTAACCTTCTGGAAATGGTTTTATGAGATACCTCCATAACTCCGTGTGTGTGTGTGTGTGTGTGTGTGTGTGTGTGTGTGTGTACAATAAAATTTGGAAAGTATTTGTTTCAGTTGTTTACCCTTCTTATTCTTGCGACAGCTGGAAGGAATTGTCCTACATCTTAAAAATACCTCTCTATGAATAAGATCAAGGATGGCATGTTTATTTTAGTAACTATTTCCCTTATAAAGAACAAATCCATTAAAATTACCTCTTAAAAATATTAGACATGTTTTTGAAATCATTAATGTCTTAAATTTACTAAGTTGAACTTTGTGATGAATGCCTTGTGTTTTGCCCAAAAGAGGAACAATAAGCAACTATTCTTATTATCAATGTGAATTCATATTACATCTGTGAGACTGATGTCTTCACCTCAAAAATATCAACAGAGACTGCAGTGGAAAGGATATTGCAGTGATCCAAATATCTATGTAACAGAACATGTCAGAAAGAAGAATTCAAAGGGTCTGATTACAAAAGGCTGAGATGTAGACCTGTTCGCCCAATATAAGGCCCTGCAGAATGAAGAACAGGTGTGCTGTGGAGACTCATACATTTGGACCAGCTCAAAGGAGTTTCCAAGATACTCCATTCAATCAAGATCAACAGAGAAGACATCTAAATTGCATCCCTCCTCTTCGCATCTAAACTGGAAACATCAGCCAGCTTTTGTTTCCAAGTCCCATATCTGGAATCCCTCAAAAAAGGGTGCGTGCGAATTAGGCCTTGCACCACAACAGAAATTGCTGGCCACTTCCAGAGCCTTCACCTATCTGAAAAGCATAGCAGCAACTATTCTACCATCCAACTTGTCTCAAGAAACAAAAACTAGATAAATAAAGCCATGTCACAGCACCAAATGATGGAGATTAAAAAATAAGAAATATAAGTTTTTAAGGGTGGAGCCACATTTTAAACAAAAGCCAAAGGTAAATTAATAGGTGATTTTTATTTATTTATTTTTTAATCTTTTTTTTATTAGTGAAACACCATGAGGTACAGTTATAGACTTATAAATATTTGTGCTTGGGTTTCAGTTATACAATGATCAAGTACCCATCCCTCCACCAGTGCCCATCCTCCCCCACCACAGGTCCTAGCATCCCTCCCACCCCCCCATCCCCCCCCACCCCCCCATCCCACCCTGCCGCTGTGGCAGGGCATTCCCCCTTGTTCTCTCTCTCTTCTTTTGGGTACTGTGTTTTGCCAGAGAGGCATTGAGTGGCAATCATGTTTGGTCTATAGACTGCTTTTAGCATGTCTCTCCCACCCTGGGAGGGTCTTCACAACACCCTTTATTTGGTGCTCTCTTCTCTATCTGAGCTTCCTTTTCACCTAGCACATGTGGCTGGCCTTCAAGTCATGGAGCAAAATTCCTGGTACTAATCTCAGCCATTCCTGGGTGTTAGTCTTCCGTTTTGTTGCTTTATGTTCCCCAGATGAATGCAATCTTTCTGTGTCTATCCCGCTCTTTCTGACTCATTTTGCTTAACATGATACTTTCCATGTAGTACCACTTGTATGTAAATTTCATAACTTCATCTTTTCTAACAGCTACATAGTACTCCATTGTGTAAATGTACCAAAGTTTCTTTAACCAGTCATCTGTTCTTGGGCACTCAGGTTTTTTCCAGATTCTGGCTATTGTAAAGAGTGCAACAATAGGTGATTTTTAAAACCAAATGAGCATACTGAAAATATGCTATAAGACAACATAACATCACATGGAAAAAACATATTTGCAGAAATTAAGTGCAAATAGAAAATAGAAAAACAATTCAGTGAGTCAGTGGACTAAAATTATTGAACATAAGATAGAAATTAAAGTTATAAAGTAACAAACATTTAATGTATGGAATTCAATAAACAAGATCAGTAGTGCTATAGTAGCGTAGGGGCATAGAACAACTTAATGAAAGATTGAGAGTGAATTGAACATAGTGATCTGAGACCTGAAATTCAGGTAGAAAAGGAGAAGGAAGTAATATAGGGATGGAGAGAGAGTTTAGTGATAGTTTAGTGGCTAGATATCCTCCTGCCTTACGCATAACCAGCCTGGGCTTTATTTTGGGCATTGCATATGGTCCCGTGTGCACAGTTAGGAGTAAACCCTGTGCCCCTACAAAAAATAATATATAAGAAACAAATCCCATGAGAGCTAATTTATTCCACATAGAAAGGCAGCATAAGGAAGAATGGGCATTCTGATTAGAAAAAAAGGGACAGAACACCCAGTTTATCTAAATTCAAAGAAACCTGCACAAATTTATATATATATATGCATATATATATACATTACATATAGAGAGAGAAAGAATATTAAAAGCAGTGGGGGGAAATGTAGCATATTAATTATTTCTACAAGGTTATCATTAGACTTATCAGTAGAACCTCTTTAGGTCAGAAAGGAATGACACACTAAAAAAAAAAAATCCATTCAAAAGTACTGTATTCCTAGGCTAGATAGATAGTACATAGGATAAGGCACTTGTTGAGTGAGTTTGATCCTAGCATATTATATGATTCCCAGGCTGCCAGGAGTGATCCCTGGGCAGAGAGTCAGGAATATGCTCTGAACATCACCTGGTATGGACCAAAATCAAAACAGAAAATGAGATACCCTTTTTCCATAAAATTTTCAGTTGTGAAGAAAAAAGAAAATATTTCCCACACAAAAATGGAAATTTGTCTCTACTTGATCGTTGATAAAGATCTAAATGGAACTCTCTCCTATATAAATAAATAAAAGAACATTCACACTTACACAGAAATGGACAAATGGATGAAAATGTTAGAACCAAAGAACATAAGATATTGAGGTTTTTAATCCATTTTAATTGACTTTTGTGTATGGTATATGTTGCGGAACTGTTTTTCCCCAATGTGCCCAGACAGAGATGCAGGGCGAAGGATAACAGGTACGTGAAGAAACCAATCCAGAGAATTGATGGCCACTTGCTTTATTGCCAAATACACTTATTTTATAGGGGGTATCAGTTTAAGAGGATGGTCCAAGCACATAGAGTTCAGCACTACTGAATTATCACCTTTCCAACTCTGCTTTGTCCAGGCCCAATCCCGTTTAGGGCTGGATGCTGCATTTAGGTGACAATTCATGTGGGGTTAAGTAAGACTCAAGGTAGGATACCTGGTTCTGTAAAATGTACCCAGACACTACTATGCAGGCAGAAGTCTTATCTGCTATGCAGGGACAGATCTTATCAGCTCTGGTGCCTGTCACTATCCTCCTCAGGTATAGACAGAGGTAAAAACTTAATTTTCTTTCCATGGACTAACCAGTTTTCCCAGGACATTGTTGAAGAGATTCTCTCTGCACCACTTAGTACATATAACTTCTTTGTCATTAGCTAACTGTCTATACTATTCTGAGTTCCTCTCTGGCCTCTCAATTCTATCCCATTAGTGTTTGAGTCTATCTTTGTTCCAGTAACATAAAATTTTAATTTTTAGATCTTTGTGGTAAATATTAAACTCTAGAAACCTAATGCCTCCCATCTTATTTTTTTTCCTCAAAATTGTTTTGGATTTTGCTAAGTTTCATGGTCCCATATGAATTTTACAATGGCCTGATATAGGGGCTGGAGTGATATCACAGTGGGTAGGGCACTTGCTTTGCACATGGCTACCCAGGTTCGATTTCGAGCATCCCATATGGCCCCTGAGCACCACCAGGAGTAGAGTAATTCCCGAGTACAGAGCCAGGAGTAACCCCTGTGCATTGCCGGATGTGACCACCTTCCCTCCCACCAAAAAAAGAAAAGAAAAAAGCCCTGATATAAAGTCACATTGCTAAGCAATCACTACAAATAGAAGAATGTGAAAGGGTTCAATGAATGTTAACCGGACTTCTTATAGTGATTGTTGAGCAATATTTAGACATGTCAACTCATTATCTTGTACATCTGAAAATGTTATAAATCAATTATACCACTTAAAACACTAATCAGATATACAGTTGGAAATATTTAAATAAATTTATTTTTTATACTTAAAACTATTCCAGATAAAAAACAACATATTTCATGTAAGAAACAATGGGATTATTAAGCAATATTATCTAAATTTGGGTAATTGCCAGAGGTTGCGAGTTTAGGGCTGGTGAGATAGGTTAGCCTAACATGTCAAAAATTGTTTGAACCTTAACACTGGATGGTACCCTGAGCATTGCTGGGGTTTAACACTGAACACAGAGTTGGGAGAAACCTCTGAGCACTTCCTGATGTAGAACCTCCTCTTAAAAATTGGAATTTTGTAATGATATTTTGTCTGTTTCTATGTGTTTTGGGTACACTACTTTTCAAAAGATAGCAAAGTTTAAAACGATACCATAATTTATCAATGTACACATTATTTCCTTTGTAATGTAAAGATGAGAGACAGTTCTGTACTTTGTAGGATTATTGTTGGGCACTAATAAACTGTTAATAAAGTATCTGCTTACACAAATTTACTTATTGATGTAGTTATTTTGCTTGCACATATTTAGTTGTATTGTTTCTATTGGGAGGTCACAACTGGCTGTACTCAGAGCTTACTCCTGGGTCTGTGTTTAGAGGTCACTCTTTGGATTGCACGTGGGGTGGCTGCATATAAGACAATCAGGGACCTAACCCCTGTGCTATCTCTCTTGCCACTTGCCAGTAAGCCATATGAAACATATTTAGCTGTCCTAAGATCAATAATGGAAAGGCAAAATAATAATCAAAAATTGAACTACCAGTTATGCAGAAATATCTTGTTTGTTTGGTTTTGGACCTAGAACTACTTAAAACTATTCCAGATAAAAATCAACTGCCCCCGCACCTGGCTGTCCTCGCCGGGGCCCCTTGGAGGGGGGCGGGATGAATTTCCCTCCCCGCCCCGAGCAGAGGAACAAAGGAATGTGGGTTCCGGGGCTGAGATCTCCAAGCCTGCTCAGATCTGGACTGACCATCCTCCACCCAGATCCTCCATCTTCCAGTAGGTGGGGGTCACACCCCCCAACTGCCCCTCCCCTCCCCCCCCCAGCTCCATGTAATCCCATCAACAGCCAAGACCTAGAGACTACAAAACCCAGCTCCCGGAAGAGAACAGCGCAGTCTCCTGCCCCCACTCCTGGCTGTCCTTGCCTTGGCACCTTGGAGGGGGGTGGGTTGAGTTTCCCTCCCCACCCTGAGAAGAGCCCTGGCAGCCAAAGACCCCTGGAGCCAGCCACAACAATGCTGAGACCACTCTCCACACGCATGAAGGTACCGGCAGAGGAACAAAGTCATGTGGGTCCCAGGGCTGAGATCTCCAAGCCTGTTCGGATGGGGCTGAGCATCCTCCACCCAGATCCTCCATCTTTCAGTAGGTGGGGGTCACATCCACCAACTGCTCCCTAGCGCCGTGTAATCCCATAAATGGCCAAGACACAGAGACTATAAAACCCAGCTCCTGGAAGACATCTTATTATCTCATTCTTACTTTGGACAACCTGGCAGGCTACCGAATGTAACCTGCCCACAAGGCAGAGTCTGGCAAACTCCCCGCGGCATACCAAATATCCTAAATACCAGTAACAATGATGGGTCTCATTCTCCTAACCCTGAAAGAGCCTTGAATATAGCACTTTTTAAAATCTCAGGGCTAGGATGAAAGAGACGTTACTGGTGCCTGCTCAAGGCAGTCGGCGAACAACAGGATGATCATGGAGCTAGACCTAGTACTGCTCAAGTTGCTTATATGCAAGGAAAAGACCTTAATCTTTGCACCATCACTTTCTGTCCCAGAAATATCTGTCTTTTCCCATCTTTTCTATCAAAATTATTTTTCCAGACAAGGGGTGCACTCTAGAATATACCATCTATTCCTAGTATTTAAAGTTTTAATAGGAGTCTAAACATCTACTTTATAAACTTTTCACTTAATTTAAGTATTAAAGTGCAGTTCTGGAACTGAAGATACGGTACAGCAGATCGGCCACTTGTCTTCTATGCAGCTGACCCAGGGTTAATCCCCCAAACCAGACGTGGTCCCCTGAATCCCAGCAAGTAGTGATCCCTAAGGCTGTAGTCCCCAAACAAACAAACAAAAACAACAAAAAGTGTCATTACACAAGAATTACTGATAAAACAGTGCTAATAGTCATATTCTCTATTTTGAAGATGGAGTGTATAAATTAAAATAGTCTCTCAGTTTTGTAATCCTCAAACTGACTCACCCATTTCTCTCTAAACTATGCATAACTAGAAGATCATACTCATTTTACTTTAATTTCTGTATAGAATTTTTTTTAAAAATATGTGAACATACTTAATGGTTTACCTACATATATTGTCTTTTTATTTTACATTAAATTGCCTTCCCATATGTAAATTTGGTTCTAAGTTTCCTGTATTTGTAATTGTACATCACTGCAACATCTCACACATTAAATTTTGTAATATTTGGGGATTATAAATTATAAATTTCAACATTTTCTTGAGTAAAGTATTATAATTATGTAGCTCGAGCAGTGATAAGATTTGATATACATAATCTTGTAAAATTTATTTTGGGTCCTTTATAATGACATAAGCAAGTGGAAAATTTTGAAAAGCTAATATAAGCCTCCACAGATGATGCTATGTGTTGATGGTCTGTGTGGTGAAAGGCTAGGGGATTGTATTATTTCATGTTCATATGTGTTGATATCAGTATTTGCATAAAATAATTACATGTTAAATATATCAACAATCTTGGACAAACTAAGTTATTTCTTAAACATATATTATATACCCGATTACCGGTCACGGTCACAGTCTTCCCGTTGTTCATCGATTTTGCTCGAGTGGGCCCACTAACATTTCCATCAGGAGACTTGTTGTTACTGTGTTTGGTATATCGAGTTTGTCAGAGGTAGCTTGCCAGGCTCTGCCATGCGGGCGAGATACTCTCGGTAGCTTGCCGGGCTCTTCGAGAGGGGCATAGGAATGAAACCCGGCTCGACCGGGCTGGCTGTGCACAAGGCAAACGCCCTACTGCTGTTCTATCGCTCTAGACCTAATATTTATGTAGCATTCAAAAAATTTTAATGATTAGCCATTAGACAGAAAATGATGCTAAATATTTAAAGTGAGTCTTCATGTAAAGCTTTAAGGGATATCAAAGAAATGTATAAAATTAAGGAAGCACAAGCCACATTCTAATGAAAACACAGACAAAATTTTTATATTTACTTCTATAAGATTTAAAATTACCTCACTCACAAAAAATAGGATAATTATAAAAATAAAATAAGCTGTATTTTAATGATATAATTTCACTGAGATTGTTTCTTTGCCTTTGTAACAGTAGAATGCTTATGTGTTTTGTATTTTTTTTAATTTTTTTTGTTTATTTTATGATCGCTGCCACTCCTGCTGGGCTCGCAGAACCATGTGAAGTGCTGGTGTAGTATCATCGCCCATAAGAAAATTCAGTTTGGTTGTCTCCTTCAGCCTTGGAATTCTGTTATTCCCTGCTATTCCCTGGAATCATGTCCTATAACTATCTGTTAAAATAATTAGGAGAGCTTGAGAAAAATACACTTGCTGCATAACTACTCTGTTTCGGATGCATGACGGGGAGGGATGTTTGGCTAAAGCCACACTCAGCTGTGCGTGGATGCTATCACTGACTCAGGAGAGACCTGTTGATGAACTCCAGGAACCATATGTGGATGCCAGGGATCGCACAGCTATCTTTAAAGCACATAATGTGTTAGCACATTAATTTGGATAAAAACATGTGTATGGTTTGGTAGTTGAGTGACTTGTTGGCTGTTGTTCTCATAAAAGTCATACTATTGAAGAGTCGGTTATAGTTTTTGTTAGACTACTGAAAGAAAACAGAAGTGTTCACATAATTACAATAACAATGAGAGATCAGTGAAAGAAAGAAGAGTGAGACTGAAGAAAATAATCAAAATCCTAAGTCTGTATGAAAGACTATATACAGAAGGACAATGGTTATAGAGTCAAGCCAGTCACAGGTAAGTGAATGATAAAGAGAAAGGACAATTGGCACAGTGAGCAGAGAGATTTGATGTCAACCAAAGTAACAGGCCATTCGACTCTCAGTGTTCAACTAGTACTCACCCTGAGAAAATCAGTAAGAGCTAAGATAAAATCTGGTGCCTTCACCCAAGTACCTCTTTATCAGGGCAGTTGCAACACTAGGAACAGACTATCCGAAATGAACTGATGTACTGACTTGCACATATAGCAAACAGGAATTCTGAAGTATAAAGTCTAAGCCTAATCAGCAATAGTAATAATCCCAAACCAATTAATATTATCTTAGAAAGTCTGCACTCTGCATATGAAGACAAGTTTAATGACTTGATTAGTCAAGAACAAAGAAAGAATCCTTTAAGGTAAGACTTTAATTACAATTATTCTCAGAGATTTATAAAAATGTATCATGACACACACATTTAGAATCAAAATCAACATTTTAGAAACTAAAGTTTTGATTGTGATGTCTTTTCAATCCATGATAAAAACTATGAGAGCGGAGGAAATTTAAAGATTAACCTACTTCAAAATGTAAAGGAGAAACTCACAAATCATTGCCTCTTCGGAGAAACTCAGAAGGGGAAGAGAACAACATGTCACAGAGATGCCTTTGGACCCTGTACCAGCCTGTCTTATCTGGGGCAACCTGGAGGAGGTTGGGTAAATTCCACCACCTGCCCCAACAAAATTCCAGAAGTCCAAATCCCCCAGAACCGAATCAGTGCCATATTCGCAGGTGATTTCCACAGACTTGGATGAGCTTCATCCAAAAGTGAATCTGCTGAAAAACCCAGGTATGCAGGATTTGTGAACAAAATCTCCAGAATCGCATGGAGTTGGAAATGGGCTACCTACCCCCATCTCCCTGTGCTTCCAGGAGCCTGGCACTCACATCCACGAACTGCCTCTGGCACCATATAACTTGATTAACAGCCATAATCCAGAGATTCACAAATAAATCTTGGAAGAGAGCAACATGCCAACATGCTGCAGAGATCCCTCTGGACCCAAAGTTAAAAATTTAATTCTACCTGTATCACCATATTTAAAATCTTAGAATTCCTGGAGTGTATGGCCTCATTAGCTGCCATACTACATGTCATACTCTATGCCACTGATTTACCAAGATAACATTCTACATTTGATGGGGTGTAAAGCAGAAGGCAATCCATTTCAATTAAAGTAGAACTGCAGCACTGTCCTCCCATTGTTCATTGATTTGCTTGAGCGGGCCCAGTAACGTCTCCATTGTGAGACATGTTGTTACTATGTTTGGCATATGGAATACATCATGGGTAGCTTGCCAGGCTTTTGCCCTGTGGGCAAGATACCCTCGGTAGATTGTCAGGCTCTCCAAGAGGGGTAGAGGAATTGAACCCAGGTCGGCCAGACTGGCCGCATGCAAGGTAAATACCCTACCACTGTGCTATCGCTCCAGTCTTTCAATTAAAAAAAAAAAATATATATATATATATAATCACCATCTCGAGGGTGGCACTGAAGAATTTCAGTGAAATAGTATCACCCTGCAGAACCCCTCTCTTGACATCAATGATCACCTCCCTGTAGAATGGTGAGATCCTGGTAGTGAATCCGCAATATGGCTCATGGAGGATCCTGATGTATTGACATATCTATCTATCTATCTATCTATCTATCTATCTATCTACACTTTATATATATATATAAAGTATATACATATATGTCACTTGACTTCCCATTATTCATCAATTCGCTCGAGCGGGTGCCAGTAACGTCTCCATTCATCTCAGTCGCATGCTAACGTAGCCCAATGGCAAGGAACACGAAGAGTCTCAAATTGACCGTTCAGGGTCTTGACGAAGAAGTCTGACCATCTCATAGGTGGGCGGCCATGTGATCTTTTGACATCCCGTGGAATCCAGTCAGTAATGGCTCTAGTCCAGCAGTCATCTCCAAATCTTATTATGTGTCCAGCCCATCTGATTTTTGATGCCTTGGTAAATGAGACAGCGTCCCTGATTCTTGACCATCGACAAAGGTCAGAACTTTGGATTCTTTCTCTCATTTGAGTGAAGCATGATACTCCAAACATAGCTCTTTCGATTCCTCTTTAGGAGACCCGAATAGCGTTCTCCTCATGTTTGCGTAGGGCCCAGGTCTCTGAGGTGTATGTTAATGTAGGAAGAACAGTGGAATAGAAGAGATGTTCCCGGAGCTGGAGGTTCTTTGTCTTCTTAGCTATTTCTTTGACATTTTTGAAGGAGTTCCAAGCTGCTCTCTTTCTCCTGCGCAACTCAGGTGCCAGGTCATTCGTCATGTTGACTTCTCGAACTAGGTACACATGACTGTTGCATTCAGAGATGTTCATCCCATTGAGAGTGAATGGAATATCAGGAAGGAGACCATTTCTCATAAACATTGTCTTTGTTAGATTCAGCTGTAGTCCGACCCTTCCACACTCACAGTCGAAGTCGGCTAGTATTTGTGCCACTTGGGCGATGTTTGGTGTTATGAGAACAATGTCATCAGCAACGTGGAGGGGGTATAGTTGCCGACCGTCTATCTTCATTCCCATTCCTTCCCATTACAGTCGTCGCATGATGTTCTCGAGGTTGGCACTAAAGAGTTTCGGTGAAATAGTATCACCCTGCCTAACCCCTCTCTTGACATCAATGATCACCTCCCTGTAGAATGGTGAGATCCTGGTAGTGAATCCGCAATACAGCTCACGGATGATCCTGATGTATTGACATATCTATATCAATATCCATGTAGATATTGATATAGATATGTCAATACATATATCAATCTATATCTATATATAGATATATAGATATTTATATATACACACATATATATGTACATATATATTTATTCCTCTTTGGGAGACCCGAATAGCATTCTCATCATGTTTGCATAGGGCCCAGGTCTCTGAGGCGTATGTTAATGCAGGAAGAACAGTGGAATCGAAGAGATGTGCCTGGAGCCGGAGGTATACACACATATATGTGTATATATGTATATATTGACACACACTAGCAATGGCTCAATCTAGTAATCTCTTATGCAAGGGCTTAACGGCTTTAGGTTGAGATACAACAATCTACACACACTATCCTCTAAGGAAACTATTTTTTGATCATTTTTAGTGGGGTATTCATAACAAGCATACAGAATAATATTATTTAGGTCCTGCTTTGGGTCAGACTTTGGGTGTTTGGGTGGAAAAATTCTAAATATGGTGGTGGCACGGTGTAATGGTGGTAGGGTTGGTGTTGAAATATTGAATGTAATAAATTATTGTGAACAACTTAATAAAAATAAAATGAAATTTAAAAAATAAAGTAAAGGAGCGTAGAAAGGAATCGTGCATTTATGAGCCCAGGGTTTCACCTCTGACAAAACAAAACAAAACAAAACAAGACACACACAAACACAAAGGAGCAAGTAACTTAGAGTTTTGGAAAATCATCCAAGTATAAGGGAAAAACCTTTGGACTGAAGAGATAGTACAGCAGATAAGGTGCTTGCCTTGCAGGCAGCTGACTGGATTTCAATGCCCAGCATCTCATTTGGTCGCCTGAGTACTTCCAGGACTGATTCCTAAGTGCAGAGTTAAGTGTAATCCCTCAGCATTGCCAAGTTTGACCCAAGAACAAAACAGAAAAATAAGAAAGAGAAAAAAGAAAACATCCATTAAGCCTTTTTTTTTCTAATATTGAAATTAAAGGTAGAATAGAGTTGGGAAATTAGTTAACAAATCTTACAAAAATACAATGCTAGTTTGAAACTGAGGCAAAGAAAATACGCTGGAAAGGTTAATTTTATAGAAAAATGTGTTAATAAATTTACAGTTTCATATAAATATCATTAAAAGTATCATGCATTATGACAGTTACAATAGGATAATTCTTAATTTAATAAAACTACATTAATTATTCACATAGACATATTAAAGATTGTTATGATTGTTTCATTACATCAAAAGAAGTTAATAGAACTCAACACATTCTGTCTTTAAAATAAGTTATAAAGAGGTTTGAGAGATAATTTTGGAGTAAAAGCGTTCGCCTTGCATGAAGCCAAGCCAGCTTTATCCCTTGTACTACGTGGGTCCCCAAGCACCACTTAGAGTAACCCTGAGAAGAAACTCAGGAGTAACCACAGAACACCACCCACTGTGGTACAAATCCCCCAAATAAATAAATAACTTATCAACAAAAAATAAAAATAAAATGTCCTTGATTTTATGTCTGTCGTCAGAAATTTCTAGCATGAATCTTTTTTATTTTTATTTTTTTGCTTTTTGGGTCACACCCAGCAATGCACAGGGGTTACTTTTGGCTTTGACTCAGGAATTTCTCCTGGCCATAGCATGTATCATATTAAGATGTCACAAACATCACCATTAAATGCAGAACCAAGATAGAGCTGCTCCCCACTTCACAGCTACTTGAGATTTCCTGAAGGATTGTAGCCCATATAGAAAGTGAAAGTAAAGAGATCACAAGAACAATATAAGTGAAGTGACTTTCATCACTATGGATATGATAAAATCCCATAAAATAGTCTTTAAGAATATTCTAATTAATAGGAAGGTGAAAGTACAGCCTTCGAGATAGCTCAAAGGGCTGGAACACAAACTTTGCCTGTGCTGGAGTACAAATTTATTATCTAGTGTTTTGTGCTGGAGTGATAGCACAGCAGTAGGGCATTTGCCTTGCACGCGGCCAACATGGCCGACCCGAGTTCGATTCCTCCGACCCTCTCGGAGAGCCCGGCAAGATACCGAGAGTATTGGATATGCCAGACACAGTAACAACAATGTTTCCAATGGAGACGTTACTGGGCCCGCTCGAGCAAATCGACGAACAATGGGAGGGCCTTTACCTTTACCTTTACCTAGTGTTTTGTGGCTGCCCCTCAAACCACAGAGTGGTGCAGAGTCGAGCATCAGCATCGCTGCATCCCCAGGCTTTAGCACCACGACCAGGTATTGCTCAGGCCATTTATCCCCATTAGTCTTCTTCACACCCACCTAAGATCTATTATTTACCCCCCAAATATAATATGAGTTACTACAAACAAATTTTAAGAACTCTACTGCACTAAAATAGCTAGGTGTTAATATTTTTGACGTTGAATTTTATAAAATATGCATTTCCCAGTGTACTGAGTTGTGAGTCGTTAAAGAGTAAATACATATATTCATTTCAAAGGTGATAAGTCAATAAATAATGTTTTTCAAAAAAATTAAATAAAAGATGAAAATGTATGCCTATTTCTATTTGGAATAGCAAACATATTTGGGACAATAAGACAATCAGTTTATCTCCTATCGTCAGTAAAATAAATAAGAAAATAATTATTATAATGTTGTTTCAATAAAGTATAATTTCTCTTTATTCCAAATACTGCAGTTTTTAGTTACACAGAAAAATATGTAAAATAGAGTTCTCTAATCGGCACTGTACCTATGTTTATGTTAGACATTGGGCATATATTAACTTTGTAATAGAACGTTTTAGTAATTTCTAGGGACATCTTATTGTGTATCATTCACCAACATAAGTCTAAAGTTATAAATGTAAAACAAAGCACTGCCTTAGAAATTGAGCACTGTGCTTAAAGTCACAATGTTCTCTTTTGTGGTAATATTTTTAATAAAATATTATCAGTGGTAAATGTAAATAAAAAAGTAAATTGCTTCATTCATCATGTATTTTAAGCAGTTAAAATGAATGAATTCTCCTTTGAGAAAACATCTGACTAAGCAAAATAATGGTTATGAGTTTGAGAAAATGTTTAATGAACTTACTGGGTAAAATGCAGTTATTATTTTAGAGCCCATTATTTTATGTTTGAAATTAATTGAGTTTTTTTATACTTAAGGATTTTTTTTCTTTTTCTTCTTACTACAATATAAGTGACCTTAGTAACTTAAAGGATGTCAAGAAAGTACCAGTTGGGGAGCACTGGTTAGCATAATAGCCCATTACTGAATGAATGTATATCATAATTCTTTGTGTTTATTTATCTGGTGTCAGTTCAAAGCACAAAATAAAAGTTATCAGTAATAAAATGTGATTGTTCATCTAACAGTATATCCTGTACACATTATAGCTTAAGCCAATTAATTTTTTATAATTCTGTAACACATCCAAATCATACCTGGAAGTTAAAATTATATTTATTTCTTGATATTGGAAAACTTACATTGACACATAGAATAATGATTAAAGAAACAAGAGAATATATTTAATTTATAAATGTAAAAATCATAACAACATTCTTCATAATTTTCAACACTTAGAAGCAACAAGAAGTCCTACCGTATAGGTAAATTCATGGTAGCACATGCACAAAGTGAAATAGCATTCAGTACTAAGGGAAAATACTTTATCAATTCATAAAATACTTGAGGAAATTTTATATTCAAATAGATAATTCAAAGAAGTCAATTTGAAGACATCAAAATATGATGTGATCCCCACTATATGGTGATCTAAGAAAGCAAAACTATGAAGACAATAGAGTGGTGCTTGACAGTAGTTGGAAAAAGGGAGTAGAGCACAGAGTATTTTCATAGTAGCGAAATATTCAGTATGATACTATAATCCTAGATACATGATGTATATTTCCCAAGTGAATAGCTAGAAAAAACTTGAAGTGAATTCTAATGTACACTGTTTGCTTTGCATAATAAAGATGTACCAATGTAGTTTTATCAATTGGAATGTTAGTCATGGGGGCAGCTATGCGTTAATGTTGGGAAGCCTGTATGCTGGTGAAGCAAGGGATATTTGAGAAATTTCTGCATATTCTGCTAATTTTTGCTGTGAACCTGATATTACTCTAAAAATTGTTCATAAATGCAGAAAGGCTGAAAATAGTAGCGATTCTTACATTTAAATCAGAATCTAGTAATTTGGGGAAAATAAATATTCCAAAACCATGAAAGCCAATCATGATACACTGTGAAAATTAATAGATAATATCAGATCTTTGCCACCATGGGGAATATTTTGATCTTGCAATGATAAAAATTTTGAAGATAAAATGTTGTGTTTAGGTTATTGAGCAAGTAAAATTAGACTAAGGCAAAAGAAAGGTGAACTAAAGAAAGTCCATTTTAGAAAAATTAATTTCAATAACAAAATAATGAACAGATCTAATAAGACATGTGAAAAGAAATAATTCATATTAGAATCATGTTTGGCAGGTGGACATATAATATTTGAATTTGGAGGATAGCAAAAGTGATTAATTTTCCAATAGAACTATGGATTTCATTAGTTTTATGGTGTTGGAAAAATTTATTCATGAACACAATGCACAAAAATATTTTCTGCGATTTTTAAAGCACGAAGCTATATGCTCTACTACAGTTCAATTCTTTCAGTGCAAGATAGATAGGGAAGTTAACAATATGTGCTGAAAGAGTAAAATGGAAAATGTTGAAAAAAGAAATACATACAGATGACTCAGAGACTATAAAATCCAGACTCAGAGACTATAAAATCCAGATCCCGGACGAGAACAGTGCAGTCTTCTGCCCCCGCGCCTGGGTGTTCCTTCCCGGAGCCCCTTGGAGGGGAGCGGGTTGAGCTTTCCTCCCCGCCCCGACCAGGGCTCCGGCAGCCGAAGACCTTCAGGACCAGCCACCACCATGCTGAGACCACTCTCCGCACACATGAAGGTACTGGCAGAGGGACAAAGCCACGCGGGTTCCGGGGCCGAGACCTCCAAGCCTACTCGAATTGGAGTCGAGCATCTTCCACCCAGATCCTCCAAATTCCAGTAGGCGGGGGTCACACCCACCACCTGGCCCCCTGGTGCCGTGTAATCCCATCAGCGGCCAAGACTCAGAGACTATAAAATCCAGATCCTGGACGAGACCAGTGCAATCTTCTGCCCCCGCGCCTGGGCTATTGAATGTAGCCTGCCCACAGGGCAGAGTCTGGCAAACTCCCCGTGGCGTACCAAATATGCCAAATACCAGCAACAATGATGGGTCTCATTCTCCTAAATAGCCTTGAATATAATCTCAGGGCTAGGATGAAAGAGACGTTACTGGGGCCTGCTCGAGGCAATTGACAGATGACTAGAACACTGGGACAGAAAGAAAGAAAGAAAGAAAGAAAGAAAGAAAGAAAGAAAGAAAGAAAGAAAGAAAGAAAGAAAGAAAGAAAGAAAGAAGAAAGAAAGAAAGAAGTTGATGTTATGTCTTTATATATATATACTTAAGGTCAATGCATATATAAACCATGTATTTTTCAAAATTGAGTTTGGTATTTTGACGATGACTTTGCACATGTAGTACACACTGATTTGGAATTAATTTAAAAATTTAGGCACTGACGTGCCCATGATCCTTGAAGTATATCCCTGTGTGATTTCTGGTCTGACTTTCTGCCTCCACCCCCCCACCCTTGTTTGTTGATGGACAGCTTGGTTTTGGTATATGCTACTATCACCCTTAGCCGCCACCCATGTTTCCAGACCTTCCGCTTAAGTTTCTGTGTTACTTTCAATAAACCTAGTTTTTTTCTTAAACAATGTAATGCAGCATTGGGCACATATATCTGACAGTTCTCATGACTTACTTCTGGTTCTATGCTTAGGGATCATTTTTGATGGGAATGGGGGGATTATAGGAAATGCTTAGGGATGGAACCTGATTCGACTCAATCTTCAGCACCACAACTGGCTTATTTTTGTTTTCATTATCTAGTGGAACCAAGTAATTAAAAATACCTTTGAGATCCAGATCCTGGAAAATTTGCCTTTGTTTCCTCAGTGTTTCATGGTTTCTGTTATAAACTTTAGGTCTTTGATATACTTCTAAAATTTTCAAATTTTATTAAAGCACTGTGATTTATAGTTTTTTATAACTGAGTTTTAAGCATATTCTACCATGGATCCCTCCATTAGTGTCAACTTTCCTCCACAAATGTTCTTAAGTTCTCTTCTCTGCCCTCCCACCCACAGATACCATTTTGATAGGTACGTTTTAAGTTCAGTTGCTATAGTTTTGGTTTCATGATTTCATAGTTGTTGACTCTGTAGTTTGAATATTTAGCTCTATCATTTTATAACACCACTAATGTACCTGAATTCCCTTAACCCCTGCCCCGCCTTCTTTCTCACCTGTTTTCTCTCCCTCCTCTCCACTTGATTTCTTCCCCTCCCTCTTTCCTTTAAGGCCAAGGGTGGTCTAGGCATCCTCCTTTGATACACTGCATTCCCTCATCCAGTTATTCTAAATATCATATACCAGTGATATTATCCTGTGTTTACTCTTGTTCTGGTTTAATTCATTTAATATAAAATCATCCAGTTCCATTAATGCTGCAGCCAATTGTAGGATTTCATCATTCCTTATAGCTACATAGTATCCCATTGTTTGTATGTATAAAAATGTATATATAATATCCCATTGTGTATATATATTCACTCAATTATATATATATACATTTTTATATATCATATCTTCATGATCCATTTATCTGTTGTTGGACATATATATTGATTCCAAATTTTGTGATACACTTTGAACTAATTTTTGTGTATACTGTAGGGTAAGGGTCCTGTTCAACTATTTTACATATGTTTATACAGTTTTCCAAGCACCATTTGTTGAAGAGACTTCCTTTACTCCAGTTCATGAAACCAACCCCTTTTGCAGAGATTAACTATTCTTATATTTATCACTGGGATTTCAGTTCTAATTCATTGGTCAGTCAACTTATCCTTATTCCACCATCATAAAGTTTTGATTACTATAGATTTAGTATAGTTTAAAGTCAGGAAATACAATACCTTTCAATTTGTTGAGGTTTGTGTGTGGAGGGGAGAGAGGGTGGAGGTTTTGGCTATCTGTGATGTTTTACGCTTCCATGCTAATTTTAGACAGAGTTTGTTAAAATTCCTTGAAGAATGTCATCAGGACTTTAATAAAAATTGCATTGGATCTGTATAATGTTTTGGGTATTAGAAAAAGATAAACATTTTGACTAACTAATTATTCCAATTCATGACCATGGAATGGTCTCCCAATAAGTCAGCTATAAAAGAAAATTATAGCTGATATAGTTTTCATGGTATAGATATTTCAAATTATTTTTAAAATTTGATTCTTGTATATTTGATGGATTGGGACACTATTTTAGATGGTAAGGACTTTCAAAACTCTAAATGCACACTCTTCTCTAAGTGCATATTGCAAATTCTCAGTGATAGACATTATGATTGGAAGCAAATCAAGGATATTTAATATCTCAAGAGTAAAAAAGCTGGGGCTGGAGAGATAGCACAGCGGGTAGGGCGTTTGTCTTGCACGGGGTTGACCCGAGTTCAATTCCCAGTATTCCAGATGCTCCCCTGAGCACCACCAGGAGAACTCCTGAGTGCAGAACCAGGAGTAACCCCTGTGCATTGCCGGGTGTGACCCAAAAAAGCAAAAAAAAAAAAAAAGAAAGAAAAAAGTAGAAAAGCTGGGTGCTTGAGTGATACTACAGTAGGTAAATTGTTTTCCTTGCTTGCTTTAAACCCTGGTTCAATCTCTGGTACTCCATATGGTCACCTTATGGAGTAAGAGTGATCTTACTGCCAAGAGTAATCTATCAATCTAAGAGCTCAGAGCTGGGAATTAGCCATGAGCACCATTGGGTGTAGCCTAAAAAAAATAAAAAGAAAGGAAAACTGTACTATTAGAAGGTTAGGTGTTTGCCATACTGTGTTCATCCCCAGTTTGATACCCACCAGCAGAGCATGTGGTCCCCCAAATAATGCCAGAAGTAATCTCTGAGCACAAAGACTGGCATTAGTCCTAAGCACTAACGGGTGTGTCCCCAAAACAAAACAACCAAAAATACTAATATGAAATGGAGGCATTTTTTGTAGTGAATATTTTGCATATTTATTTATTTAAAATAAAATAAAGTTTTCACTTATGCTCATTATGAATTAAGACTATTATGTTTTGATACTGATAGTGTGATTATTAAATTATATAGTATGTGGGAGTAAAAGGGAAAGTGTCTGCCACAGAGATTGGGAGGGGGGTAGGGTGGGGTGGTGGGAGGGATACTGAGAATTTTGGTAGTAGAGAATGGGCACTGGTGGAGGGATGGGTACTCTGTCAATGTATAACTGAAACGTAAGCATGAAAGTTTGTAAGTATGTAACTGTAACTCACGGTGATTCATTACAATTTAAAATTATTGTAGACACGTGAAGCCATAATTTAAACAAAAATGCAATAAAGACTATTCATGAATAATGAAAAAATGTATAGTATCTGCTTCTAATTTACTAAGATATTTTGAACCCATATTTGAGCAATTTTGGTGGGGTGAGGTTGCTTGGGTGAAGACTTACTTCTCACTCTGTGAACAGGGATCACTCGTGGTAGTATTTTGGGGAACCATATGGAACTGAACTCAGTCATATGAAACACAATTGCCTAAACCCTTTAACTGTTTTCCGAGACTTGATATTTTCTTGATATTTAGCAATTAATGACTGATATCTGAGTAACATCTCCTACATAACTAAATTTACATATAAGAAAGAAGCTCCACTAATGATTAATTAATATATTTTCTGGGTGATTTTGTTGTTGGTCTTAACAACTTATTATTTTATGTGTGTAAAATTATATATTCTCTTCTTTTTTGTATCTTTTCTGATGTTTAAAAGAAATTCTTTCAATTTAGTCATTTCAAATAAATTTTTGTTTTGGAGTGACTGAATAATTTATCATTCCACTCCTATATGTGTATGTATGTGTATATATATGCATATATATACATATATATGTATATATACATACATACATGTATGTGTGTAAGAAAAACATGTATATAAAACAAAGCAAAGCAAAAATATTAATACAAAAATACACATATATTTTCATAGCAACTTCATTCAGAATAGCGAAAATATAGAACCAACATAAATTTCAATCAGTTGACAAGCTAAATAAGTATGTTATAGCTATGAAACACATTATTATCTCAAACAAAAAAGAATGAAGTACTGATCAGTATAGTAGCATAGAGGGATATTGAACATATCAAGTCTAATCAAAAAGCCAAACACAAAGCCCACATGTTATATTACTGTCTACATGAAATGTGCAGAGCGGTCCAGTTCATAGATTTAGAAAGTAGACTAGCTCTTGCCATAGAGTAAAGGGAAGAAAATGACCAGCAGCTGCTAAGAAGGTTGGACTTACTTTCTAGGGTGGCCAACATGTTTTGAAAACAGGTGGGTTAAATAGCTGCAAGTGCTTTTATAGTTGACTAATTATACTGGGGATTTTTTTATTAATAATTTTGATTTTTATCATAAGTGAATTCCATCTCAAACTAAAAGAATTCCTAAGCACAATACCTGAGTTTTGTTTCATTGTTGAGTTGACTAAATTTTGGAAAACTTTAGTGATTACAAAATTTTTCCTATTTTGAAAGGTTATTGAATGTTGATAGATTTTATTCATAGCATTATCAGTTAATTATACACTATTGCTTGCAAGGTTTCGTTCATAAATACTTGTAATTTTTTTTGACAAAATTGGTTCCTAACAGAGACACAGGATAATTCCATAATCACCTCTCTAAAAGGAAAAAAAATATTAGATACTAAGTTAGCAGAAAATTCCGCAGAGCTTGGGGGCTCTTGACCTTTGACTTGAGAATCATTAAATCCAAGCCAGGATCCTGAAAAGCTAGTTGACTTCTTTATCCCAAGAGGAAAATAACTGGACTGGAAGACCTGGGCCTTAGAGTAGCAAGACATGTTCTCCACATGATAGTTGAGGTGGGGGTTTATAACGTTCTGATTGCTCAAGAGGTTTCTATTGTAACACAGATCATGGACTCCTTGTCCTTACTGGGTAAACCAGAACGACGTAAGAATTCAGAAAGTGTTTTCCTGACTTCTGGCTTTGGATACGTAAGGGAAATTGTTAGGGTTAAGAGCAATTTCCAACCCCCTCCTTTCTTTTACTGCTTTGTATCCAACCTGGCAGATGAAATCCTTCACTGCTAGGTAAAAGCCACATATCAACCCATCTACCCATAACAGACTTCTTTAATGGTCCTGCAGAACTGAAAGGGGTATTACAAATAACAAGAACAACACTAACATTGGTTTGAGTTTACAAATAAAACGATGTAATTTATGAATTAGCAGAAAGAAGAAAGTCATAAATAATGCGTTTCTGCATGGAAAATTAAACATTATGAGTAAAGGTTCCTCATATTAATTTTCCTGGTAGCACTGTAGCACTGTCCTCCCATTGTTCATAGATTTGCTTGAGCGGGCACCAGTAACGTCTCCATTGTGAGACTTGTCGTTGCTGTTTTTGACATATCAAATATGCCACAGGGAGCATGCCAGGCTCTGCTGTGCGGGCGGGTTACTCTTGGTAGCTTGCTGGGCTCTCTGAGAGAGATGGAGGAATTGAACATGGTTTGCTGTGTGCAAGGCAAACACCCTACACACTGTGCTATTGCTCCCGCCCAATATTTTTGGTATTACCTATATTTCTGTTTTATAAAAAAGAGAAGACTTTACTTGTAAAAGTCTAATATGGAGCAGTTCTAAAGTCATAGATTCATTCTTATAGATAATTATGAATACCTTATTAATAAAATGTAATAAAATTATGGATCCACGTTGCTAATCAGACACTTTTTTCCCATTAAGTTTTGCCAACTTGTTCACTGGCATCTCAGAGCTCACGTACATAAGCCAAGTAGTGAAATAATGCCAAATAGTAAACTAATAAAATAATATAACCAAAGATATAATGTAAGTATCAATTAATTTTCGAAATCTCTCTCATTCTTCTCTGTACAAATATTGCATACAAAATAGGAATCTGAGACCCATGAAAAAAAGATAAGCTAGAAACAATAAAATGATGAGAATTATGGACAATTTTATCATGATTTAAAGCAAATACTAATCAAAAGAGGCAGTTCTTCCAATTAGACATCAAGGCTAATATTACAAAATTATAGTTTTAGGATATCTCATCATAAAAAATATTTAGGTAATGTGAATGAGCACAAAACCCTTTTGGTAAACATAAGATATCTGTATATTTTGTGCAAATCAATAAAAGGAAAAAAGTGAACATAAAAAAAGTTGGTTTTCAATGGCATAATTGAAGTACAAAGAAGAAAATGGTAAACATAAATGATTTTAAATTTAAAAATATTCCCTGAATATATGTGCCTAGTCTTTTGAAGTAAAACTTGAGTTGTATCATTTTAACATCAAGTATATTTTATTTCTTATATTAACTTGAAAGTAATTTTGATAATTTGTTAAGTCCAATTACTTTTGAGAAATTAAACGATAAAGTATTGTTCTATGTGTTTAAAATTTGAAGGTGATTTTAATATTCTACATTTTTAGGTTTGAATCAGCAACCAGCAGTTGAAATTGACATGTGAGAGTTCTGAGTCCCAGATGCTAGCTGCCAACTGCCTTTTTGTTCTTGTTTCCTTGGAAACGGAGGTTGGTTTCATGAAAACAAGGTAAGTACAACTTTTACAGGAGAGAAATGGAACTCTCCTTTGTCAGCTTGCTGGCTGAGAACTGTATGCGCAGCTTTTCAGAAAACACTACGCTTGAAATCCAGTTGAAGTATAAAGGAGTGTATGGAAAACATCAGTATATAAGTGCCTTCTACTTAATTTAAATTTTGGGAAAAATACCCAAAATATTAAAAATATAATAACAAAGATTTTATCAAAACCCAGAACATTGGACACTTGTACTCGAATTAAAAATACATGTTAACTTCAAGAATGAGGATTTTAGATATTTGATAATGTTACGTGGATTTAATCTTGGTCAATACGTTTTAGTTATGATTTACTTCCAATTGACAAGTTCCAGTGAACAGGAGCTGGTCTTGAAATGATAAAAACTAAAAGGAAGATTACTATCTTAGTAGTATTTTATTAACATTAGTCCTGTGTTTTTAATGGGAACTGCACACTGGAGAATGGAAGGTTGTTGGAACATTGGATGTTTGAAACCCAATCACAACTTTGTAGATATGTATCTGTGGTAATTAAATTAAAAAATAACTTTAAAAAAATCATTGTTCTATGGGCTGGTGAGATAGTACATTGCTGGGTGTACTGGGTGCAGAGTGATTGCCTTTCACGCAGCTGAACCAGGTTCGATTCTGGGCACCACATGTTGTTCACCAAGCACTACCTGTTTTGATCTCTGAGCTGAGAGTAAAAAAATGAATAAATAAATTTAAAAATTTGTTGTTCTGATCTAATCATCTAATTTTAAGGAAAATAACACCAGAAAGATTAAGTTCTTTATATAAACCTAAATTCTAGATAATAGTGAAAGAACCTTGTTGTTCTTACTTCAAAGCATTTCCATTTTCTACAGATTGATTGTCATTTTAATAATTTCAAAGTTTTATTGATTATTTTGGTTTTCTTTAACTATCAACTGAATAAAAGGTAACTCAATAATGGTAGGTAAGGACCTTTCTGTCATGAAACATAAGAATCTAGACAGTTCGCCTTTGTGCAGCAACACTGGTCTTTTTTAGCATTGAAATTAATTTTCCCATGCACTACAGAGTAAACTGGAAACCAGCAAACTTAGGAGGTGTTGTTAATTTTGTTTTAAAATTAATTAAAGCAGTGAAATGATTTTTGTTTTAATTTAGTTTTGAAAACAAAGTACTTAAATGAAAATCACCTTCTAGGAGCTGAACCTTCTAGGGGCTGAACCAAACCAAGTCTTTGCACCAAGGACATATTTTGTGGGCCAAAACAAAGACCGGAAAAGCCCAGGACTACATCTGTTACCTGTTTGGGTGCCTCAAAAACATAGTTACATTTTAAAACTTGGAATTCCTTTGCCTCTCTCACAGAAAAGACTTGAAAAACTGTCCATGTTGTCTGATATTTTAAGAAAAGCTGTCTCTTTAAATTCATGTTAAAAAAATCAGAACTCAAAACGCTAATTTTATTTCAGTGCATCAATAACAGCAATTAAACACAAGGTTCCGTCAATGATGTTCTCTCACAGCCTTCATGTTTCCCATCACACTACATATGGTCCAATTGTTTACAGATTACAAAAAAAAAATCCCTGCTCAGATGTTAAAACAAGATGTTTTCTTCACTTTCAAATGGCAGGCTGACTGCCAAATTTTCCAATGAGTTATTCTACGCATAGGAAAAAAAAGTTTAACGATCACAATTTTTCTGTTCGGACATTATTCTATGAGGGGTATCAATCTGAGGCCTGAAAAAATAAAATGCCAGTTCATGACACTGGGGGAGGCTCATGGGAAGACAGTTATTTGCAATGGCCCAAGAAGAGCAAAATAAGGAGGTCAAAACATCTTCGCCAGAAATAGGTATCACAACATCAAGGCAAACCAGCCACCTGCCAGTGACAACGGTTCCCTATGGCACCGTCTGGCAGGCAGAATTTCACAGTGTCCAACAATAGGTGTTGCACATGGCACTAGCACACCTATCAATGAGTCACTGATTTTTTTCAAAAGACTTGCTGGTGGAGGTAGATTGATTATCACAGAGCAAGACACCAACAGTAGAAAGATTTGCATTAAAATACTGAATCTTGGTTACTGCTTGGGCTCAAGTTGATGTTCTCATTCCTTAGTTTAATTGTTTGGATTCATGGGATATTCTACTATTAACTGGACATCCAAGAGAAAACAAAAATGTGCACATGTAAAATTCTGTGGATTACACATTTGGGGTCTCTTGCAAATAGAGTGCTGTTAATCATGTCTGGTAAAAATTCCCCTATGTGTGTATAAGGGGTTACTCCTGGCTCATGCACTCATGAATTACTCCTGGTGGTGTTCAGGGGACCATATGGGATGCTGGGAATCCACAGGTCAGCTGCATGCAAGGCAAACGCCCTACCTACTGTGCTCTCGCTCCAGCCTCTATATATTATTTTAAATTAAATCACCATGAGATAAACAGTTACAAAGTTCTCCATGATTCAGTTTTAGTCATACAATGCTCTAACACCTGACTCTTCACCAATGGACATTACCCACCACCAATGACCAATGTTCTCAATTTCCCTCCATCCATCCCCTTCACCCCCACTGCCATCTGCCTCTATGGCTGACACTTTTCTTTTTTCTCTCTGTGTGGTCTATGTATCTGTCTGTCTGTCTATCTGTCAGTCAGTGAGTCTGTCTGCCCCCCCCCCTTTACTTTTGGTCATTATGATTTGCAGTTCAGGTACTGTAAAGTTATCATGTAACTTTACCTACTTTATTTACTTTTACCTACTTTTATTATTTTTAATTTTTTTATATTTTATTTTCATAAAATTAGTTCACAATAGTTCATTACAGATACTATTCAAACACCAATCCCACCACCGAGCACCTTCCCACCACAATAAGAGGGAAGCGTGTGAAGGTTGTTGTATTTCATTCTGGAGCCATTTAACTCCATAGATAAGAGAATACAAGCAAGTATGTTAAAACCAAACAAATGTGTGCTACTTTTGATAAGTATGTGAGATAGGGTGTAAAAGGCCACATGAACATGAATGCGGCTGCACACTTCAGGAAATTCTGCGTCCTTCTCATTCAGAAGCTTTAGTTAATAGTCTCTGGGTCTTGGCCATTGATGATGTTACATGGCACTAGGAGAAGTTTGTGGCTGTGACTGTCAAGCTACTGGAAAACTGGAAAACTGGGAGGAGGAGCAGTCGCCATCAAAGCAGTCTTTGAGATCTCATTCATGGGATGAGATTCATTCATGGGTTTCTACGTACCTGGGTTTTTCTGCCAGTTCCCTCTTAGTTGCGGTTAATCCCCTCTTGGGTGAGGCTCGTCCCCTCTAAGGTGAGGCTCATGCCCCTCTTGGGTGAGGCTCATCTGAGCATGTGGAGAGTGGCCTTGAGCACGGTGGCAGTTGGGTTCTGGAAGTATTTGGCTGTTCTTGGAACTCTCCTTGGGGCAGAGAAGGATACTCAACCTGCCCCCCTTCTGAGGTGCCCTGGTGAAGAAAGCCTGGCTTGGGGTCAGGAGATTCTGCAGCACTCTCTTCTGGAATCTTTAGTTTATAGTCTCTGGATCTTGGCAGTTGAGATTACATGGCACTGGGGACAGTTTGTAGGTGTGACTGCCATGTTACTGGAAAACTCAGGAACTGGGGGGAGGAGGCCCAGGCCTGATCCAAGTGGTCTTGGAGATCTCAGTCATGGGTTCCTGCATATCTGGGTTTTCCTGCAGGTCCCCTCTTGGTTTGCCTACTTTTAGCACTCAATTTTCGTCCAGAGTAATCATTTTCAACTGTCATTGTCATAGTGGTTCCTTCTGTATTCTAAAAGTTCCTTTATGTTTTATGTTGTCTCTGTTCATAAGCAGAAAGGAGAAAATCACAGGATCCCAACTCTTTTGAGACTTGGATGATTTTGCATATTATTTAAGCATCTCATCAATAGTTGTTAGTTAAAATCTATATTTCAAGATCATTCTGATACCTTTAAGAATGTGTATCATATGAAAAGTATATAAGACATCACTCACTGATTAGTTGGAAATACTTGTCTGTTCATAAAATATGATGAGGAGATTCCCAAATCAGTGAGCAGACTAATAAATTTTGAAATTGTCTCACCTAACCTCAGAACCTACTCCCAACAGTTAACATATGAGTTACACCATGATTCTAAGTAGGAATCTCAATTTATCTTCTAATTTACTATTGTTAGACCAAATCAATTTGTACTCTTTTAGAAAAAAACTATTTATTTTAAATCTGTCAACACTCCTTCTTCTAAAACTGAATTTCAGAGTTTTATTTATGAATTTTACTCCTTTGAATAATTACTCGTTTAAATTGCTCTATGTAAGATTTAATTACTTAAGGAAAAGCAACATATTCTAACAAAACCCTAAAATATTATGAATAAAGCAGAAATTTTGATTTTTATTTTATATATTGCTCAGATGTGCTATTGCTCAGATAATTATGAACTATGATACAAAATTGTGGCTTTCTCACTCTTGGCATTCCTCACACAATTATGGAGGTACTGAACCAGTCGAATGTATTCCTCGTCAATGTTGTCAGTGATGGCATCTTCCCACGTTGCCGCAATAGTGCCAAAATGCCTCCAGTTGGTGGTTGTTCTAGAAGTTCTCTTCTTAAAATTTGCAGTCTTTTCTCCCTGCTCCGTGAAGTAGAATTTTGCATGAAGGAGATGGTGGTCTAATCCTTTTTGGAATTTTGGGGCAACAGCGACATTGGTCAGGCCAAACAGTCGATTGAATATGATGTGGTCAATTTCATTGTGGAACTGTCCACCAGGAGACTCCCATGTCCAACATTTAGATTCAGCCTTCTGGAATGTGAGTTACCATGAATGGTTTTGGTCATATGATGAACTCAGACAGTCTCTCACCCTGTTCATTCCATTCTAGGCCATGGGTCCCTATGTGGAATTATTTCAGTGATCTTCTTGGTGCTATCTTGGCATTAAAATCACCAACAATGATCTTGTAGACAGTGTGGTCTTCCTTATAGAACTTTTCCAGCTTCATGTAGAATTTCTCGAGTTCTTTTTCATCATAGTTGGATGTTGGTGCATAGACTATGAAGATAGAAACTGCTGACAATGAGTCACATCTTTTCAAGTGTAGTTTTACGATTTGGGATGTTAAGCATTTGAACAAATCAATGCTTATGGCCAAGTTTCTGTTGACGAGGACACCGACACCACCAATGCCTTTTTTATTGCATGTTCTGAGGAACAGTTCTTCAGTCTCAAAAGTGGCATGATGTGGTTGATGCATTCTCGTCTCAGTCAGATTAATGATGTCGTACTTTATCTTCTGCGCTTTCACCATCAGATACTCTATAAATGCTTCCGATGCCAGTGTACATGCATTGAAAGTCCAGACAGTCATTTTAGCCCTTCTTTATTTTGGCAGCCTAGTTCAGCCCTGAGATTTTACTTCCATGATTGTGTGAGGAACGCCAAGAGAGAGAAAGCCACAAAAAGACTCCTGTCTTCAAAACTCTCAAGCACATTTGCCAACATGGCTTGGCGCAAGTCTCAGGCAACCACAAGCTAACATCTGAGCTCACAAAGCAGTGCGGAGAAGCAATAAAGGAAAATCTCAGAGAGAGGACAGCAGTAGTGCTGGCTGATGTGGCAGAAGCTGGGAAAAGTATTCGCAACTCCCGTCTGTTCTTCGCCAAGTACAAGACCAAGATCACCGCCCTATGACATCCTGATGGATCTATCACATCTTCCAGAAGGGCAATGGAGAAGATTATCCATGAGTTCTACTTGGATCTTTTTGATAGTCACATCCACTTGCCCACATACCACATTCCACAGGATGGATATGTCATTCCCAACATTCTCACTTTTGAAATCTGGCATGCCATTTCATTGGTAAAGAAGCAAACAGCATCCAGTCCAGACAAGGTCAGGCCTGAACACCTGAATAACCTGCCGTCAGTACTCATCAATATACTGGCTCGGCTCTTCACTTGCTACCTATCTGAATGCAAGATTCTGTCCCAATGGAAAACCAGCAGGACCATTCTACTGTACAAAAAGAGAGACATCCATGACATTGGCAACTATCGCACAATCTGCCTGTTGTCCGTTGTCTACAAGCTGTTCACTCAAGTCATCCTAAATAGGACTGACAGAACACTAGAAGGACAACCATGTTATCAAGCTGGGTGCCAAAAAGGATTCAGCACGATTGACCATATCCACATGATGATCAAACTCATTGAGGTTTCTTGGGAGTTCAAGATGCTGCTCTGTCTAACGTTCATCGATTTAAAGAAGTCCTTTGATTCTGTTGACACTGAAGCAGTCATTTAAGTCCTAGCCAAATAGGGTATTCAAACTCAGGACATCAGATCCTCCTTGAGCTGTATTATGGATTCACAACCAGGATCTCACCATTCTACAAGGAAATGATCATCGACGTAAAGAGAGAGGTTCAGCAGGGCAATGAAATTTCACCAAAACTCTTCAGTGCCACCCTTGAGAGCATCATGCGATAACTGGAATGGGAAGAAATGAGAGTGAAGATAGATGGTCGACAACTACACCACCTCTGCTTTGCTGATGACATCGTTCTAATAAAACCAACCATTAGCCAAGCATCACAAATTCTGACTAACTTCGACTGTGAGTGTGGAAAGGTCGGACTGCTGCTGAATCTCACGAAGGCAATGTTTATGAAAAACAGACTAGTTTCTGATATTCCATTTGCTCTCAATGGAATGAAATCTTCCAATGCAGTATTTATGTGTACGTAGGTTGAGAACTCAACGTAACAAATGACCTAGCACCTGAGCTGCACAGAAAGAAGAGAGTAGCATGTAATGCCTTCAAGACCATCAAAGAAATAGCCAAGAGGACGAAGAACCTATGGCTCAGGGCACATATCTTTGACTCCGCCATTCTCCCTGCACTAACATATACCTCAGAGACCTGGGCCCTACCAAAACAGGATGAGAAAGCTGTTCTTGTCACCTAAAGAGGAATCAAAAGAGTTATGCGTGGAGTATCCCGCTTCACTCAAATTAGAGAAGGCATCCTGACTTCCGAATTCCATTGACAATCGAAAAACAGGGATGCTATCTCTTTTGCCAAGGCATCAAAAATCAGATGGGCTGATCATGGTACCCGCCTGGTGACAGGGCCCTTCCCGGAGCCGTGGATGCATTAGGGAGTTATTCTTCCCATATATATTCCATAGGAACCATAAGTTACCCTGTTAGATGGAACTTTCACTTGGTTAGCTTAACCACCAGAAACACGTTAGCCAATAATTCATTAACCCCATGTCAATTAATTCTGCTTCATAAGCAGAATAGTAATAGTGAGCATGAAGGTCTAAACAATACAGATCACAATGGTAAAACAAGCGAAAAGCCCACTGAGCTTCCTAATTGAAGAGGCTAGCCCAGAGGACACCAACAGTAAAGAAATGTAGAATACATCTGACAAAGAATTTAGAAGGGAACTACTGAGGATGTTTAAGGAGCTAAAAGAAACAGTGAAAAGTAGTGACAAAAAAGACAAGAGAATTTGAAGGTAGAAATAAGGAAAATGCAAACAAAATTACAAACGGAAATGTCAGACCTGAAAAACCTGGAAGGAGAATTGAAAAACTCAGTGGAAGGCCTCAGCAGCTGAGTAGCAGATGCTAAGGACAGAGTCAGTGAACTCGAAGATGATGTCCAGAGAGTCTCCAGAAAAGAGCAGAAAATGAAAAAGAGACTCACAACCCAGGAAGAGATGGCAAGAGAAGATCGTGATGAAGCCAAGAGGAGTAACATAAGAAGTATTGGAGTCCCAGAGGGACAGAAAGAAAATCCTGATGAAGAAGAAACTGTCAAAGACATCATTGCCACAACGTTTCCAGAACTTAAGAAGACATGTGACCACATTCAGGAGGACCAAAGGTAAGGTAAAGGTAAAGGTCCTCCCGTTGATCGTCGATTTGCTCCAGCGGGCCCAATAACGTCTCCATTGGAGACTTTGTTGTTACTGTGTCTGGCATATCAAATACTCTCGGTAGCTTGCCGGGCTCTCCGAGAGGGGCGGAGGAATCGAACTCGGGTCGGCCATGTTGGCCGCTTGTAGGGCGAACTCCCTACACGCTGTGCTATCGCTCCAGCCAACCAAAGGGTACCAGCTAAAAGAAATCTGAATAAAAATACCACAAGACTCATCCTGATTAAAATGACCAAAACTTAGATAGAGACAAAATTCTGAAAGCAGCAAGATCAAAGAAAGAAATTTCCTATAAAGGAACATTCTTAAGATTTACAGCCAATTTGTCTGATGAAACCCTCATGGCCCAAAAAACGTGGTGGGATATAGTGAAAAAACTCAATGAAATAAATGCCTCACCAAAAATACTTTACCCAGTGAGACTCTCATTCATAACAGAAGGAACAACACACAGTTTCAAAGACAAACAACAGCTCAGGAACTTCATAGACTCAAGACCATGGTTGCAAGAACAATAAAATGGGCTACTTTAAGACAAGACAGGCCCCTCAAATACACCAAATTTCAAAGAAAAATGGGACAAAACTCATAACAATAATCTCTCTCAACGTCAATGGGCTAAACACACCATTTAAAAGACACAGAGTGGTAGGATGGATTAGAAAATTGAACCCAATATCCTGCTGCCTGCAAGAAATACATCGCAATAGTCAGAACAAACACAGGCTCAAAGTCAAAGGTTGGAAAACAATCCTACAGGCAAACAACTCCCACAAATAAGCTGGGGTAGCAATCCTAGTATCAGACCACATTGGTTTCAGACTGAAGACGTTCACAAGAGACAGTGAAGGCCATTTTTATTCATCAAGGAATCTGTACAACAGGAGGAACTTACAACACAAAATGTATATGCACCTAATGAGGGACCAGCAAAATACTTAAAACAACAACTAATCAACCTGGAGAAAGACATCGATAGCAACACAATACTAGTGGGAGACTTCAACACCGCATTATCACCTCTTGATAGATCAGCCAGACTCAAGCTTAGCAAGGACATACTTCATCTGAGGGAAAAATGGAAGAAAGGGACTTAGTAGATATATACAGGACACTTAGTCCTCAAAAAGCTGAATGCAAATTCTTCTCAAGTGTGCATGGAACATTCTCCAAGATAGACCACATACTTAGCCATAACACATACCTCCATAAAATTAAAAAGATAGAGATTGTATCAACAATCTTCTCAGATAAAAATGTGCTGAAATTAGAAGTAAATCACACACAAACAGACAACTAAATCAAACACCTGGAAATTAAATGTCTCACTATTGGACAACAAATGGCTTGGAAAGGAAATCAAAGAGGGAATCAAACGATTCCTGAAAATGAATGAAAGTGAGATCACGAGTTACTAAAACTTACGGGACACAGCAAAAGCTATATTAAGAGGAAAGGTTATAGCTTTACAAGAATTCCATAGGAAGGAGGAACGAGCCCACATAAGTTACCTAACCTGATAGTTTAAGAGCTTGGGGAATGACCAACAAAAGTAGCCGAATCCGAACAGGAGGAAGGAAATAAAACTCAGAGCAGAGATTAAAGAGATGGAAACCCAAAAATCAAACCGAAAGATCAAAGAAACCAAGAACTGGTTCTTCAAGAAAATAAACAGGATTGATAAACCTCTAGTAAAACTCATAAAGAAAGGGAGAGGGAAAACCCTAATAAACCGAATCAGAAATGAAAAGAAGGTCATTATAATAGAAACTACAGAAATTCAAAGGATTCTCAGGGAGTACTTTGAGAAGCTTTATGTCATGGAACATGAAAACCTTGCGGAAATGGATAAATTCCTAGATTCCTATAGCCTACCAAGGCAGAACCAAGAAGACCTGGAATACCTGAACAAACCTATCAGCATCAAGGAAATTGAAACGGTAATAAAAAGTATCCTCAAGAACAAAAGTCCTGGCCCAGATTGATTGACTAGTGAATTCTTCCAAATCTTTAAAAAGGACTTACTCCCAATCCTCTTTAAGCTTTTCCATAAAATTGAAGTATCAAAAACACTTCCAGTTTCTATGAAGCAAATATCACCCTGATATCATAAGGAGAGAGAGATAACACAAAGAAAGAGAATTACAGCCCGATATCCCTAATGAAGACAGATGCAAAGATCCTCAACAAACTATTAGCAAATAGAATCCAAGGACTCATCAAAAAGATCATACACCATGACCAAGAAGTATTAACCCAAGGGATGCAAGGATGGTTTGCTCAAGCGGGCCTAGTAACGTCTCCATTGGAGACTTTGTTGTTACTGTGTTTGGGCAGGCTCTGCTGTGCAGGCGAGATACTCTCGGTAGCTTGCCGGGCTCTCCAAGAGGGGTGGAGGAATCTAACTCGGGTCAGCCATGTTGGCCGCTTGTAAGGCGAACGCCCTACCACTGTGCTATCGCTCCAGCACAGCAAGGATGGTTTAACATTTGGAAATCAATCAACATGATCCTTCATATAAAAAAAAAGATAAAAAGCATATGATCATATCAATAGATGTAGACAAAGCATTTGACAAGATCCAGCACCCATTTATGATGAAAACTCTCAGCAAAATAAGCATTGAAGTAACTTTCCTTAATATAGTCAAAGCCATCTACCACAAGCCTATGGCAAGTATCATTCTCAAAGGGGAAAAACTAAAAGCCTTCCCTCTAAGATGGGGCACAAGACAAGTTTGTCCACTTTCGCAACTCCTATCAATATACTACTGAAAGTCCTGGCCATTGCAGTTAGGCAAGAGAAAGATATCTAGGGAATACAGATAGGAAAGAAAGAGGTCAAGTTATCACCATTTGCAGACAATATGATACTATACTTAAAAAACCCTAAAGGTTCTACAGAAAAGTTCCTAGAAACAATAGGTCAGTATACTAAAGTGGGAGGCTACAAAATCAACACCATAAAGTCCTTGGCATTCTTGCGTACAAATAACGAAAGAGAAGAAAGACATTTTAGCTTTTTAATTTTTAATCTATATATCTTATCAATGCATGGAGAATTTTTCTAAATTTGAATAAAAATAACAAAACTAAAAAAAAAAACCTGTTCACAATAGTACATCAGAAAATCAAGTACCTCGGATTCAGCTTAACCAAAGAGGTGAAGGACCTATACAAGAAAAATTACAAAACACTATTTCAAGAACTTAAAGAGGACACTAGGAAATTGAGACACATCCCCTGCTCATGGATAGGGAGGATTAACATTATCAAAATGGCAATACAGCCTGAAGCACTATACAAATTCAATGTGGTCCCTATCAGGATGCCAGGACATTTTTCAGAGAAATAGACAAAACACTCCTGAAATTCATATGGAAAATAAACACCCACGAATAGCTAAGGCAATTCTTGGGAAAAAGAAGATGGGTGGCATCACTCTTCCCAACTTCAAACTGTACTACACAGCACTAGTAATTAAGACAGCATTATGGTACTGGGCTAGAAATAGACCTGCAGACCAATGGAACATAGTTGAATATTCTGTCACAGACCCCCAAATAGATGACCACTTAATCTTTGATGAAGGAGCAAGAAATGTGAAGTGGAACAAGGAAAGCCTCTTCAACAAGTAGTGGTAGGAAAACTGGACAGCTTTCTGCAAAAAAATGAACTCTGACCTCTGTCTAATGCCAGGCACAAAAGTCAGATCAAAGTGGATTAAAGACCTCAATATCAGACATGAATCTATAAGGTACATAGAGGAAAATGTAGGCAGAACTGTCCCCAACATTGAAGATAGAAGCATCTTTAAGGATGAAACAGCACTGACCATGCAAGTGGAAGCAAACATAGACAAATTGGACTACATCAAACTAAGAAGCTTCTGCACTTCAAAAGAAACAGTGACTAAAATACAGAAAGAGCCCCAAGAATTGGAACGAATATTATGCATTACCCATCTGATAAGGGATTAATATCTAAGATATACTAGACACTAGTAAAATCGTAATTAAAAAAAACCTCTCCAACCCCATCAAAAAATGGGGAGAAGCAATGAAGAAGAGTTTCCTCAAAAAAGAAATACAAATAGACAAAAGCCACATGAAAAAATGTTCCACATTGCTAGTCATCAGGGAGATTCGAATTAAAACAACAATGAGATATCATCTCACACCACAGAGACTGGCACACATTCAAAAGAACAAAAGCAACCAGTGCTAGTTTGGATGTAGGGGAAAAAGGGACACTATTTCACTATTGGTGAGAATGCCCACTAGTCCAACCTTTCTGGAAAACAATATGGATAGTCCTTCAAAAACTAGAAATTGAGCTTCCATATGACCCTGCAATACCACCTCTGGGAATATCTCCTTAGGATGCAAAAAAGCACAGTAGAAAGGACATCTGTTCCTATGTTTTTATTGCAGCACTATTCACAATAGCCAAAATCTGGAAACAGCCAAGTGCCCTAGAACAGATGACTGGTTAAAGAAACTTTGGTACATCTGTACAATGGAATACTACGCAGCTGTCAGGAGGGATGAAGTCATGAACTTTGCTTATAAATGGATAGACATGGAGAGTATCATGTTAAGTGAAATGAGAAAGAGAGGGACAGTCATATAAGGATTGAACTCATTTGTGGAGTATAAAACAACATAACATGAGGCTGACACCTAAGGATAATAGATACATGGGAGAGATAAATTTGTCCATAGCTGAGAGCCTACCTCATGAGCAGAGTGGAGAAGGCAAATGGAATAGAGAAGGGATCACTAAGAAAAAGATGGCTGGAGAAATTGGTTGGGATGGGAGATGTGTGCAGAAAGTAGATAAAGGACCAAACATGATAACTTCTCAGGGTCTGTATTGCAAACCATAATTCCCAAAAGTAGAGATTATGGGGAATCATGTCTGCCATGGAGACTGGAGAAGGGTGGGAAATTGGGGAGTATACCAGAGATATTAGTGGTGGGGAATGTGCACTGGTGGAGGGATGGGTGTTTGATCATTGTGTGATTGTAACTCAAACATGAAAGCTTGTGCCCATCTCACGGTGATTCAATAAAATTAAATATATATATATATGAAAATCACATGAGCTGGACTTGTAATGCGATTTGAAGATGACCGCTGGACTAGAACTGTTACCAACTGAATTACACGGTCACGGTCCTCCCGTTGTTCATCGATTTGCTCGAGCGGGCCCAGTAACGTCTCCATTGGAGACTTTTTTGTTACTGTGTTTGGCATACGAATACATCACAGGTAGCTTGCCAGGCTCTGCCATGCGGGTGAGATACTCTCGGTAGCTTGCTGGGCTCTCCGAGAGGGGCAGAGGAATCGAACTCGGGTCAGCCATGTTGGCTGCGTGCAAGGCAAACGCCCTACCGCTGTGCTATCGCTCCAGCCTCAGGACGTCAACATAACCAATGGCCACCCAACCTACGAGATGGTCAGACTTCTTCGTCAAGACCCTGAACAAACGGTTTGAGGTTCTTTGTGTTCCTGTAGCGGGCAGACACCACTGGGCTACAATAGCATGCAACAGGGACAAATGTAGACATTACTGGTGCCCACTTGAGCAGATTGATGAGTAACGTGATATCAAGTGATCAAGTAATAATGATGCAACATTAATGAGAAATTTATCTTCAATGTGAAAGTCTTTTTCAATGAAAAACTACTAAAGATCTGATTAAAGTCAGCTGAAAATCTGAATAGATAATTTTGCCAAGAAAAAAGTAGAATTGATACATAAAATGCTTCTAAAATAATTTGTCAACAGGAAGACAAATCAAAACCATATTGAAAAATTACCTCACACCTCTCAGAAAGGTTATATTCTATCATTTAAAAGAAATAAAGTAAGAAAATTAAAGAAATAACTAGTTGTGTTGAGAATATAAAAAAAGAAATCTCTTGTGTTCTATTTGTGGAAATGTAGATTATTATATTATATGGAAAACATTATGGAGTCTTTTAAGAGAATAAAAATAGAAATATATGGCTATTTTTCTTCTGAGTGTTTATTTGAAGAAATTGAAAACACTAATTCAAAAGTCATATGCATATCTAGCAAAAGACAAGACATAGCGACAACATCCCATCTGTCCATAAACAGATAAAGAAGTTATTGCACACACACACACACACACACACACACACGCACGCACATGCACAGGCATGAATGCATGCATGCACAATTGGATACTACTCAACCATAAAGAATAATAAAAAATTGAGCCAGATAGTCCAATGTGTAGGGGGTCCGCTTTGCATGCTGCCAATACAGGTTTGATCCCCAGCACCACATCAGGTCCCAACACCCTTGTCCTTTGATCACCACCAGGAGCAATTCCTGGGTACAAAACCAGAAATTAACAATGAGCATCACCAGGTGTGTCCCTCCTCCTCCCCCAAATGTCAACATAGCTTCATTTTAAAGGCACAATGTTATGTAATATATGTCAGAAGAATACTATCTACATTCACTTTTATTCTGTAATCTATGACAGCAAACAGGTCAACAGTGACAAAACTCATAAATAACAAAAAAATAGATTGGTGCTTATCAGACAAAGTGGTTGTGGGTAAGCAAAATGAGTGAAGGGCACCAAGAAACACAAATGTTCAGTTATAAAGTAACACAGGATATCACACACATTATGAGGTCCATATGTAATATGTAAGGGCTGGAGCGATAGCACAGCGGTAGGGCGTTTGCCTTGCATGCAGTCAACATGGCCGACCCGAGTTCGATTCCTCCGCCCCTCTCAGAGAGTCCGGCAAGCTACCGAGAGTATCTCGCCTGCACGGCAGAGCCTGGCAAGCTACCTGTGATGTATTCGATATGCCAAACACAGTAACAACAAAGTCTCCAATGGAGAGGTTACTGGGCCCGCTCAAGCAAATTGATGATCAACGGGAGGGCCTTTACCTTTACCTTTTACTTTAAATTTGAAAAACTGCTAAGAATATATGGAAAATATATGTGAACATTTTTAATATATGCAGTACAAAACCATTATTGTATACCTGAAATTACTATATGCAAATTACATTGAAATGCTGTCTCACTAATATATCAAGTACGTTCAGGTAATATAATATGTGGCACAGTATAGATTTGCTTAATACAGGTCACAGCTAGAATTTACTTTTAACTTGTTTTGTAAAATTCTTCAATAACATTGTATGGCTAAAATATTAATATTAATACTATTTAAATTATGATTATTCATTAAAATAAACTAAATTGAAGATATATATATGAAAAATACACAAATAGAAATGGACTCAAAATTGAATTGCTCTTATAGAAACAAAAATTTCAGATATAACTCATTTATTATTTATTAAATTATGAAATTAGTATCATTAATATTAGGGTTTGAAGACCGCACCCAATGGTACTTAGAGCTTACCTCTCGCATTGTTCTAAGGAATCATTCCTGGTGTTGCTCAGGAAACCAAATGAAATGCCAGGAATTGAACGAGAGTTGGTTACATGTAGACAGATGTCTTAAGCCCTGATCTGTCTCTCCAGGCGTAAACTTATGAAATTATTTGACCAATTGTGAGTCAGCTTTATGGACAGTCAGAAGAATAACAGTTATAACTATGTAATTCTATAAATAGTTCTTGGTGAAGTAGATATATGAGTGATCAATCTCCAGATACCCATGGTGAAGCCATCATTTGGTTATCTGGGCCAAGCACTGAATCTCTTTTCTAACTGATGACTCTCTTAATGGTAGGGCATCCTACTTTGGGTATGGGGAAAGAGGCTATATCAGGCTTTTCTATCATTTTCTTCATATCTCTAAGGACTTTGACACCCTCTTCTTAATGCCTATCTTATTAAATGCTACTACTTAAGTTAATGTTTGTTCCCAGAAATTAAGTTTCTCAAAAAACCTAAGAAGATATACACTTCATTAACAGATTTTTACTTATAAAATTATGAAAATATTTTATAATAAACTTTACATTATTATTTTAAGAAACTGATATTCAAATAAAGGTCATAATTAACATAAACTTAAAATTTGTCCTAATTCTTGCATTAACTTACATAAACTTTATTACAAATTCCTTTTATACTAAAATATTAAATCCAATTAGCTACTTCAAACTTTCTTTGCATAATAAATATGATGATACTGCATACTATTCTCCATAGTGTTTGCTTTAAGTTTGGAAGGTAAATCCAGACCATGAAGCCATGACAAGTATTTACTAATGTATTCAATAATTTTGTATCTGAAAATAGAAAGTAGGCAAAGCGCTGGAACAAGTTTCAAAAAAGTATGCTTGATAAAAATTTCCACTCAATTTTTTTTTGTGGGAGGAGAATTTGTCATAACTCACTGTGCTCAGGGCTTGCTCATAATTCAGTGCTCAGGGATCGCTCATGCTGGATTCTGGGAATCGTATATGGTGCTGGGGATTGAACACAGATCAGCCACATGCAAAATAAGGTCCCTTTTATTTATCCACTATCTCCAGCCTTCCAACCTGATTTTAAGTGGTGTTGGACATTCTAAGAATAGTAACTTCATCTGAAAGAAAGATGGTCAGATACCACCCCAATGCATCATATTTTGTGTATTTCTTATACATGCCAGTGAGAGAAAGAGAACACATTTATTCAAAATTGTATCAGAAAAGATTCCTGATATTTAGGTTTTTTTTTTGAACACTGAGCAACATTTTCAACAGGACTAATTTTGAGAAGAGTGTAAATCCTGAAGAATATAATTTTCTTATATTTATCTTTGTATATAGTGATTTGAAGTGTCCATCACTTTCCTATTTTCTGCAATGTTGATAATGAGTGCTTCCACCTCTTGCTTCTATTTATGTAAGACATTTTTTGCTTCCTTCTTAAAGTTTCCAATAATGTATTGCTATATTTTTATATATGACTGTTTCTTACAAGATGCTTGGAATTTTGAATATTTGAATTTATAATTTTCATTAAATCTGGAAGTTTTACCATAATTTCTTCAAATACATTTTTGTATTTTGCTTCTTTTTTCCCAGGAGTCCAAATAAATGTATTAGATAACTTGATTTTTGTCTCAGAGTATTAGTATTTGTTTATTTATCATTGTTTTTATAATGAATGATAAATAAACAAATACTTTATCTTGTATTTATTTTGAGTATTTGCTACTTCTGTATCCCGAGGTTCACTTCTTTCCAGGTTTCATTGTTTGAATTGATATTAACAGTATCCAGTGTGCTTTTCCCTCAGATATTGCATTATCATTCATTCATTCATTCATTCATTCATCATCCTGTTATTCATCGATTGCCTCGAGCAGGCCCCAATAACGTCTCTTTCATCCTAGCCCTGAGATTATATTCAAGGCTCTTTAGGAGAATGAGACCCATCATTGTTACTGGTATTTGGCATATTGGGTACACCACGGGGAGTTTGCCAGACTCTGCCCTGTGGGCAGGCTATATTCGATAGCCTGCAAGTGTGTCCAAAGTAGGAATGAGATAATAAGATATCATAAAGATGTCCTGATAAGTTGTCACGCGGCCGCATGGCCGCGCGGTTCCAGGAGCTGGATTTTATAGTCTCTGAGTCTTGGCCATTGATGGGATTACACGTGCACTATCATTAACTGTAATATTTGGGGTCTTACTATCTGATTTCTTATTTTATCATGTCATATTTCCATTATCTCATGACTATGTTGAGTATTTTTAATAGATGTAGTTATGAACTGAATGTATAAGCACAAAAATCTTGCTTAAACATGAACCCAATTTGATAGAATAAATATTAGGACCCTTTAGATAAAAGGAGCCAAGGAGAGAAAGTCATATGAAAATAATAAGAAGTGTTCTTATTAAACATCATTGATATTTTGGTCTTGGATTTCAATCTTCAAAACTAAAAAAATAAATACTAGGATCGGAACAATAGAGTAGAGCACTTGCCTTGCATAAAGCCCACCTTAGTTCAGTCTCCAGAATCCTGTATGGTCCGCTGAGCCCATGAGGAGTAATTCCTGATCATGTTGGGTGTGACCCTCAAACAAAAAATAAATATTTTTATTTGCTCTTTTGATTTGCTTGAGTGTGCCCGGTAATGTCGGTAATGTCAGTAGTGTGCCCATTGTGAAACTTGTTGTTACTGTGCTCTTTTGATTACCGCATTTTTTAGATGAATCTGTCTTAAAATATTTATTAAAATGTAGTAGTAAATCTAAGGAGTTAGCTACTTGTATTGCAGGTCATTTTGTTTTCATCAGCACCTTTATTGCAGAAATTCTGTAAAGAAGAGGTGCTTTTATTTTCTCTCTCTCTCTCTTTTTTAAATTTTTATTAGTAAGACACCATGATGATTACCTCATTTTTAATTTTGTCATTTTTAAGCGTGTTGATATTGATTGATTTTGTTACGTAAATGTATTTTGGCCAAGTATTTTTCTGGATCACTAATTTATATCATGTCTTTGTAACTGACATGATATTCATGATAACTCTAACCATAAAGTGTTTTTTACCTTAAGTGTTTTGTCCAGTATAATTAGTTGGGAAACAAAGTCCTCCCATCCTTTATGTGAACTTTGTTGCTTAATGTTTCAACTACTTTCTGATAGTTATTCTCTTGTCTTCAGCAATTCTACTTCCCATGCAAGGACAGAACATTATTATGCCCAAAATTGAAGGGGATACTTCTGAAGATTTGATGATGTAGCCCACTTAGTCTTTCTGAAAGAGAAAGAGATCTTTTCTCACGGATTATTGTACTAAGTTGTCTAGTGTCCGATGTCTAAAAACCACCTTGATATTATTGCAGTGATTTAAGGGAAGAGCAAAATCTTACTGGGAGAAATCCAAGGGGAGAGCAAATATCTTACAGACTATTCCATCATGCTGGTAAAATATCCCAACTGATTCCTATATTTATTTAACTGAATACTTAAAGTATTCGTAACGCCCGCCTGTCCTTCGCCAACTATAAGACCAAGATGACTGCCCTCCGACGTCCTGATGGATCCATCACATCCTCCAGAACGGCAATGGAGAAGATTATCCATGACTTCTACTCAAATCTCTTCGATAGCCATGTCCACTTGCCGACATACCAAATACCACAGGATGGGTATGTCGTTCCTAACGTTCTCCCTTCCGAAATCCGACACGCCATTTCGTTGGTAAAGAAGCAAACAGCACCCGGCCCAGACAAGGTCAGACCTGAACACCTGAAGAACCTGCCGTCAGTACTCATCAATACACTGGCTCGGCTCTTCACTCGCTACCTGTCTGAATGCAAGGTTCCGTCCCAATGGAAAACCAGCAGGACCGTACTACTGTTCAAGAAGGGAGACATCCATGACATTGGCAACTATCGCCCAATCTGCCTATTGTCTGTCATCTACAAGCTGTTCACTCGAGTCATCCTGAATAGGATTGGCAGAACACTAGATGAAGGACAACCATGCGAGCAAGCAGGGTTCCGCAAAGGATTCAGCACCATCGACCATATCCACACGGTAACCAAGCTCATTGAGGTTTCTCGGGAGTTCAAGATGCCGCTCAGCTTAACGTTCCTTGATTGAAAGAAGGCCTTTGATTCTGTTGAGAGGGAAGCGGTCTTTGAAGCCCTAGCCAATCAGGGCATTCAAGCCCAATACATCAGGATCCTCCGTGAGCTGTATTGCGGATTCACTACCAGGATCTCACCATTCTACAAAGAAGTGATCGTTGATGTCAAGAGAGGGGTGCGGCAGGGTGATACCATTTCACCGAAACTCTTCAGTGCCACCCTCGAGAACATCATGTGACGACTGGAATGGGAAGGAATGGGAGTGAAGATAGATGGTCGACAACTACACCACCTCCGCTTTGCTGATGACATTGTTTTAATAACACCAAACATCAGCCAAGCGGCACAAATGCTGGCCAACTTTGACCGTGAGTGTGGAAAGGTAGGACTACTGCTGAATCTTACGAAGACAATGTTTATGAGAAACAGCCTTGTTCCTGACGCCCCATTCGCTCTCAATGGAATGACCATCTCCGAATGCAACAGCTATGTCTACCTAGGTCGAGAGGTCAACATGACAAATGACCTGGCACCCGAGCTGCGCAGGAGGAAGAGAGCGGCTTGGAACGCCTTCAAGAACGTCGAAGAAATAGCTAAGAGGACGAAGAACCTCCGGCTCCGGGCACATCTCTTTGATTCCACTGTTCTTCCTGCATTAACATATGCCTCAGAGACCTGGGCCCTACGCAAACAAGATGAGAACGCCATTCAGGTCTCCCAAAGAAGAATAGAAAGAGCTATGCTTGGAATAACACGTTTCACTCAAATGAGAGAACGAATCCGGAGTTCTGACATCCGTCGACGATCAAGGATCAGGGACGCTGTCTCATATGCCAAGGTGTCGAAAATCAGATGGGCTGGTCACGTAATGAGATTTAAAGACGACCGTTGGACTAGAGCTGTTACTGATTGGATTCCATGGGATGTCAAGAGACCGCGTGGCCGCCCACCTACCAGATGGTCAGACTTCTTTGTCAAGATCATGAACGATCGGTTTGAGGCCCTCCATGTTCCCGGAGCGAAGAGATGCCATTGGGCTACACTAGCACGCGACAGGGACAAATGGAGACGTTACTGGCGCCCGCTCGAGCAAATCGACGACTAACGGGAAGTTAAGTGATTAAGTGATTTAACTGAAAGAAACTAGAGACTGGAAAATAGCATAACAGGTAAGGAACTTTTCCTGCATACAGCTGACCAGTGGCAAATCCCTGTGACCCACATAGTCTCCAAAGCCCCTCTAAGAGTAATCTCTGAAGCCCCAAACACTGCCAAGTGTGACTCTGAAACCAAACAAAAACAAATAAAATGTTAAAATAATTTAATAACATTAAATTTAATAACATTAAATTATATTATTGGCAATCCCATTGATCATCGATTTGCTCGAGCAGGCCCAGTAACGTCTCCATTGGAGACTTTGTTGTTACTGTGTTTGGCATATCGAATACATCACGGGGAGCTTGCCAGGCTCTGCCGTGCGGGCGAGATACTCTCGGTAGCTTGCCGGGCTCTCCGAGAGAGGCGGAAGAATCGAACTCGGGTCGGCCATGTTGGCTGCGTGCAAGGCAAATGCCCTACCACTGTGCTATCGCCCCAGCCCTAATTATTAATAAATCATTAATAATTTATTATATATTGTATATAATTTATATATTTATTATATAATAAATATATAATTCAAAAATATAATATAATTTCCATCATAAAATATAATTTATAAATAAATTATACAATTTATCATATGTTTATATAATTTACTGGTGATTTATTATATTATTAATAAATTAATAACATTAAATTTAATAGCATAATTTAATAATATTAAATGAAATGTTAAAACATATACAAAAGAAATTCAACTCATAGTAATTTTTCATGTCGATATCTAAACTTTAACACTAATGTAGCTACCCAAACTATAATTTAAAAAAAGAAAAGAGGGACTAGAACAATAGGACAGCAGAGAGGGCGTTTGCCTTGCACGCGTCTGACCCCGGGGTGGATCCTCAGCATCCCTTATGGGCCCCGGAGCAGAGCCAGGAGTAACCCCTGAGCATCGCTGGGTGTGACCCAAAAAGAAAAAAAAGAGAAAGAAAAAATTTTAACTTAAAAATAGGAGGAAAATTGCTTCTCTAATACAGGTTTATCTCTTAGGGGAGCACTGGCCTCCCCCACTGGGCAAAAGTAGAATGTTGGTACTTTGTGTCATTTAGATTTAGGGGGGAATCTAAAAATTCTATGGATTTTTTCTTATAAATTTATGTAATTGTGTTTTTAGGTGGCAGGAGATGGGGTTCAAGTGATGGAGCACAAGCTTTCCATTTGCAAGACCTTAGGCGTGGAGCTGTAGCACAGCGGGTAGGGCGTTCGCCTTACAAGCGGCCAACATGGCCGACCCGAGTTCGATTCCTCCGCCCCTCTCGGAGAGCCCGGCAAGCTACCGAGAGTATTCGATATGCCAGACACAGTAACAACAAAGTCTCCAATGGAGACGTTACTGGGCCGGCTCGAGCAAATCGACGATCAACGGGAGGGCCTTTACCTTTTACCTTTTTAGGTTTGACACTTAGCAATGCCTGGGATCCTAAATGCTCTTGATATATTCTTGGTAGATTCACACTAGTGCTGGAGTACTAGGGCCTTGAGGTGACCTCACAACAATAATAGCAAAGAATGATATTCTAGGGCTCAAAAATTTTCTCTACTAAATCAGATCAATAGGAGCATTTTTCTCAATATTTAATTATATTTAACATTTGAACATAACACCAATCCTACCACCATTACACCTTGCCAAAAGCATATTTCTATTCTGAACCCCAAACCTTGCCCCCAAAGCAGAATCGAAATAATTTATTTTGTATTGCTTGTTATGAATAATCTACTAAAATGAGACAAAAAAAGGTTTCTTAGAGGAAAGTGTTTGAAGATTGTTGAATCTTCACTCAGGAGCCAATTTATTTTGAGACAGTGAAGAACCTTATAATGAAGAGGTAGTAGGAAGGTAAGAAAAATCATGTGGAAGTGGAAACTCAAGATTCAGGGTTAAGACTGCATTTTCTAAACTTGAGCTATCAAAATAAGGATCGTTTTTATGAAACATGAAATATGCAAGCAATAAACAGTAAGAAAGAAAATACATGAAATTTATTATTTTTATAAGTATATTGTATTATTAGACTTCCAGGGGCCAGAGAGATAGTACAATGTATAAAGCAATTGCCTTGCATGTGACTGACCTGGGTTCTATCTCCACCAACACATTTGGACCCCTGAGCTCCTCCAGGAGTCACCTGAGCACAGAACTAGAAGTAATCCCAGAGCACTGGTGGATGCAACCCCAAATCATAACCAAGAATGCCAGAGATTATTTTTCATAGAAGCTATGGACAATCCTAATTTCTTGAGCAAATTAATAACATAATTAAAGTAATAATTTCTGAAGATTATCTCAGATATGTGTGTAGAGTTGTCCCAAGTATTACTACCTAGAAGTATAGAATAATTTAAACTTTAAATGTCGTAATTTTCACCATATCCGATTGTCACAAACTTTCCTTATTGCAAAAGAGTTTGAAACAAGTGGTCATTTGAGATCACTTTTAAGAGTACATGTTCTAGATATTATTTAATTAGTGTAAACATTAAGATCAGATAATTTGAGAAGCTATTGTACTTCAGACTTTGAAAATTCTAGAATATATAGCCTTTTACCTGCGGCTCAACCTGCAAAACTATTTCTATCATTCAAAATAGGAGATGGAGCTAGCCATATTTTTAGAATCCTGAAAACGTTGTCTAAATTGTGAAACTTTAAGAATTTACCAAACATGTATTTCTGTCTGCTTCACATTACTAATAGTTGTAAGTTATTCTCAATTAAGAAAAGGTGATCTGTGTGTATGAGAGAGAAAGTGGGTGGGTGAGGAGAGTATCTTTGGGGGAGGAAAAGCAAGTTTCTTTGGGGGAAAAAAGCATGAAAAGAGCCTAGCATTTAATACTAACAATTAAAAAATTTGAGGAAGTATTTAAAAATCAAGGAATAAACATGATAACCAAGTAGGAAATAGGTGTTTTAATGCTATAAAACTAAAATGAGTGCAAGTAAAAACAAATTATAAACCAAAATTATTCTTTAAAACCTTATCCTTTTGGAAAAACAGAGGAGGTAAGCACTTACTTATGCATATAATTCTTCTCCTGTGAGCTGGTTCGAATCCCAAATAAGAAACAACCAAAAATTATCTTTTAAATTTCAGATGTTGCCTCTAATTTAAGACATGGTACATCGATTAACAACGTATATCATGAAATTAAAAGCTACAAAATGTGTACTATAATTAGGTTTACAAATTTTTAATACTTGAAAAACTATTAAGGGCTTCACAAGAAAATTAAAATTCTAAATTTTTACAATTTTAAGCAATTGTCATGGGAATAGCTATCTATAAAATAATGTTTATGTCTATGAACTTTAAATAAATTAGAAATTTTGTTCTACTGCAATAGTACCGCAGAATCTCTTGCCCCCACGCCAGGCTGTTTTCACCAGGGCACTTCGGAGGGGAGAAGGTTGAGTTTCCATCCCCACCCCAGGGAGAGCCCCGGCAGCCAAAAACCTCCAGAACCCAGCCACAGCCTTGTTGAAGGCCACTCTCCACACGCTCCGACTAGCCTCACACATGAAGGAACCGACAGAGAAACTCAGTATGCCAAACCCATGGCTGAGATCTCCAAGCCTGCTCAGATCGGATTGGGTTTCCTCCACCCAGGTCCCCCGTTTTCCAGTAGCTTGGCAGCCACACCCACAAACTGCCCTGGCACCATGTAATCTCATCACAGCCAAGACCCAGAGACTATAAAACAAAGCTCCTGGAAGAGAGCTATGCCCCAAAAGCCTCGGTCCCTCTCGGAGAGCCAGGCAAGCTACTGAGAGTATCCCTCCCGCATGGCAGAGCCTGGCAAGCTACCCATGGTGTATTCAATATGCCCAAAACAGTAGCAGTAATGGGCCTCATTCCCCTGACCCTGAAAGAGCCCCCAATACACCATTGTGCTACACTAGGACAGGGACGAATGGAGTCGTTACTGGTGCCCGCTCCAGGAAATTGATGATCAACGGAATGACAAGTGATACAAGTGATACAACAGTTCCAGCATTTTGTCAATGTTAACAGATAACACTATTACAAACATAGGGATAGACAAATTTCCAAATCAAAATGAAACAGAATATATTTTAAGAAATTGCGATAAGCAAACACTAAGATATTTCTTGTATTTATACACATGTGTCATGAATAAACATAACTTTCAGTATTCAAAAATAAAATTGCCTTTTTTAAATTTTAGGGATGTTGAAATGAAACACTGTTGTAGCTTATTTATATATTTAAATGGAGTCATAGATAGGAACAAATTATTGTCATCCATTTGATTAATTCATAATGCACACCACTTAAAAAATGGAATTGCTTTGATCTGTTATCATTCTTAAATTAAACATGAAAATAATACATTTCACAAGTATAAAAATTAAATATTCATTTTGCAATATATCAAATTAGCTTATAATCATTGTGAATTTCACAGTTAAAATTATAAGCCCTTGCCCTTCTCAGAATATTATCTGAATTTTTTAAACAAAAGCATAAAGTTGATCTAAAAATCACATCTGCACTGTTTTATAAGTACTCACTCTAGTTCATGCTTTTAGCGAAGAATCTAATTGAGGTATTTAGTTTGCTTTTTATTATAAAGCCCATTTTAAATGGGTAATTTTATTTTAAACAAAGTTTGAACATAAAATAAAATGTAGTTTAAAAAGACAACCGAATTTAAATTAGGAAAGAGTTACAGAATATATATTAGTCTAGTTATATAGGTGTAATTTTATTAAGGTACCAATGTTATGGATTTACATAGTGTTTAAGCTACATATGACTATATACATATGCATTCAAAGCGCAAGACTTAAAAGTGTAGTCCAAAGCAAGGACAGGAATATTTTCTTTCTGTGCCCTCATAAAAGACTCTAAGAAGGGTTATATTAGTGTTGGAAAATTGATATTTATTATATTTTATTTAAATTTCAATAAGAATTAGAGCAAAACAAATTTAATTCAAAGTTTTGTCTTACCATTAATCATTTAAATAAGGAATATGGTAACTTACAAGGTAACATGTCATTCATATCTTCCATTCATGAATACAGAAATAAATTTCTGCTAAACTGCACATAAACTATAATAAAATACCCATTAGACATCAATAACTAGAGTGGTAGTCAAAACAAAAAGACAAATCAAAGCTCTTGACTTAGCATACAAAATTCTAAACAATAGAAACCAACTAAAATTCTGTTGCTTATAAACAATTCATAACATTGCTTTTGCCAGTAAAAAGTTTTAGTCCAACAAACTTTATTTCAGTTGCTGCTTATGGAATCTAGAATTGTTTCAGATAAGTCCCAGGAAGAAGTCAGTGCTACTATCTTTAGGGAGCTGATGAAGACAAGAAGGTAAGTGGTTCTCATTTACTGAAGGCTGTTAATTCTGTAGCAAATTAACCACAGGAAAAGGGAAATTATAGAAATTATAAAATAGAATCAGCTCAGGTATTAAACAGAAAATCTTTGTGAATTGCAAATAATAATAAGCATAAGGGAGATGAAGACGGGAAGTTTAGAAGGTTAGTGTCTCCTCTCATTTCTTGATGTTGTGTCTTTTTCGAGTGGTGGAGATGGGGTGCAAGCAGGAAGCACTCGGGGCAGTGGTGGTCAGGGCTTATTCCTGGCTCTGCGCTCAGTGATCATCTCTGATGCCTCAAGTAAACATATGGGGGGCTGGGAAAGGAACCCTGATTCACCTCGTGCAAGGTAATCACCTACCTGCTGTCCTACTGTACTATTCCTTCTTTCCTTCCTTCCTTCCTTCCTTCCTTCCTTCCTTCCTTCCTTCCTCCCTCCCTCCCTCCCTCCTTCCTTCCTTCCTTCCTTCCTTCTTTCCTTCCTTCCTTCCTCTCTTCCTCCCTACCTCCCTCTCTTCCTTCCTTCCTTCCTTCCTTCCTTCCTTCCTTCCTTCCTTCCTTCCTTCCTTCCTTCCTCCTTACCTTACCTTCCTTCCTACCTTCCTTCCTACCTTCCTCCCACCCTCTCTCCCTTCCTTCCTTGTTTATTGTTTGTTTGGCAACCATGGCCAGCAGTGCTCAAGGGTTACTCCAGGCTCTGCACTCAGGAAGTACTCCTGGTGGTGATCATGGGACCATAGGAATGCCAGAGATCAAACCTGAGCAAGCCATGTACAAGACAGGTGCACTACCCTATATTACCACTCTGGGGTCCCCAGACACTTCCCCATATCTCCCCATTTCGTAGGTGTTTCAGGGTTTCGTCAAACCTTAAATATAATTCAACTAAAATCTTTTCATTTGCTGAAATATGAACTTCCAATTGCTAGTTTCTGTTTTTGTTTGTTTGGGGGGTATGGCTTACTTAGGCTCTGTGTTGAGTATCACTCCTGGCAGAGCTCACGAAACTGTATGTAGTGCCCTGGAATCTAACCTGGGTTTGATTTTTCCCTACAGCCCCCAAATTCACTATATTTTTAATAAGCTTAGACATCCTGAATTTCTTTTAGTTTTTCTCTCATATACTATACTTCCATTCATCTATGCAAAAATTCCGATTCAACTTCCTAAGAAAAATCCAAGTTTATTCTTTTATTACCCATCATCACTTCCACTAATGTTATTCTGCTCTCTATCATCTTTCGCTTGGATGACTGCCATTAATTACTTTCCAGCAGGTCTTTCTTTAGTGTTACCACTTTACCATCCACTTTATGAAAATGTAATGACATTTTAAGATACAAATATGAATCTATCACCATCTGGTTTAAAACCTTTTTGTAGTCCTTAATTTACTGACTACCATAAGCCTCATTTGAGAACTGATCTCTGCCTTGCTTCAGGAACACCATTTACTATAGAGTGTAAAAACAAACAAACAAAAACAATAACTTGTTTTGGTTTCTCCTGCTCAGCCTAAACTCCCACCTCCTCACTTTTTTTCTTTTACAGGAAATTCCTAATCAGCTTTCAGACGTCAGCTTAAATGACTCCTCAACCAATAACTAACCCCCAAATCTCTGAAATTCAGGTAAATTGCCTATATTCTGTATTTCTTTAGTTTACTAAGCATTTTTCCACAATATCTATACCATATTTTTATATAACGCAATATAGTCAGATAGCTATTATTGTTTGCTAGTATCTGTCATCTACCTTTGTGCCAAGCACATGAAACAGACAATATATTTATTAAATAGAAGTAAAAGTTATGGGAATACATTTTATATATAAGGTGGGTGAGTTTGTGTAATAAGTTACTGAATTCTCTTTTGTGAGACATCTTTTTCTATCACAAAGAGTATAGGTAGTTTGGCTTCATAAAATTGAAGACAAAAATCTAATTTACGTATTTATACTGTAATTTTTCTTTTTTTAATTTAGACTATAAACTTCCTGAAATAACTTGCTTTATGATATTTGAGCATGAGGTATTCCAGTGTGCCCCTCCCAACAAAAAAACATTTGAATATAGCACTGTAGCACTGTCGTCCAGTTATTCATCGATTTGCTCGAGTGGGCACCAGTAGCATCTCCATTGTGAGACTTGTTGTTACTGTTTTTGGCATTTCAAATATGCCAGGGAAAGCTTGCCAGGCTCTGCCGTGTGAGCGGGATACTCTTGGTAGCTTGCCAGGCTCTCTGAGAGGGATAGAGGAATAGAACCCCGGTCAGCTGTGTGCAAGGCAAGTGCCCTACCAGCTGTGCTATCGCTCCAGCCCATTTGAATATAAAAATGGCAAATTATAATACTAAAATGAAGTACAGTGTTTGCTTTTTATAAATTATTTACTTTTTATAAATCTCATAAATGATGATAAATTGATGTTTAAGTAAGGTCATTTATTTGTAAGAAAATTTGTGTATGATCACAATGTTTATAAAAATAACTTTATAAAATAATTTTATGAATTACACAAAAATAAATGATTTATTAACACTATTATTTAAAAAAATAGAGAAGTAAAAGAGCTGCAATTGAGAAAAAATATGATACATGACCACTTATTTATGCATACATTTTCCTACATAAAAGTTTTCACACATATCAATATGTACATGTATACATATACCTGGATATTGTTTATAGGTTCAAATACAACATATTCCTTTATGGTTATAGAAACTGATGCATATAGTATCTAACCTCAAAAATCTAATACAACAGAATACAGTTAAGGAAACAAAGCTTTGTTTTCTAAAACTCTGGGTTCTAGATTTTTAATTTTAGAGTTGCCTTTTTTTTCTAATCCATGTGACTTTGACAAGTAAACTAGCTCATCTAGTTTTATTAAATGTAAATTGGATATAATTAATTCATATATAATTGATCATAACTAAAATGTACACGAAATACTGAGGGTAGTGACTAGCTCAGACGATTTAATATACATTAACAATTTTTTAACTGAAATTTTTTCTTATTGTGATAAATGAGACCTTTGAAATATATAGTCAAATTTTCCAACATTACAAAGTGAAAATCTGGATCTTCTAAGCAGGGCTTTTAAAGGGAATGGCAAAGTCTTTAGTTGAACTGACTCTTCAACTTTTAAGTAGGTAGAAAGATTACCAATAAGGACATGTTGTTAGTGTAAGAGTTTCACCAAAACCTCAGTTTTACACTTCATAGAAAAGTGAAGTGTCCTCTCCTCAAACAAGGAGAATGTGGTGGTTTGCTAACGTCTGTGGGTTTTATAGCTCAGAGCTAGTTCCATGCTTTAAAAAAGTAAAAAAAATGTGAGAGAAGTATAGTTAGTTACCTCTGAGGAGAGAAGAAAGAACCAGTTAGCTTCAGAAGCTTCCTCTGGAAGTGAAAGCACAGTGGTTAGGGCGTTTGCCTTGCATGCGGCCAACCCGACCAACCAAGGTTTGATTCCTCCAACGCTTTCGGAGATCCCGGCAAGCTACGAAGAGTATCTCGCCCGCACGGCAGAGCCTGGCAAGCTCCCCGTGACGTATTCGATATGCCTAACACAGTAACAAGAAGTCTCACAATGGAGACATTACTGGGCCTGCTCAAGCAAATCGATGAACAATGGGGGAACAGTTCTATAGAGATAAGGTAAGATAAGCGAACAGATGCCATTGGGCTATAATAGCATGCGACAGGGATGAATGGAGTCGTTACTGGCGCCCACAGGAGCAAATCGAAGATCAATGGGATGAGAAGTAATACAAGTGAAGTAGTAGAGATAAGGAGCTATGAGTATTTCTCCTGCGTCAGAAGTGAGCAGAGTAATACATGGCTAGCAGTAGACACAAGATCTTTTTCAGTGAAGAAAAAAAAATAATGTTTAACAATGTCTTATTAATTATCGCAAAGATTGTGAATAAAGTTCTCCCATTGATTCTAAACACTACAAAAAGTAGTGTGGAAAGACAAGATAAACCCAATCCACCTCCTCATAAAAAAGTGGTGGTGCAACACTCAAAAGGAGAGAGAGAACACAGGGGATTGCCCTGCCACGGAGGTAGGGTGGGATGGGAGGGATGGGGGTGGGAGGGATACTGGGATCCATGGTGGTGGAAAATGGGCACTGGTGGAGGGATGGGTATTCGATCATTGTATAATCGAAACCCAAGCACAAAAAATTGCAAATCTACAACTGTACCTCATGGTGTTTCATTAAAAATAAAAAAATAAAAAAAAAGTGGTGGTGGTGGGGGGGGAGGGTTCTACTAACTTCTAAAACTTGAGAGAAAGAAATGAAAGTAAGTTTAAACTGAAGGAAAAAAATCATGTCATAATGAACACAGCAGAAAATGCCTAATACTTTTAACTGCACTCCCGGCAAATGAGACAATATCAGTGTTTCTAGAAGAGTCAGTGGTAAGCACTGATCAGAGCAAAAATAACCAGTGCTCTCTAGTCACCTGCTTCATTCATTGACTGGTTTCCTCACCGCAGAGACTGTTTTGTTTTTTTTTTTTTTTTGCTTTTTGGTTCACACCTGGCGATGCGTGGGAGTTACTCCTGGCTCATGCACTCTTGCACTCAGAAATTACTCCTTGATGGTGCTCAGGGGACCATCTGGGATGCTGGGGAGTGGAACCCGGGTCGACCACGTGCAAGGCAAACACCTTACCCGCTGTGCTATCACTCCAGCCTCAGCACACAGACACTAATGCCTTCTATCCCACTCCAGAAGATGAAACTCAGGAGGCATGTGACAGAGATTGATCCTGCCAAATGACTGGATTGGGGCCCAAGATAAAGTGCACACCTTAACCTAATATTGATTCAACCTCCAGCACTACTTAGGGTCCCCTAAGAATTTCCAGGCTGGATCCCACAATACACAGCTAGAGGTAAGCCCTGATTACCACTGGGTGCAGCACAAACCCCAACCCTGGCCCCCTGACCCAAATCCTAAAGCAAAGAAAACGGAGACATTGACAATTTCTTTGTTTTTGTTGAGAGTTTTTACATTCAAAGAGTGCCGGACTAGATAAGGAGGAAACATTTCTTCTAGTAAAGTTGAGGAGTTCTGAGGTTCCCCTTGGTTTCATCTGTACTAGTTAAAACAACAGCTATTAACAATACTTGACTTTATTTAAAAATTATTAAAAATAAACAAGATTAAACATTCAGTTCATCCATAGCCTACTAGCCATAGATGAAGTGCTCAATAGTTGTGCAAGACTATTAAACAGTGTCGACACAGATCATTAATACTGGTTCTGTGTGTTCTAGTTCTGAACTGAAAGTTTATTATGAGTAAACAGTATGTTTTTAGAGGGGAATTAAATGGTCAGGAGAGAAGAGGAATGTTGATCTTTGTTTACATCCTAAGTATTTATATAATATATAAACACTCTTGCCTATTTAAAAGCTTCAGTATTTGCATGACATAGATCTAATAAAGTGTCTGGGTATTTATTTACCTTCATGCGCAACTGTTTTATCTCCCTGGGAAAATTTCATGTTGTGTAATGAAAAATAATATTTAACAACTAATTAAAGGTACACATTTGAGCAAAACAAAGTATTGGTATTTGTAATATTCTGATATGTGATTGAATTGTTTTAAATATAGAAAACATTAAAAGTGATTTATATGTTGTAAAAATTTATTTTAAATTATTGAGAATTTTAAAATATTTATGAATATATATTTTTTAAAAGTGGTGGATTTGATTTCAATCTAGTATAATAATCCAGTCATTAACATGAAAAATGTAGGGCTTGAAAATCTTATTTTACAGCTTTCTTTTTTTTTGCCACATGCATAACCTAGAACAGAAGGCAATTAGATTTAGTCCACTTACAAACATATTTGTTCTCTTTTCATCTATTTCTTTCCCAAGATTTAATGTGACATATTAAAAACATAAAATCATATGAAATACTTCATCATAAACACGAACCTACAAAAAAATTCTTAGCACATAACTCCACAGGGAAATAAGTGTAAGTTTTCTGTTGAAAACATATGGCAAACTCACAAATAGTGCTTTTGCAGGTGTTTTTTAGTGGAAATAATGTTGCATATAAATCTCCAGAAAAATGATAACGGGTTAGTGTTAGCGATGCAAAAGCGCTTAAAGTACAATCCCCCCTTTGACAGATGTGGAAATTGAGGCCCATTGACACTTTTCTTGAATGACATCAAACATAGGAGTCACAAACTTGGAATCTGAATACAAAGGGCTAAATTCATGTGCAGTGCTTAGCACATATTTACTGGTCAAATTTGGACATGTCCACTAACATCTTAACATCTCTAGACTTTATATTTTTCCTTTAATCTGAGAATAATAATAGAGCCACCTCATGATTACTTAGGAGCTAGAAAATGTTTGTAATATACAATTTATGTTAGCAATCTTTTTGTTTTTTCTTTATTCAATGCTTTATGCTTTCTCTGGTCAGTTAGATGTAGAGATATGACAAAGAGAAAAAATAATAAGCCATTTACTTTTCTCTCTCTGACCTCAGGTCATTAATGCCAGCACCTCATATGTTGGCAGCTTAGGGTCAGCCTTACTCAGTTATTTTTTCAAAGCATGTCTGTGGTGTCTTTGAAGGTAGAATTAAGGCAATAATAATCCTCAGCTATAGTGGCTACCAGATTCCTCTTTCATATACAGAAGAAATTCTCTGTCTCTTAACCTTCAGCTCTCCACCAATTTTTGTCTCTAAGTGGATTACAAACATTTCAGAATAGTTGAACATTTTCCTATGAGTTACTCTGTGGTATTTGAGTACAGGTCTGTATATACACTTGGATTGCCAGACAAGAGACAAACTCATGTCAAATCCATATGAGCAGAATAGGAAGTTGGAATCTTAGATTAAACCAAGAACTAACTGCTTGCTAGTTCATAGTTTGTGTCACAGTCACAGTCACAGTCCTCCCGTTGTTCATCGATTTGCTCGAGCGGGCCCAGTAACGTCTCCATCGTGAGACTTATTGTTACTATGTTTGGCATATTGAATACATCATGGGTAGCTTGCCACACTTTGCCGAGCGGGCAAGATACTCTCGGTAGCTTGCCAGGCTCTCTGAGAGGGGTGGAGGAATCGAACTAGGGTCGGCCATGTAGGCTGCATGCAAGGCAAATGCCCTACCACTGTGCTACCGCTCCAGCCCATAGTTTGTGTAAGGGAAACAAATTGGTAGTAAAATAAATGATAATGAAAGCCATCATAGATTCAGCCTCAAAATCCAGACATGCTCCAGTAATCATCAGTAAAAGGTGTAGGCGGCAAAAATATGTTTAAGAAACAATGATGTGTGATTTGGTCAAGCACATGGAAGGTATAAACAGCATTTATGGGCAAGAAATTCCAGGATCTAGAAACAACAAATATGCAGGTATTAATGCTAAGGTATTTTCTGATACAAGACTCTGTCTTGTCTGGAAATCTCTCTCCAGGAGAGGAACTGTGGTCCCTGAGTTTTTTACTCTGCCTGGCAAAGGGATCAGTGGGCACTGCCTTGCTGTAATTAAGAGCGAAAGCTCAAGTTTTGTAGTTAAGAACCTCTACTTCATGACCAGGAAGATATCTCAGTGGTTGGGGTGCAAGCCTTGTGTGCATAAGGACCAAAATTGATCTTCAGCATCACATAGATCTCATATTATCTTGGAGTGACCCTGTGTCCTCTACACGTTTTGGGGCCTGCACAGCATCACATCATCACAAAACCTGAGCATGGAACCATCTGCCCAGGTTGGTTACATAAAACCCCGAGTGGCCTCAGGGCCCTGAGCCCTGCTTGGTATCTGTCCCTCGTTTTACATCTCAGTATTGAGGTAGACTTAATCTCACAGCTTTTGAGAATCCTGACCTTTAAGAACAACTGTCACCGGATGAGGAGGATGACTTAGTTCTGAGATATTCCAGCTGTTTAATCGCTGATGAGAGCAGTATTCTCTTTCATTCTTGGTTATCAGTCCTCCCATCCAATATATTCTCTCTCTCTCTCGGATGTAGAATTTTCGTGCCGTAGATTTCTGTCGGATATGTCCCACATTGGATGTTACTGATTGTGGTTTATGACTCAACAGAGGTAGTGAGAAAGTTTGGCTTCTCTGCAACACAGAGGTGTAGAAAATGTATGGCTTCTCTCAAATGCATTTTAAGAATTGAAGGAAACTCCAAAGTACTAATAATGGTTAATTCTGCTCTACACTCTATGCAGATTTTCTCTTCTTTTCATACAAGGCTGTACTACAGCCAATATTGTTTTATATCTATATTACCTCTAAAATCATTCATTTCCTAAGGCTTTGCTTTCCCAGGCCTAATTAAGACATTTACAAAAAAACATAATAGGTTTTCCCTATAGGGAACATTTAGGAATGTCTAAAGACTTTTTTTTTACCTTTCACTATGGAAAAGGGTGTGTATTGGTATCTACTATGAAGTGACTCCCCGCCCCCCCCCCCACAAATGATGCTAAACTTCCTGAAATATGTAAGACATCCCATAACAAGATATTACCCTGCTCTCAATGTTAGTGTACTTTTCTAGAAAATACAGCCTATCTCCTCTCTGGAAAGAAAGATGACGGCCACATGGGAGCCTTGTGGAGAGCAGGTCTGAGCCGGGGGTGGGGGTGCGATGGATACCTCATGGGACGGGGGGGGGGGCGTTCCGGCCCCTCCTTCACGCCCAACCAAGGTCACCAGTTGCCCCCCACGAGCGGCTCTCTGGCACGACCACGGCCCCAGAAGCACAGAGACCAATCTCTTAATTATCTGACTCTCAGTAGAAATACTTGCAGGGTTAATAAATAAAATAGCAGAAATACAAAACCACGCGGCCTCTTGAACCCAGCTGTAGAAAGCAAATCATTTCACAATGCTTTTTCAGCATGGCTGATTTGGGGGGGGGGTAAAGTCTAAATAGTAATGGTGCAACTTTTGTCAAAACAATGAAGCTAGTCAAAGTAGACAGAGTGTTAACTAGAATACATCTACCCCACAGACATGGGGGGGGGGGTGGGGGGGTTATTGGGGTTCTTCGTGGTGAAAAATAAGTATTTGTAAAGGGAAATATGATTGATATTTGCATGACCGAGACCTAAACCTGAAAGCTTTGTAACTTTTCCCACAGCGATTCAATAAATAAATTAATTAATTTAAAAAGGCCCTCCCGTTGATCGTCGATTTGCTTGAGTGGGCCCAGTAACGTCTCCATTGGAGACTTTGTTGTTACTGTGTCTGGCATATCGAATACTCTCGGTAGCTTGCCGGGCTCTCAGAGAGGGGCGGAGGAATCGAACTCGGGTCGGCCATGTTGGCCGCTTGTAAGGCGAACGCCCTACCCGCTGTGCTATAAAAAAAAAAGAAAGTACAGACTCCTGATTGTATCTCAGGAGGTGGAAAAAGCATAGTCCTGGCACTAAGGAGTTAGTCCTGTGCATTAACATACTTCAGTACAATTTTACAGTCAAGAATTCGTAAGTTTATTCTTTTTAATCCTGTAGTTAAACTAATGCAAATTTCATGAAGCAATTGGTCTTGTAAAGACTGACAAAATGAGAAAAGAAAAGGGATCATGGAAAATGAACACATCTTTGTATTTGAAAATACATTTTACTATACTAGCAGCTCCAAACTGGTAGGCAAAGAAAAAAAAAACATAAGGCCAAAGAATGCAGTGGATAAGGCATTTTCCTTGCATGTGTCTATCTTTTCCTCCTCCTCCCTGCACCATAGTCCATCAAGCACTGCCAAGAGTGATCCCTGAAATCACAGCCAAGTGTAAGCCCTAAGAATAGCCAGGTATGTCCCCACTGCTCCCCCCAAAAAGAAGTTACCAGAAAACAAATCACAGAATATAGGTAATACATAAGAATGCTGGCAGATATGATTTATTATAGAACATTGGACTCCCTACTGCATTCATTGTACTCATGTTTTTTGTTTTTTTTTTATTTTTTATTAGTGAGACAGGCTAGAGCGATAGCATAGTGGTAGGACATTTGCCTTGCACGTAGCCAACATGGCCGACCCGAGTTCAATTCCCCCGCCCCTCTCGGAGAGCCCAGCAAGCTACCGAGAGTATCTCGCCCATACGGCAGAGCCTGGCAAGCTACCCGTGATGTATTCGATATGCCAAACACAGTAACAACAAGTATCATGATGGAGATGTCACGGGGCTCGCTTGAGCAAATTGATGAACAACGGGAGGACCGTGGAAACATTAGTGAGACATTATGATGTACAGTTGTAGACTTACAAATTGTTGTGCTTGGGTTTCAATTATACAATGATCAAATACCCATCCCTCCACCAGTGCCCATTTCCCACCACCATGGATCCCAGTATCCCTCCCACCCCCCAACCCCCATCCCACCCCGCCTCTGTAGCAGGGCATTCCCTTTTGTTCTCTCTCTCTTAGTGGGTGTTGTGGTTTGCAAAAGAGGCAATGGGTGACAATCATATTTGTTCTATAGTCTACTTTCACCATGCTTCTCCCATCCTGGGAGGATCCTCCCAACACCTTTATTTGGTGTTCCCTTCTCTATCTAAGCTCCCTTTTCCCCTAGCATGTGTGGCTGGCCTCCAAGCCATGGAGTAAAATTCCTGCTACTAATCTATGTTTTATAGAAGAAATATATAACAAAAGTTAAGAGAACAAATCATCGGCTTTGGATTATTATATTAGTACAAGTTTAGAATTATCCAGGGACAAACATTTCTGTATTCTATACTTATAGGCAGAACCTGAATATGCTAATATAAAAAACCTATGTTACTTGATAATTCTAATCAGCCAATCCTCAGAAAGTACAACATCAGAAGGAATTGTATTATGGTTATCCAACACAATTCCTTTATACCTTGTTGACAACTTCTGTCTAGATGATTTACCTCAGAAATCTCACTTCCTGGCTCCATAAAATATTCTCCTTTAATATTACTTTCCTTCAGTCCTAACTCACATGGTATCTTCCAAGGTCCTTTCTTAGACCGTGTCACCAGCAGCAATTCTCCACTCTCAAAATTTTAGTTTTTATCATCTTTTATCACCACACTTTATTGCTTTCATGTCACATAACTTCATTGCAATAAATCAGTCTTTAACGTTGACCATGATCCCATGATTTTATTATACTTATTTTGTAACTCTATTCCTTTCTTTAATTTACTAGCATGAGTTTACAATAAATTACTGCCATTACTTGGTATAAATACCTTCAACTATCTTGCCCTTTTCTTCCTTGATTATGAGTAGTCCACATTGCTGTTTGATTCCAGGTGTCTCTCTTTACACTTTCAACCAAGCACTCTCCAAAGCTGAAATTGTTCTACTTACTGAGTCCTCAATCCTCCTGATATTGCTTTTGGTTTTTTGTTTTCATTTCACTGTACAACTACTTTGTCAAGATGACCAGTGGCTCCCATTATAATGAATCCAATGGGTACTTCGATACTCCCTTCTACCTTAACATTTTAGAAATTCTTTGTGTTCACTTTGGCTTCTTTTCAGCTTCTCTGACACTTCACCATCAAGTAACTTCAATTGCTGTTCAACATTTTAAAGGTCTTTGTTACTCAAAGCTCATGGAATATTTTTCCTGAGAAATTCCATTATGGCATCATGTATTGAATTTGTTCTAACTTGCTATGGGGGCAGTAGTTTGGGGCCACACCTGGTGGTGTTTAGGAATTGTTCCTGGCTTTTCTTTATAGGGGTCACACCTAATGGTGCTTAGGGGACACTCTATAGTGCTGGGGACTATTCTGGATTCTGCTGTGTGTAAGGCAAGCACCTTCCCTAACACGTGTGCTAACTTTATGGTTCTAATTCTTATTTTCTATTACTTTTTAACTAAAATAAAAAGTTACATACTTTTTCCAATTTTGAATATATCACATATTTTCTATTATATATGTTCATAATTGTTTGCCCTTCTTAAATAACTCCTATTTTTGCCTTACAAATATATAAAAATAGGCATTTTATAAAATTATTTCATTTACAATTCTTAAGAAAAGATTCTCACTGGGATTTCATAATTTCTCACAGTCACACGTGTGAAATTTTGATTTCACCTTCTTGACATTCAATCTGTTTTTATGTCTCTAAAATAGATTTTTCATTTTTCCTGCTGAGGCTAAAATAATAATTTGAAAATTTAAAACTGTAATTTCCTGATTCCAAATCACTAAGTCACCATCATCATCATAATCACAAATATCAGCGTTATTTTTATATCCTCTTTTTTGTGCCCTGATGAACCCATACACCACTGTGAACGCTAAAAATTTTTGAAATTTTCTCCCGACAATGAATTTTAAATTTTCTTTCCTGCTTCTAATATATACTTAAGTTGTACTTTCTTCTTTATTTCCAAGAAGATTTCAAATATTTTCTTTCTTTAAAACATAAAAAACCTTAGATTATTAAGATACCATCTTTTTAAAAGTTTGTGTTCTTGACTACAGAAAAGGGATCAAGGAAGCAAAATTCTAAAGGAAGATAAAAACCACGTGCTTAAAAATTAATGTGAGCTGATTTTATTTAAAAAGAGAGAGAAAGAAGGAGTATTTTCATGAACTCCTAAAATATACCGAGTCAAACAAAACATTCACATACAGCAGCACCAAGTAAGATTTTTTTTGCTTGAATAGGAGATTCTGATTTCAATGCAATTCTTCCGACTGCTAATTAGATACTACATTTTCCAAAATTTCATTACAGAGAAATAAAAACTTATTATACATAGAGAATTTAAAATAGATAAGCTAAAATAGATAGGGCTCTATCTATCCTAAAAGGAGAAAATATTTCATTCAGAATATTTGATGTATATTTCTCTTTATCTAAGCTGTCCTACTTAAAGTTTGCAAGGGAATGTTTTATTACTCTTCTGGGCCACATTAAGCTTCTTTGCAATGACATCTTTAATATGGATTAATGAATTTAATTCAAGATGTGAGAATTATTCCCTTCATACACACACAAAAAATGTTACTAGGAACCAAAAAATAAATAACTTTTTTTTCTCCCATTGAAGGATCTAGAATCGTTTCCATTATTCTGAAAACTAAAGCTATCAAAATGAGATATTATCCTGTGCAAAAAAGAAAAAATAAACAACAAACAACCTACAACCTTACATGTGTGAGATCGTCTCTTTTATCTAATAGAGTTAATATAAATCTTGGGGCTGTAATTCTGAAGAAATGAAATTAAATTGATGAACATAAACTACTGAAGTCCCCCTTATGACAATGACCCCATTTGGCCTTGAGTTTCTCCCCCTACCCCCACCTTACTTTTACATATCCTGGGACATAATAAGCCTGCCACCACTAATGTTATAAAGTAGTAATTGTTCCTAATTGGTAGGGAGGTGACAGACCATTCTGGTAATGTTGTGAAACTGTAAGAAAGGAGGAGTGAGAACATTCACAGGCCCAGCAGTAATTATCCACTAATTTGGCCTGTTTGTGTGGGGACAGCTCATTATAGCCCTTAAGAAACCTCAGAATAAAGAGGGAAAGTAGGTAGGAGGCAAGGTTAAATAATTAGTGTTCAGCAGATTTTTTAAAAGATTCAAAGAATAGGATTAAGGGCGGGAAATGTGACCAGAGTAACAATTAAGAAATTGTAGAATGTTCTGTACTGAATTTTATGTTTTGTGGGAAATGGTATATAAGATACCATATTATCATGTAAAAATATAGGTTACTTTTCTTACACTCTTTTGGTTATGACCTTACATTTTATGGTGACAGTCTCATTCTCAATAAAAGAGATATTCTCATGAGTCTTTAAAATATTTTCGCAGTGTTCATAAAATGTGTAAGAAAGATTTTACATAATTTGATTTGTAATATTTTAGATTAATTTGATGGTTGAAAATATTTGTGCGTGCACTCCTGTTCAGATAAGAGTTTTTAAAAATTAAAATAATTGATTAGTAAAATAACATTCCTAGATTCTTACCATCTGTCCTTTTTTCACTGTTTCATGGGTATGCATATTTTGCTTATACACACACACAAACACACACACACAATTGTAACCTAACTGATTTGTATACAAATGTTTTAACGATTTTATAACTATCTCCTTAAGAGAAGTATTTTTCTAACCAACTTATGTGCTTGCAACTAAAGCACTTTATCCAACTAATAAAAAGTGAGTTGCAATGGATACTTTGTTCTATAAGCTATATATATTTATATATTTCATATATTTATTATATATTTTGTATAATTAAATAGTAAAGTAAGTAAAGGCCCTCCCTTTGATCATCGATTTGCTCGAGTGGGCCCAGTAACGTCTCCATTGGAGACTTTGTTGTTACTGTGTCTGGCATATCGAATACATCACAGGGAGCTTGCCAGGCTCTGCCGTGCGGGCGAGATCCTCTCGGTAGCTTGCCGGGCTCTCCGAGAGGGGTGGAGGAATCGAACTCGGGTCAGCCATGTTGGCTGCGTCCAAGGCAAACACCCTACCGCTGTGCTATCGCTCCGGGCCGGCAGTACGTGTATAATTAAATATTTATAGATATATATTACCAAAAATATTTACATATCTATTAATGTCTATTAATTATATACTTATTGAAGGATTCTTATTGAAGTTTGAGGATATTATGTATTACACTTTCTTGCAAAGAAGTGAAAATATATGTTCCTAGCCACAATATGAAAATAGAATCATGCAACTGATCCAACAAATTTAAGCTAAAATATATTAATATGTAGCAAAGGTCATATATATTATTCATATATTCAGTGCACATTTTGATCTACTGTGATTAAAGCAAACTACTGTAAACAAAAGTTAAGTTGAAAAAAATGTTCATAAGGAAAACTGTGGGGTATAAATTTTCATAAATTAATTTTTACCATTGAAAAATAAGAAAATCATGTCATAGCCTATGTACAAATAAATATTATATTTGTTTGTGAATTAACTGCAGTTTATGAATGACTACATAAATTACTGTCTTTTTCCTTCCTTTTTCATTCATTGATATCTATTTTATTTTGTTCCTAAATTAAGCTGCAGTGACATACACAATTACAAAGTTGTTCATGATTTGGTTTCAGTCATATAATGTTCCAACACTACTCCCTTCATCAGTGTACATTTTCCATCACCAATATCCTTCCCCTTGGAGGGGAGCGGGTTGAGCTTTCCTCCCTGCTCCGACCAGGGCTCCAGCAGCCGAAGACCTCCAGGACCAGCCACCACCATGCTGAGACCACTCTCCGCACACATGAAGGTACTAGCAGAGGGACAAAGCCACGCGGGTTCCGGGGCCGAGATCTCCAAGCCTACTCGGATTGGAGTTGAGCATCCTCCACCCAGATCCTCCAAATTCCAGTAGGCGGGGATCACACCCACCACCTGGCCCCCTGGCGCCGTGTAATCCCATCAGCGGCCAAGACTCAGAGACTATAAAATCCAGCATTCGCGGCCGCGTGACATCTTATCAGGACATCTTTTTAAGACATCTTATTATCTCATTCCTACTTTGGACAAACTGGCAGGTTACCAAATGTAGCCTGCCCACACGGCAGAGTATGACAAACTTCCCGTGGCACACCAAATATGCCAAATACCAGTAACAATGATGGGTCTCATTCTCCTAAAGAGCCTTGAATATAATCTCAGGGCTAGGATGAAAGAGACGTTACTGGGGCCTGCTCGAGGCAATCGACGAATAACAGGATGATGAATGAATGAAAAAAAATATCCTTAGTTTCTCTCCTGCTCCAACAGCCCACCCCTGCCTGCCTATATTCAGGCACTTCTCTCTCTGTCTCTATCTCTCTCTGTCTCTGTCTCTGTCTCTCTATCTTTCTCCTCCCCCAAATCTTTCCTTTTCCGGAAATAATGGTTTGCAATAAGATAGTGAAAAGTTATCATGGATATACCTTTGCACCTTTTCCTTACCTACTTTCAAAATTGAGTTCTTGTCCACAGTGCTCATTTTCAACTATCATTGTCATACTGGCCCCTTTTCTATCCTTACTGCACTTCCCTCCAGCTCTCCCGGTACAGACACTTGAGGCAAGCTTCCACTATTGACTAGTCATTCTGGCCCATTTCTTAAAATTTTTATTGAATCACTGTGAGATATTTACAAGCTTCCATGTTTGGGTTACAATCAAACAGCGATCAAACACCTATCCCTTCACCAGTGCATATTCCCACAACCAATTTCCCCAGGGTGCTCCCCTTTCCCACTTTCCCCCTGCCTCTGTGGCAGACAATATTCCCCATGCTCTATCTCTACTTTGGAGCATTATGGTTTGCAATTCAGACACTGAGAGGTCATCATGTTTGGTTCATTTTCTATTTTCAGCACATATCTCCATCCCGACCAATTACAACACCCATCAATTTTTTAGTGATCCTTTAAGAGTTCCAGCTGCTTCTCCCCTCTGCTCGTGAGGCAGGCTTATGAAACAGTCTTCCTGGCCCTTGTATCTACTGTCCTTGGGTATCAGTCTCATAGTATATTCTTTTATACACCACAAATGAGTGCAATCCTTCTATATCTGTTCCTCTCTTTCTGACTCATTTCACTTAGCATGATACTCTCCATGTCTATCCACTTATAAGGAAATTTCTTTTTTTTGGGGGGGGGGAAGTCACATCCGGCAATTCACGATGCACAGGGTTTAATCCTGGCTCAAAACTCAGGAATCACCCCTGGCGGTGCTCAGGGGACCATATGAGATACTGGGAATTGAACCCGGGTGGCCATGTGCAATGCAAACGCCCTCCCCACTGTGCTATTGCTGCAGCCCCTATATAAGCAAATTTCGTGACGTCATCTCTCCTAACAACCGCATAGTACTCCATTGTATAGATGTACCAAAGTTTCTTTAACCAGTCATCTATTCTAGGGCACTTGGTTTGATTCTAGATTTTGTCTATTGTGAACAGTGCTGCAATGAATGTATGGGTAGAGATGTCATTTCTACTGTGCTTTTTTTGCACTCTCAAGATATATTTCTAAAAGTGGTATAGTGGGATCATATGAAAGCTCAATTTCTAGTTTTTGAATGGACTGTCCATATTATTTTTCAGAAAGGCTGGACTAGTGGGCTTTCCCACCAACAGTGAAAGAGTGTCCCTTTTCTCCCACTGGTTGCTTTGTTCTTTTGAATGTGTGCCAGTCTCTGTGGTGTGAGATGATATCTCATTGTTGTTTTGATTTGCATCTCCCTGATGACTAGCGATGTGAAACAATTTTTCATGTGCCTTTTGGCCATTTGTATTTCTTTTCTTAAAAAAAATTTTATTAGTGAGACATCATGAGGTAGAGTTGTAGACTTACAAATTGTTGTGCTTGGGTTTCAATTATACAATGATCAAATACCCTCCACCGGTGCCCATTTCCCACCACCACGGATCCCAGTATCCCTCCCACCCCCCATCCTCCCCATCCCACCCTGCCTCTGTGGCAGGGCATTCCCTTTTGTTCTCTCTCTCTCTTATTGAGTGTTGTGGTTTGCAAAAGAGGCAATGGGTGACAATCATGTTTGATCTATAGTCTACTTTCAGCATGCTTCTCCCATCCTGGGAGGATCCTCCCAACACCCATTATTTGGTGCTCGCTTCTCTATCTGAGCTCCCTTTTCCCCTAGCATGTGTGGCTATCCTCTAAGCCATGGAGCAAAATTCCTGGTACTAATCTCGGCCATTCTTGGGGGTTAGTCTCCATTTACTTTATGTTCCCCAGATGAATGCAATCTTTCTATGTCTATCCTTCTCTGAGTCATTTCGTGTAACATGAGACTTTCCATGTAGTAACACTTGTATGTAAATTTTATGACTTCATTTTTTCTAACAGCTACATAGTACTCCATTGTGTAAATGTACCAAAGTTTCTTTAACCAGTCATTTGTTCGTGGGCACTCAGGTTTTTTCCAGATTCTGGCTATTGTAAAGAGTGCTGCAATGAACAAACAAGAGCAGATGTCACTTCGACTATACTTTTTTGCCTCTCTGGGATATATTCCCAGGAGTGGTATTGCTGGGTCAAACGGGAGCTCAATTTCTAATTTTTTGAGAATTGTACATACTGTTTTCCAAAAGAGCTGAACCAGTAGGCATTCCCACCAGTAGTGAAGGAGGGTCCCTTTCTTCCCACATCCGTGCCAGCACTGGCTGCTTTTGTTTTTGTGGATATGGTCTAGTCTCTGTCATGTGAAATGATATCTCATTGTTCTTTTGTCTGCATCTCCCTGATGATTAATGATGCGGAGCCTTTTCTCATGTGCCTTTTAGCCATTCGGATTTCTTCTTTGTGAAAGTTTCTCTTTCATCTCCCCACTTTTTGATGGGGTTAGATGTTTTCTTCTTGTGGAGTTCAACCAGTACTTTGTATATCCTTGATATCAACACATTATCAGATGTGTATTTGGCGAATAACCTTTCCCATTCTGTAGACTGTCTTTGTATTTTGGTCACTGTTTCTTTAGAGGTGCAGAAGCTTCTTAGTTTAAGATAGTCCCATTTGTCTATCTCTGTTTTCACTTGCTTGGCCAGCGGCGTGACATCTTTGAAGATACCATTAGCTTCTACGTCATGGAGGGTTTTGCCAACTTTTTCCTCAATGTACCTTATGGATTCCGGTCTTCTGTTGAGGTCTTTAATCCACTTTGATCTTTCTTTTGTACATGGAGTTAGGCTGAGATCTGAGCGAGCCCACTATTTTGCATGTAGCCGTCCAGTTTTGCCAGCACCATTTGTTAAAGAGGCTTTCCTTGATCCACTTCAATTTTCTTGCCCCCTTATCAAAGGTTAGATGGTCGTATGCTTGGGGGGAGATGTCAGTATATTCAACCCTGTTCCATTGGTCTACAGCTCTACCTTTGTTCCAGTACCATGCTGCTTTAATTATTACTGCTTTGTAGTAGAGTTTGAAGTTAGGAAGGTTGATTTCCCCCATTTTCTTTTTCCCAAGAATTGCTTTAGATATTTGTGGGGGCTTATTGTTCCGTATGAATTTCAGGAGTGTTAACTCCATTTCCTTGAAGAATGTCATGGGTAAGTATCCTAATAGGGATTGCGTTGAATTTATACAGTGCTTTGGGAAGTATTGCCATTTTGACAATGTTAATTCTCCAAATCCATGAACAGGGGATATTTTTCCATTTCCTCGTGTCCTCTTTTATTTCCTGAAGTAGTGTTTTATAGTTTTCTTTGTACAGGTCCTTTACTTCCTTAGTTAAGCTGATTCCTAGGTACTTGATTTTCTGTGGCACAATTGTAAACGGGATTGTTTTCTTCATGTCACTTTCTTCTCTTTCACCATTTGCATATAGGAAAGCCACGGAACGTTAAGTATTGATTTTATAACCTGCGACTTTATTATACAAGCCTATTGTTTCTAGGAATTTCTTGGTAGAGGTTTTTTAGGGTTCTCTAAGTATAGTATCATATCATCCGCTAATTTTTTTCTTTTTTGAGGAAACTTCTGTTTATTCATTCTCTCATTTTTTGATGGGGTTGGAGGTTTTTTTTATTTTTTCATGATTCTACTAGTGTCTTGTATATTCTGGATATTAATCCCTTATCAGATGGGTATTGCATAAGTATTTGTTCCCATTATTGGAGCTCTTTCTGTATTTTAGTCACTGTTTCTTTTGAAGTGCAGAAGGTTCTTAGTTTGATGTAGTCCCATTTGTTTATGTTTGCTTCCACTTGCATGGTCAGTGCTGTTTCATCCTTAAGGATGCTTTTAGCTTCAATGTCGTGGAGAGTTCTGCCTACATTTTCCTCTATGTACCTTATAGTTTTATGTCTGATACTGAGGTCTTTAATCCACTTTGATCTGACTTTTGTGCCTTGCATTAGACAGAGGTCAGAGTTTATTTTTTGTGTGTAGCTATCCAGTTTTTCCAGCACACTTGTTGACGAGGCTTTCCTTGTTCCACTTTACATTTCTTGCTCCTTTGTCAAAGATTAAGTGGTCATATATTTGGGAGTCTGTGACAGAATGTTCAACTTTGTTCCATTGGCCTCAAGGTCTGTTTCTATCCTAATACCATGCTTTTTGATTATTACTGCTTTGAAGTACAGTTTGAAGTTGGGGAAGGTGATGACATCCATCTTCTTTTTCCCAAGAATTGCCCTAGCTATTCGTGAGGGTTTACTGTTCCCTCATTTCAGGAGAATTTTGTCCAGAATTTCAGGAGTATTTTGTCTATTTCTCTGAAAAATGACCTGGGTATCCTGATAGGGACCTCATTGACTTTGTATAGTGCTTTGGGCTGTATTGCCATTTTTATAATGTTATTCCTCCTTATCCATGAGCAAGGGATGTGTTTCCATTTCCTAGTGTCCTCTTTTATTTATTGAAGTAGTGTTTTGTAATTTTTCTTGCATAGGTCCTTCACCTTTTTGGTTAAGCCTATTCCGAGGTACTTGATTTTCTGATGTACTATTGTGAACAGGATTGGTTTTGTAATGCCTCTTTCTTCTCTTTGTTATTTGTGTATAATAAAACCATGGACTTTTGGGTGTTGATTTTGTAGCCTACCACTTTAGTATACTGACCTATGGTTTCTATGAGCTTCTCTGTAGAGTCTTTAGGGTTTTCTAAGTATAGTATCATATTGTCTGCAAATACTGATAGCTTGACTTCTTCCTTTCCTATCTGTCTGAGCTTGATGTCTTTTTCTTGCCTAACTGTTAATGCCAGGACTTCCAGTACTATATTGAATAGGAGTGGTGAAAGTGGGCAACCTTGTCTTGTGCCTGATCTTAGATGGAAGGCTTTTAGTTTTTCCCCATTGAGAATGACACTTGCCATGGGCTTGTGGTAGATGGCTTTGACTATATTGAGGAAAGTTCTTTCGATGACTATTTTGCTGAGAGTTTTCATCATAAACGGGTGCTGGATTTTGTCAAATGCTTTCTCTGCATCTTTTGATATTATCATGTGGTTTTTATTATATCTTTTATTGATATGATGAATCATGTTGATTGACTTGTGAACGTTAAACCATCCTTGCATCCCTGGGGTGATTTCTACTTGGTCATGGTATATGACCTTTTTGATCAGTCATTGGATTCTATTTGCTTATATTTTGTTGAAGATCTTTGTGTCTGTGTTCATCTGAGATATCGGCCTGTAATTCTCTTTCTTTTTGGTATCTTTTTCTGCTTTTGGTATCAGGATGATATTTGCTTTATAGAAACTGTTTGAAGTGTTCCTCATACTTCAATTTCCATGAAAATCTTAAAGAAGATTGGGAGTAAATCCTCTTTAAAGATTTGGAAGAATTCACTAGTGAATCTATCTGGGCCAGGACTTTTGTGCTTTGGGAGACTTTTTATTAGTGTTTCAATTTCCTGGATGGTGATAGGTCTGTTCAAGTATTCCAGGTCTTCTTGGTTCAGCCTTGGGAGGCTATAGGAATCTAGAAATTTATCCATTTCCTCGAGGTTTTCTTGTTTCATAGCATAAAGCTTCTCAAAGTAATCTCTTGGGATCCTTTGAATTTCTGTTGTTTCTGTTGTAATGTTTCCATTTTCATTTTTGATTCGGTTTATTAGGGTTTTTTTTCCTTATTTTTGTGAGTCTTGCTAGAGGTTTATTGATCTTGTTTATTTTCTCAAAGAACCAACTCTTGCTTTCATTGATCTTTTGAATTGTTTTTGGGGTTTTCATCTCCTTTATTTCTGCTCTGTGTTTTATTATTTCCTTCCTTCTGACTGGGGTGGGCTCCTTTTGGTGGTCCTTCTCCAGGCTCTTGAGCTGTGAGGTTAGGTTATTTATGTGGGCTCACTCTTCCTTCCTGAGGAATGCTTGTAGAGCTGTAAAATTTCCTCTTAAGACAGCTTTTGCCATGTCCGATAGTTTGGGTTACTAGTTTCCTCATTCCCATTCATTTCGAGAAATCTTTTGATTTCCTCTTTGATTTCTTTTCTAAGTTACTTGTAAGCTTTTTAATTTCCAGGTGTTTTATTTGATTTTCTGTATGTGTGTGCTATTTACTTCTATTTTCAGCGCATCATGATCTGAGAAGATTGTTGGTACTATCTCAAGTTTCTTAATTTTATGGAGTTTTGTAGCTCAGCATGTGGTCTATCTTGAAGAATGTCCCATTCACACTTGAGAAGAATGTGTATTTAGCTTTTTGAGGATGAAGTGTCCTGTATTTATCTACTAAGCCCCTTTCTTTCATTATTCCTTCAGGTAAAGTATACCCTTGCTAAGCTTGAGTCTGTTTGATCTATAGAGAGGGGATAAAGTTTTGTTGAAATCTCCCACTAGTATTGTATTGCTATGAATGTCTTCCTTCAAGTCTATGACTGGTTGCTTTAAGTACTTTGCTCTTCCCTCATTAGGTGAGTATGTATTTAGGAGTGTAAGTTCTTCCTGTATAGATTTCTTGATCAATTAAAAATGAACTTCACTGTCTCTTGTGACCTTCTTCAGTCTGAAGTCAATGTGGTCTGATACCAGAATGGCCACCCCAGTTTTCTTATTGGAGTTTTTTTTGCCTGTAGAATTGTTTTCCTGCCTTTGAATCTGAGTTTGTGTTTGCCCTGACTGTTCAGATGTGTTTTTCGCAGGCAGCAGAATGTTGGGTTCAATTTTCTTATCCATCCTGCTACTCAGTATCTTTTAATTGGTGCATTTAACTTATCTTTCTGCTGAAGTTTCGTTTATTTTGAGGGGCTTGTCTTGCCTTAACGTAGCCCATTTAGTTGTTCTTGTAACAATGGTTTTGAGTCCATAAAGTCTCTGAGCTGTTGCTTTTCTGTCAAACTGTGTGTTGTCCCTTCTCATATGAATGAGAATCTAGTTGGGTAAAGTGTTTTTGGGAAAGCATTTATTTCGTTGAGATTTTTCACTATATCCCACCACTGTTTTCGGGCCTTGAGGGTTCCCTCAGACAAGTTGGCTGTTAATTGTGAAGATACTCCTTTATAGGCAATTTCTTTCTTTGATAGTTCTGCTTTCAGAATTTTGTCTCTGTCTAAGATTTTCGTCATTTTGATCAGGATGTGTCTTGGGGTATTTTTATTTGGGTTTCTTCTAGCTGGTACCCTGTGGGCCTCCTGAATGTGGTTGCATGTCTTCTTCAGCTCTGGGAATATCACAGCAATGATGTCTTTGACAGTTTCTTCTTCATCAAGATTTTATTCTTGTCCCTTTGGGACTCTGATAATTCTTATATTATTTCTCTTGGCTTCATCCCTATCTACTCTTAACATCTATTCTCTGATTGTGAGTCTTCTTTCCATTTTCTGCTCTTTTCTGAAAAGTCTCTGTACTTGATCTTTGGGCTCACTGATTCTATCCTCTGCAGCTGTTACTCTGCTGCTGAGGTCTTCCACAGAGTTTTTCAATTCACTTACAGGTTTTCAGATCTGTCATTTCTGTTTGTAGTTTTGTTTGCATTTTCACCATTTCTGCTTTCAAATCCTCTGGTATTTAATTGGTGGTACATTCCATTGCTTCTGTTAGCTCCCTATGCATCCTTCGTAACTCCCTTCTAAATTCCTTGTCAGAGAGGTTGTCTAACACTTTACTATTGGGGTCATCTGGGCTAGTCTTTTCACTAAGTAAGCTTGGTGGGCTTCTGCATTGCTTCGCCATTGTGACCTGTGTGGTTTAGACCTTCACGCTCACTGATACTATTATGTTTTTGGTGTGAAATTAATTGAGTCGTGGGTAATGAGTTATTGCTTTAATGTGTTTCTGTTGATTAAAATGGCCTAGTAAAGGTGCCACCTAAGAGGCTAACTTATGGTTATTATTGACTATTGAGGGGGAGAATAGTGGCTGCAGCCCAGGAAAGGCGCCCTGCATTGGGCAATATCTGGATTGAATGGGAGAAGGACAAGGGGCGGATCCCGTGGCCATCTGCATTCCTGTTTCCTGTCCCTCACAGCTGTAGGTTAGTAACCAGCTTTATGGCAGGACTTTTCAGTCCCAAGGCCAGGAAAGGCCCCCTGTGCTGGACAAAATCTGTATTGGATGGGAGGAGGACAAGGGACGGATCCCGTGGCCCTCTCCCTTTTTTTTTCAACATGGCTTTGGATTCTAGTTTCACACTAGTATGTTTTATATGCCACAAATGAATGCAACCATTCTAGGTCTGTCTGTCTCCTTCTGATTCATTTCATCCAGCATGATACTCTTTGTGGTCGTCCATTTATAGGTAAATTTTATGACTTCATTGGTATCTTTAATTATTTTTATATTTTTGACTTGACTAAATTTTGAGTTTCATGTCAAATGAAACTAAAATAATAGAGTTTACTTCCTAATTGACTTTCAATCATTTTTATATTATGCAGACTCGATATTCTAAATTATGGTTCCCACATTACTTTGAAGACTAACAGTCACTTCAAACTATTTTTATTCTTTTTGCTTTTTGGGTCACACCTGGTGATGCACAGGGGTTACTCCTGGCTCTGCACTCAGGAATTACACCTGCCGGGGCTCAGGGGACCATACGGGATACTGGGAATCGAACCCAGGTCAGCCACACGCAAGGCAAATGCCCTACCTGCTGTATATCATTCCAGCCCACAAACTATTTTCTTAACTGTTTTGGTGGTTGGAGAAGGGGTTTGGGACGCACTCAGTGTTTCTCAAGACTCACTCCTAACTCTAGGCTCAGGGATCACACCAGAAGTTCTCAGGATATCATATATGGTGCCAGGGATTTAATCACGGTCATTCACTTGCAAGACAAGAATCGTTACCTTTGTATTCTCTCCACAGCCCCATTTTCTCAAATTTTACTTTATTATTTAGTATATTTTCTACTAATAGAAAAACACAAAATTCTAGATTGTTTATCTTCATAGTTTATACAAAACAAGTAATAAGAAATTATAAGAACAAGAATATTTAGCATTTGCCTAAGAACTAATTACTACTACTTAACTTTAATTTCTAAAGATATCAGAGAAAATGAAAATTTAAACATATTTTGTCCCTTAAATTTGATAGTAATTTTTTTCTCTAAAATTAAATAAGCACATTGATATTATGCATTGCTTGATTAGTAAGAATCATCATTGATTTTATTAGTTACAAAATATTTTTATCCATATTAAATCTTTATTTTGAATATATTGTCATAGTCTATATTTTCTGTAGTTTTAACTTGGTGTATTACAGATTAGATTACTGTGGAACATACTCTAATGCTCAACATGTATCTTGTATGCCATAACATTTTCTAGCCTCCCTTGCAATGTTTGCAAACACATGCCTCATTTTCAGTAGGGACATGAGAATTCTATTTATCTTTATTTAGTTCCAAATTTTGTTTTCATTATTATTTCTATGCCAATAGTACATTTTTAGCTGCACAAGTTCATAATTCTCGTAAGTCTATGTTTTTACACCACAATCACCACAAAAACACCAATATCCCTCTAACTTTAACAGGACTTTTACAGAGAAATTAAGAATATGATTGGAGCTAGAGATGTATTACAACAGCTGAGGTGCTTGCTTTGCATATGGTGGACTCAGGTTCGATCCTCAGCATTCCATATGGTCATCTGAGTAAATAATATTTACTTCCAAACTATATGCAGAATTAAAATTATTAATAGCTTAGACTTAAAATGGTAATCACAGAGTGTGATTCCTGAGCACAAAGTCCAGGCATAAACCCTGAACACAACTAGGTGTGGCCCCCAAAAGACAATAACATGATTTACTCTATTATTTCTACTTTCTCAAAATAGTTATAGTAATATCCTAATGTAGAGTAACGCAAATTCCAGAATCACCTTTGGAGGACATTTATAATGATGAGTCTACAAAGATATATTTAATACATAATTTAATATATATATATATAAAACATATAATGACAACATTCTGATTTTAACCACTGAGCTTTTATAAGAAATTTATTACAACTCAATGACTTGTACATATAGCAAAATTTGTTGATGTGTTAAGAAATTATCCAATTCACAATTTACTATGTCATCCCACACTTATACCTTTAGTCTCAAAACCTGGGAAAAATATAAGGGAAATTCAAAGACAATTTGTATATATCAAGCCTATAACCTATAAGTCAAAATATTAGGCATTGGGAATGTTAAGTAAATAGATATTCCTAAGAACATACCTAAAACACACATATGCAAGAAATAAAACGCATTTGAAACAATTGAATTATATGATTATAAATGAACTATTAATCTAGATAGATTGCAAAATAAGAAGGTAAACTTTTTTAAATCAACCGCCCTAAAACAATGAAATTAATTGCTTCTCACAGAACAACAGATAAACTTTTAAAACAACTTTTTCCCAAAACTATTTGCTCATTTTGAGGGATGGGTGATAAAATAATCGATTTAGGTGACTAAATAAATAAAGGGGTATAAAACTGTACTGAAAAAACACAATTATAGTTTAACTTGAAAGATAAGTTTATGGTACAAGATTTAAGAGATCAAGCTTCTGAGGAAGATATAGGTGTGTGTCTGTGTGTGCATGTGTGTATGCGTGTGTGTGTGTACACATATATGTGATACAAATATATATTATAGGAAAACATTCTGAAAGATTAACAGCTAGCTAGATCACTTTTGATTAGAAATTTTATGAATGTCATTAGACAAAAGAACGTCTTATTTGAAGTAAGAATAAACAGTCGCTGCCAACCTAGAATTCTATACCTGAGGAAACTGTCCTTTGAGTATGGAAGCAACTACATCAGAAAACAAGTACTAAACTGTTTTCAACAAAAACCATATTAACAAAATTTATCAGTGAATCTTCAAAAAGAAAATGATCCTGTACTTAGATATACATAAATTTAGATACACAGAAAAATAAAAATAAATGTAGGGAGTGAATATTTAGAAAAAAAAGCATGAAACTGACTATAAAAAATAATATTATGTTACTTCCAAACTATATGCAGAATTAAAATTTTTAATAACTTAGACTTAAAATGGTAATGTGTTTCAATCTGTTTACATTTTCTTGTAAGAGTAGAAGTATTTATAGTAGGTTACAAAAATAGCACAGCGGGTAGGGTGTTCGCCTTACAAGCGGCCAACATGGCCGACCCGAGTTCGATTCCTCCGCCCCTCTCGGAGAGCCTGGCAAGCTACCGAGAGTATTCGATATGCCAGACACAGTAACAACAAAGTCTCCAATGGAGACGTTACTGGGCCTGCTCGAGCAAATCGACGATCAACGGGAGGGCCTTTTTACAAAAATCATTGATGCATGCTTTAATATGTAAGGGAAATAAAATGTATGAGTAACACTCTATTGGGGTTAAACCAATAAAATGTATGAGTATTTAATCCAAATTAAGGAAGGAGACTAGAAACCTGATATGTAAAAAACAATTATAAAATTATAAATTCAAAGCCAAATATATCAATAATTCTATTTGATGTTATTAACTAAATATGTCAATTGAAACACACGAATTTTATGACTGAATTAAAATATAACTTCTAATTTTCAAGTGCTAAAATTGTTATACTAAGGATGAAGAGATATTGAAATAAGATGTAAGGGGAAGAATGTATAAACCAAAAGAAAAGAGATATGGCTTAGTGAAAATGGAGACCGGCTGATGAGATAGCAACAGTCCCCAAATCAAAGATCACCCTTCTCCCATCTCAGAAGACAGGACTTAAGGCCTGCTGGCTACAGGAAGCCATCAGGCTGCATTCCACACTTCCTCACATTCACCCCTTACAGGTAACAGGAGGCCAGACCAAGTGCACTAGTCCCACCTTCTCTGTACCCTTTTTCTGCCCAAGGCAAACTTAAAAATTTCTGCTAATCCTCTCCTGCGGCAAGCTCTACTCCAGCCTCACCAGAGGTTGGTAGGTTGGTAGGTCCTTTCAGGAGCGCATCCCAATAAACATTAGCTATCCCTTCAATGTACTTGTCTTTGTCCTTCTGTCTGCACTGGGTGACATCTGACCTAACATGATGGTGCTGAAACCTGGTGACAGGTTTTTGTCCTCCCTTGGCATAGACAGAGGCACAGAGATAAGTAAAGTGAAGAAATAGGGGAAGTTTATTGGGGTACACCTCAGGGCAGACCCTACAGAACTTTGGTGAGGCTGGGGTAGAGCCATGCTCTGGGAAATATTAAGGAGATTTTTAAGTTGTCTTAGGTGGATAAAGGGTACAGAGACAGGAGGGACAGGTGTGGTCTTCTGTTGTAAGGAAGAATACAATGAAGCCTGGTGGCAGCCTGTCACCAGAGAGGTCATTAGTCCTGTCTTCTGTGCCTAGGGCCAAGGTGATCTTTCCCCCTGAATCTGCGATTCACTATTTCATTATCTGGTGACCATCTGTTCCCAAGAAAACCTTACAGCTATTACGAACTCAAAAGACTGGATGACATACTTTGAATGTTCTAGACCTTTAGATGGTTACCTGGTAGAGCACCGATCCCCTGTGTATGCCAAGTGTTTCTTTCATGGCCATGGATGACTCCTTGTTGTGCACTAGTGGCCCATGTTACAGCTGGAGTAGAGACCTGAACCATCAGAAGAGTTAGCCTGAGTAGCTCTGGAGTTGGCAGCTGTCTCCATAAAATTGTTGCTACAGTTTAAGTATTATAAAATACTGTGCTAAAACAGAATTATTACCAGATTTACTGACAATAGTTCTGTAATAATTGAAAGATCATTTCATCAGGCAAAAAGGCTTACATGTTTACCATTGTCCTAAGGGTACCTCTGGGGTGATCTTCATCGTCTTTGCTCTTGTCTCTAGTAATTGTTAATAAGGTTTGTAATCCAGTGCCAGGAGTTTGTCATTGTTTGATAATCCTTTGCTTTGTCTACATACCATAGACAAGTGAGATCATCCAGTGGCCGCCTTTTATCTTCAGCTAGTTTAGCCTCTATAGAAAATAATATGGATGTTCTCCAAAAAAGTAAGAATATAATTCCCATATGATCAAGTGATTTCTCTTCTTGGCATCTATCCCCCCAAAAAAAAGTATTAATTATAAATGGTATATACAATGTATTGTGAGAAAAGGGAGAAGCCTAGCTCACTCTGAACTCTGTGTTAGAGAGGAGACAAGGAAGGGAAAAAATGATCAAGCAGGCAGGGGATGGGGTGGAGGGGAGAGCAGAGGGCGTGGAGAGAATGAGAAGTAATGGGTTAACAGGCATCAGGGCTTTAGTTATACCAGTGATATGAGTGTGGAGTATAGCCATATATCCAAAACACAATTTCAACAGAACTGCAAACATGAGATTTAAGTGGCAACCTGTAGTGTAACATTGGTTTGTCCTTTCTCTTCCACTCTTTCTCCTCTGCTGCCAGGAGTTTAGGTTCATTGAGTTACACTATGACAGTGCTCCTGCAGCACCTCCATTCCTCTGTGCTTATCTTTAACTTCTCTTCTTTGCTCTGCTTCCCCTATCTGTTAATCACCTATATCCCCAATTCAGACCCTGTGACTTGTAAGGTCAGATCCTTCTAAGGACTCTGAATTTTATATTTGTAAGTGAAATATTGCTTTTTCTCTTTCTCTTATATCCTTTGCATAGTTTTCTTTAGAGCAATGTCCTTCTTCTATAGACACAGGAAGACCGTTAATGCTATGCCTTTGTAACTTGGGAGTTAATTGACTGAATAATATTTACTTCTGGGCATCTGTCATATTTACTTGACTTAAGTTTCAGTTGCCCTTAGTTCCTAATACCCCCAAAAGTAGAGTCTTGATGAAGGGACTAGATGGACTCAGGGCAAGATGTAAGCTACCCTGACATCAAAATAGGATAGGCCAAGCTCCATAAAAGTTCATGTTCAAGTTCACAAATTCTGTCATGACCCAAAGAGAAGTGACTGAACAAAGACCCTTCTGGGGTTAGGAAGGACTAATCTGGCCTGCGGACTATATTCTGGGATCTATAACAAGATGTCCCCAGGAGAGCTACCCTTTAAGCTTAATATATCTCTTACTGTATCCATAAAAACGACTAGAAAGATTATTATGAAGAAATTTAAGATGGCCATTTTAAATGTATATGGACGAAGGAAGGGAGAGATAAGTTCTTAGATGAAATTCCACTCTGAGCATATATCCTAGCAGGATGGGATCTTTGTCTTAGAAGAAGCTCCCCTGGAAGGAAGAGAAGGACTTTACATATGTTGATTGTGCTATCTGACCTGTGGATATTTGCTACCCCAAACTTTAGGGAATTGTGTTAATAACTAAGGCTGAGAGACTGGATGCTGGAAGACTAGTATGGAGAAAGTAGGAGATGGGAAGGAGAGGCAGTGTGAAATGGGAATGGGGCAATCAGTGAGATTGGAATAGGCTTGTGGGGAGAATGGAATAAATGGCTGAATGGAGACTGGGATAACTGGCAATTGATCACCAACCAGTTGGCAGCCCTGTTTCCTCCTTCATGAATCTGTTGGTGATTCCTGTAGTCTCGGGTGGGGAAGAGATTCATGGCTATCAAATGCAGGTGGCAAGTGCCCACAATATTTATTGAACACACAAATATTATTGAAACTATAATGTGCCTTGTTGATAAATTGACAAGTGGGAATACAGTGAGGATTGGGATGGGGAGGGAATATGGGAACACAGGTGAAGGAAAGTTGATCCTGATGGAGGGATTGGTGTGAATTATTATGTTTCTAAAACCCAACTATCAATAACTTTGTGAATCATGGTTCGTAAATGAAAATTTAATAAATACATAAATGTTTTTAATGGTATATGTAAATCCATATTCATTTCAGTGCTCAGTATAATAATCAGGATATGAAAATAAGTCAAATGTTTAATGATGATGAATTATAAAGAAGTTGCGATATATTTGTATATACATACATATATATATTATACACACAATGGGAAATTATGTAGCTCAAATGAAAAATGAAATCATGCAATTCACTGCAGTATAGATGAACTGGAAGTTATTAATATTTTTTGGGGGTAGGATGGGGACCACTCCCTGTAGTGCTCAAGACTTACTCTTGAGGGATTATTCCTGGAAGGGTTTGGAGACCATATGTAGTGCTAGGGATCAAACCTGGGTCAGAAGCATGCAAGGAAAGTGGCCTATCTGCTATACTGTTACTCCGATCACGACAATCACGACCATCCTGTTGTTCGTCGATTGCCTCGAGCAGGCCCCAGTAACGTCTTCGTCCTAGCCCTGAGATTTTTTAAAAAGTGCCATATTCAAGGCTCATTCAGGGTTAGGAGAATGAGACCCATCATTGTTATTGGTATTTGACATATTGGGTACGCCATGGGGAGTTTGCTAGACTCTGCAGCGTGGGCAGGTTACATTCAGTAGCCTGCCAGTTTGTCCAAAGTGAAAATGAGATAATAAGATGTTGTGCAGCCGCGAATGCCCTGGGACCCGCATGCCTTTGTTCCTCTGCCTGTACCTTCATGCGTTTGGAGAGTGGTCTCACCATGGTGGTGGCTGGTTCTGGAGGTCTTTGGCTGCAGGAGCCCTGGTCGGGGCGGGAAGGAAAACTCAACCCGCTCCCCTCCAAGGGGCCCTGGCAAGGACAGCCAGACACGGGGGAAGGAGACTCTGCACTGTTCTCTTCCAGGAGCTGGGTTTTATAGTCTCCAGTTGGTGGGTGTGACCCCTGCCTACTAGAATATGGAGGATCTGGGTGGATGATGCTCAACCCCGATCCAAGCAGGCTTGGAGATCTCTGTTACTCCAGCCCTTATTATTATTTTTACAAGTAATTTTCAAGACTGAGCCTGATGATATTTACAACAATGAATTCCTTTTCTGCCCTTGCTAGTTATTTCCAGTTTCTGTTATATGCTATTTTCTTAGTGGTGTATGATGCTCTCTCTTTATTTTATTTTTCCCTTTATTTTATTTTATTTTTTTTAAAGTTGTAGATTTACAATTTTTTGTGCTTTGGTTTCAATTATACAATGATCAGATACCCATCCCTCCACCAGTGCCCATTTTCCACCACCATGGATAATATCCCTCCCACCCCCATCCCCCCATCCCCCCTGTCTCTGTGGCAGGGCAATCCCCTGTGTTCTCTCTCTCCTTTTGGGTGTTGTGGTCTGCAAAAGAGGCATTGAGTGGCAAACATGTTCAGTCCATAGTCTACTTTCTACATGCATCTCCCATCCTGGGAGGATCCTCCAAACATCCTTTATTTGGTGCTCCCTTCTCTATCTGAACAGCCCTTTCCTCTAGGATACCCGGCTGGCCTCTAAGTTATGGAGTAATCCTCCTGGTGCTGATCTCAGCTATTCTTGGGTATTAATCTCATACTTTGTTACTTTATATCCCCCAGATGAATGCAATCTTTCTATGTCTATCCCTCTCTTTCTGACTCATTTCGCTTAGCATGATACTTTCCATATTGTACCACTTGTATGTAAATTTCATGACTTCTTCTTTTCTAAGAGCTACATAGTACTCCATTGTGTAGATGTACCAAAGTTTCTTTAACCAGTCATCTGTTCTTGGGCATTCAGGTTTCTTCCAGTTTATGGCTATTGTAAAGAGTGCTGCAATGAACAAACAAGTGCAGATGTCACTTCGACTATACATTTTTGCCTCTCTGGGATATATTCCCAGGAGTGGTATTGCTGGGTCAAATGGGAGATGCTCTCTCTTTATTATTTTGACTTACATTTCCTTGATAACAAGTTATGACAATTTTTTGTATGTCACTGGTCATCTATATGTTACCTTTAGAGAATTTTCCATTCATTTAGTATGAGTGGTATTTTTTTTTAAATTTTGGGCTTTGTGAGGGCTGGAGCGATAGCACAACCGTTAGGGCATTTTCCTTGCACGTGGCCAGCCCGGGCGACCGAGGTTCGATTCCTCCACCCCTTTCGGAGAGCCCGGCAAGCTACCAAGAGTTTCTCGCACAGCAAAACATGGCAAGCTATCTGTGACGTATTCGATATGCCAAACACAGTAACAACAAGTCTCACAATGGAGATGTTACTTGGCCCGCTTGAGCAAATCGATGAACAACGGAAGGACAGTGACAGTGACAGTGACAGTAAGTACTTTTATATTTTAGCTATATCTTTATGTATCTTGTATATTACCTTTTAATCTGACATAGTATAAGAAATTTTTTCAAGTTTGTTTTTATTTTGCTTCTTTTTTAATGCAAAATTTTTAATTTGATATAGCACTAGTTTATTGCTTTGCTATCTTTGGAGTCAAATTACTGATTATGCCTTCTGAGGCCCATAACTACTAATTTTTTTTCAATCGTAAATCTACCTCTGAACTTCCAAGGCAATTTTTAGAAAAACGTAGATGAAAAGTATTGCTTTTCCTAATTTAAATTACAGTATAATGCTATAAAAATCAAAACTGCGTGGTACTGAAATAGATACACCCCTACATTGATGGTGCTGAATTAGTAATCATGAGATAATATCTCAGACTTAATGAATAATTAATCTATGGTGAAAAATTGGGTACATGAGGTGAAATCATGAAAGTCTAACAATGATGCTGGGAAAACTGATAACTACATTGAAAAGAAAACGGAACTGGAGTCCTAACTCATGCCATTCATAAAAGTTAATTCAAAATATATTAAATAGGTTGAAATTGGATCACAATCCATAGATGCATTGATAAAATAAAATTAATTTTATTTTCTTATGCCAAGGATTGAACTCAGTCCCTCATGTGGAAGAAACGGAAATGATGAGGTAGACGAGAATTATATTGGGTCTTAACTAGAGGGTGTGTGACTGTGTAAATCAGTATTATAAACATAAAAACTGTCAACACACTAGCTAAATTATAATAGTAAAAAAATCTTATGCATTACAAAAATTAGGAACGTATGGTCAGAGAGATAGTACACTTACAGGATGCATGTTTTGCATGCAGCTGGTCTGGATTCAATCCTGACAATGCATATTGTCTCCCAAGTGTCACCAGGATTGATCTCTGAGCAGAGAGCAGTAAGTCTTCAGCACCCCTGAATGTGGTCCTTTCCTCCAAAAAAAACCAGAAAAGTATAAAAAGAAAACGTATATTTGATAGGTGAATAACACCAAAAATTAATTTGTGAAAAGAGTAATAAAATGATAAACCTTGCTGTGAATTGAATTCATAAATTAATTTTGATTGAAAGCAAGAAAGTACTTACTATGTATTTCTATTAATACACAGTTAAAAATCAGGAAACTAGTCAGCGTCTTGAAAGTGATTAGGGTATTTACTTTGGAGAGACACAGAAATAGGGAGAGGCATGAGGAGTTTTATGAAAAATAAAAAATATTTATTTCTTGCTGTGTGCTTGTTACACTATGAAACTTTATCAATTTGCTTATTAATAATTTGTGCAAATTTTTAAAAATAAGTCAGTGATTCTAGCTAGCACCCACCCACACACTTCCAGGGGCTCTTCTAATGTGTGGAGATATTTTGTTTGCCACACTTGGCAGGAGTGATACTGGCATCTAGTGGGCAGAGGCCAGAGATGCTGCTAATCATCCTAAAACACAAGTAGACACCTCAACAAAATTCCTCATTCAAAATGTTAATAGTGGAAAATGGAGAACTATTAATATTATATGTAATATAAGTCGACATACCATCTATCAAACTAAAAGACATATAATTACATAGGCATGGTGTATACTGTTTATATTTAAATACATAAAATACATTTATACTGCATACAAAATACAGGAAAATTTAAATATATACCATTACGCAATTCCTTTGATACAGGTTTAAGATCTGTGGAAGTTAATTGAAATTAACAAATATAGACTCAAATATTTAAATTTAAGGGAATCCAAACATATACTGCAAATTTAATCTCGTCTACATTTTTTTCATGCTGTTATTTTAAGTAAATAATTAAAATTATTAATGCAATATGATCAATTTTTTTCAAGGATAAGAGGAATTAAAGAGGAGTTTTCACATGGTGAAAACTTATGAAGAGTACAAAATTATTTCTTGTCCTTAGGGGAAGTCACATGACAACTTCCAGGAAAAAAAATAAGTCAAAAGGAAATATCTTCTAATTTCAAGAATAATAAATTTATTTATTAGGAAAAATGCACTTTGAGTATAAGTTTCTGTAGTATTTAAGGATTTCCTGTACAGAAAATAAATAGTAACTTAAAAATCTTTATATCATAATTATACTTATTTTAGGAGTCATTTAAAGTTAATTATATTATGAAAATGAGAACAACTAGACACTACAGTCTTCCAAAAATTATGACAATTTTTGTAGCAATAAGGAAAATCCAAAAACCTACTTGTTATATTAGACATAAAAGAAAACCAAGTTAGATTGCAAATGACAAATATATGAACCAAAATTCCACTAAATGGAAATTAATGCCTAATATATTTTAACAATAAAAAAATAAGTGGAGCAAATGCATCCCAAGACCTACATATAGGAAGTGAGAATTTATTCTAATTTAATATTTCCTGCAAGTCTAAGAGGAAATCTATAAAGCATGAAATTTATTACTAACACAATAATGCTAATTTATTATGAGGGAAGGAATAAAAACTTTTAACACAAAAATCAGAAGTGAATGTATAATCTGGAAAATCTTATAGAAGTTCATTAATCAACATTATGATGGACTTCAAGAAGAGTTTTGAATCTACTAAAGACAAACTTAGATATGGAAACATTTTTTCATTTAAATATCAATGTCTAAGTCATAATGGAAAATAAAATGATCTTTTCAGCATGTCTAGGAAATGATATAGTTGTAGTGATCAAAATATTTTAGCCCAGAAATAGTGTCCAAATTGCCACAGGTAAGTGCTTATAAACTGAGAAGTTCTCATTTTCCCCACCACCAATGGAATGAGACTGCTCTACCAACTATTTTTTTAAATAAATTTTATAGCAACACATTTACATATATTTATTTACCTATGCATTGCTTTTCACATTTTTCATGCTACAAATGTCATGACTGACATTGTAACAGAAACTATATACACACTTACCATAGGGCATTTTTAGGGAAAAAAAAAATTAAAGGAAGGAAGAAGTCACTCCTATATAGAGAAAAGGACTGAGCACTTTGACTATCTTTGAAATATGAGTAGTGTTGATTACTTGTCTGGCAGAGGTGCTAGAATAGATTTCTTGAATCTTTTTAGAAGGAAATACAGAACAATTTATGACAAAAATTGAGTGTTTTTTTAAGTATATAACGATTTTAATACACAGCTGCAACTACCTTTTTTTTTTGTCTTTTTGGATCACAGCTGGTGATGCACAGGGGTTACTCCTGGCTTTGCACTCAGGAATTGCTCCTGTCGTTGCTTGGGGGACCATATGGGATTGCTGGGAATTGAACCCAGGTGGGCTACATGCAAGACAAATGCCCTACCCTATTGCTATCAGTCCAACCCTCAACAACTATTATTTTAATATATGATTAGAACTGCAAATAAATCATTGGCTGTTATTCTGTATCCTAAAATTTCTAATTTTAAAAACCACATAATTAAATATAATAGTACCAAGGTTGACAGAATTCTCAAGTTGTCCCTCATCTCACAGTACACCTGTCTCAATTATTTTGTAGAAAAAATTAAGATTCCTACTCATATGACTTTTAACATAGTTCGCTCTATAATTTTATTTATGTAAACATACTTTTGATGTAATCAAAAGGGACAATAAAAGTAAAAACAAAAGTCAGAAAAATCCTTCAGTAACCCACAGTGAATAGAGGAAAGCAGAGACAAGACACATACCAGAGATTCAAAACACAAATATGGTTCCACCTACATTTCCTGGTGCTCTAGTGGGCAGAAGAGAAAAAAATAAGCAATTTAACTATTTTCATTAATTAACTTCTAGAACAATTTTCATAATTCTTTGTTTAAAAAGGATTGGCTCAAATTATTTCATTGCTTCTTTATGTGATAACTACTTTCTAATGTTTTCTATGAGAGATGAGAAAATGTTTACCACTAAGAATATTTGATGGATTCTTTATAACAGGCTTGAAAAGTTTATTTCCTAGCAAGCTACCGAGAGTATCTCGCATGCACGGCCGAGCCTGGCAAGCTACCCATGATGTATTCGATATGCCAAACACAGTAAAAACAAAGTCTCCAATGGAGACGTTACTGGGCCGTCTTGAGCAAATCGATGAATAATGGGAGGACAGTGACAGTGACAATGACAGATTCAAAACTATTCATTGATAATGTTATATGAATTTTTATATAACATTGAGGTTTATGTTATTTTATGTAACAAGCTCATTGAGGTTTCTTGGGAGTTCAAGATGCCGCTCTGTCTAACGTTCATTGATTTAAAGAAGGCTTTTGATTCTCTTGAGACAGAAGCGGTCATCGAAGCCATAGCCAATCAGGGCGTTCAAACTAAATACATCAGGATCCTCCGTGAGCTGTATTACGGATTCACTACCAGGATCTCACCATTCTACAAGGAAGTGATCATCGATGTCAAGAGAGGGGTTCGGCAGGGTGATACTATTTCTCTGAAACTCTTCAGTGCCAACCTCGAGAACGTCATGTGATGACTGGAATGGGAAGGAATGGGAGTGAAGATAGACGGTTGGCAACTACACCAACTCCGCTTTGCTGATGACATTGTTCTAATAACACCAAACATCAGCCAAGTGGCACAAATGCTGACCAACTTCTACCGTGAGTGTGGAAAGGTCAGATTACAGCTGAATCTCATAAAGACAATGTTCATGAGAAACAGTCTTGTTCCTGACATTCCATTCACTCTAAACGGAATGACCATCTCCGAATGCAACAGTTATGTGTACCTAGGTCAAGAAATCAACATGACTAATGACCTGGCACCTGAGCTGACCAGGAGGAAGAGAGCAGCTTGAAATGCCTTGAAGAGAGTTGAAGAAATAGCTAAGAGGATAAAGAACCTCCGGCTCAGGCACATCTCATTGATTCCACTGTTCTTCCTGCATTAACATACGCCTCAGAGACCTGGGCCCTATGAAAACAGGATGAGAACGCTATTCATGTCCCCCAAAGAGGAGTCGAAAGAGCTATGCTTGGAGTATCACACTTCACTCAAATGAGAGAATGAATCCAGAGTTCTGACCTTCTTCCACGATCAAGAATCAGGGACACTGTCTTCTTTGCCAAGGTATTGAAAATCAGATGGGCTGGACACTTAATGAGATTTAGAGACGACCGCTGGTCTAGAGCCATTACCAACTGGATTCCAGAGGACATCAAAAAATCACATGGCCACCCACCTATGAGATGATCAGACTTCTTCGTCAAGACCCTGAACGATGGGTTTGAGGCTGTTCGTGTTCCTAGAATGAGCAGACGCCATTGGGCTACACTGGAATGCAACAGGGATGGAGACATTACTGGCACCAACTCGAGCAAATCATTGAGTAACGGGATGTCAAGGTATCAGATGATCAAGAAGTTGTTTAAAAAGCGCATAAATGTGCTGATTAAATGAAAATAATTAAATGTTTCTACAACAGTATGTTTTCAAGAAATACTCCAAATGCCCATCCTTAAGTTCTATCATGAAGGCAAAATCAGAGTGAAAGATGATATTTTTAACTGATTGCAATTAAACCGTCCTACTTTTAATTTTTTATACAAAATCGCAAATCCAGGTTGAATTTTTTAAATTCCTCCAATAATCTTTGAAGGTACAGTGTAAATGAGGTTTCTTAAGGCTGAAATAAGCATCATTTACTTCATAGAATAAAACCACTTTTGACTGCATTAGATTAAAATGTAGTCATTTTTCTTTAAAGATTTATGGTCAGATGATATTTATGATAAGTTTCTCTTTTAGTAGTGATTAATTTCAGCTAAACCCTCCTTTTGACTAGTATTGGTGAAATGACTTATTGGGATTATTAACACAGTCTGTGAATGTATACCTTAATTTAGTGTGCTTACTAATGAGTGAGTTAATTGGTCAAGGAGATATTTCAGTGGGAGGAAAAGTCATCTGAATAATTTTCAAAATTTATAAATTTTACTAAAGGCATACAATTTATTTTTTTACTACTTTTAATGTACCTAGATTTACAATCCGTTTCACGGATACATCATTCCAAAACCACAGCCGTCGTCAGAGTGCCTATCTGCCTCCACCAATGCTGCAAGGACCCCTGCTAGCCACATCATCATGTAAATTATGGATAAAAACTTCAGTTCTAATTATTTTAGTCACGGCATAAAATTTAGAATGAAAACAAGTCTGATTTTTAAAAATATAGTATATTCTTCCTAATATCTGAGAACAAGATTTTTCAGCGTATTTTTAGATAGTTTCTTACTCCTAACCGCCCCCCCACAAAAAAAAAAGTTCCTTTGTTTAAACAGAAAATAACAAACATCCCCACTAGTCCTTAGTAACTGTGTGAAGTCAGAGTGTTAGAAGAATTTTTCTTAGGAATTCTAGAAACTATGTTAGATTTGACAGTAATGTGGTCAAGCAGAGAAGAGCAGATTGTGTAACTTCAACACTCTAGCTACATTTTTCACTTAAAAAAATTCTTCTCTAATGTCAGTTTGAGGACAGAAGAAGTAACAAAAGGCACTCATGGGATTGAGAATATGGAGCCCGAGGCTGTGTGAATCTAGCAAATTTTCCCATGGGATGATTCACATCTAAAAGTGAGAACATCTATGTTCCTGTGAAAAGTGGGTTTCAGGGTTGTTTCTTTCGTTCTTTTTTTTATTTTGTTTAAATTGAGGCAAACATAAAATAACTTTTACATTTTCTCAAGTTTTCTTGTTAAAAATGTGTTTCACACTCCAGACATGTAACGTTTCTTTTCAATATACCTTCTATGTATTTTTAAAATGTGACTGTACTTGAAAAAATGGAGGAAGGAAGGAAGGAAGGAAGGAAGGAAGGAAGGAAGGAAGGAAGGAAGGAAAGAAGGAAGGAAGGAGGGAGAAAGGAAATAAAAGGAAAACATTTTCCATCACATTTTAATTAGTAGAATAAGTCAAGATATTCTTGAATGAATATTATAGGTATGATTCTGCAGGTAAATAAAATATATACACGTATATGCATATGTGTGTAATTTATACATTTATATGTAATAAATATTATGCCAAATTTAGATAATTTCTCTTAAACAATGATCAAGCAAAGAATAGCGTGAGACAGTATTTTGAAAACAGAAGCACTTGAGAAATATTTTCTATTTTTAAAATAGAATAACTATTTGCCAAATGTTTAAGTTGGGTGAGTGCTACAATATTTAAATTTTTGTATGAAATTAGCAGTCTTTTGGCAAAAAAGTTACACAAGACAACTGCCAGATTAAAATACATACACTCAATCTGTCTTTTAACTCACCACTATCCTCTCCTGCTTTCCCCTTTTTTCTTTCTTATTCACTTAATCAGAAAAGAAGTGTTTTTTTCTATATTCAGAAATGGAAATAAATCCTGAATGTGTGAAGACTGAACAAAATTATTAATCGCAGACCATTCTGAGTTTATAAAAAAAATCCTGTTGCATTTTATTAAAATCCAGAATATAGTTTGTTTATAGAGAATCCAAAATAGCTCAGTATGAGCATATGTTCACATGTCATCTTTCAATGTCCACATTATAACTACAAATTTGTTAATACAATTAATTCTATGTAGTTGCAAGACCATTAAAAATCATTGTTATAAGACTAGAGAAATAGTACGAGGGTAAGACACATGCCCTGCATGTAGCAGAACCTTCTTTCTTCCCCAGAATTATGAATGGTACCACGGGCCACACAAGGAATTATATCCCTGTACACTGAGTGATAGTAAACCTTGAGCACAGCTAGTTGTGTCCCCTTAAAAATTGTTACAAATTCAATTTTCATTCTTTCTAAAACCAAATAGGCCCTCCCGTTGATCGTCGATTTGCTCGAGCGGGCCCAGTAACGTCTCCATTGGAGACTTTGTTGTTACTGTGTCTGGCATATCGAATACTCTCGGTAGCTTGCCGGGCTCTCCGAGAGGGGCGGAGGAATCGAACTCGGGTCGGCCATGTTGGCCACTTGTAAGGCAAGAGCCCTACCGCTGTGCTATCGCTCCAGCCCACTACCACCCTGAACGCGCCCGATCTCTAAAACCAAATGTAGCAGATTTTCAACGAGATGACCTTTACCATTTATGAAGCCATATATTAATTAGTGATGGAAATGTTTTGTAATATATTACTAAATATTTTTATGTAAATGTGTTGTAGAGAACATTTATACAAGCCTAACTATATAATCCATTACACATATAAACAATATGGTATAGTCTATTATCCATATTCATATGAGGACTATGTTCATCAAAAACTGGATTAAGTTATCCATGATAGGGCTGGAAAGTTGATACAGAAGTTGAGTTGCCTGACTTGCCACTAACACTGTTTTAAACACAAAAACTGATCTTGATTCACTGAGCACCGCCAGGAGGAAGCCTCCATTGAGCAAAAGGAGTAAGTCCTGAGCCTAATGGACTCTGACTAAACCCCTTTACCCCCAAAGAAGTTCTTATGTGGATTTTTTTTCTCTTTATTCTTCTTTTTCAAAATAAGAGTGCATAGCTTTCATGATGGAAAAAAAAAACATGATTCATGGCTTTCATTTTTATTAACTTCATCTCATACCATTAGAAATTGTCACTGCTGTGATTTCTTTTACTGACTGATCATCGGGGCCTTTGGAGTCTCTTAGGTATAGTGTACTTCAGGAACATAATAAAATAAATATTTAAATTGCCTCAGTGTTTCATTTATATTTTAAAAAGATATAACAAAACTTATGATGTTTAAAATATTATTTCTTTAAAGGATGAATTGTTTATTTTAATATTGTATCACATCATACTATTATTAAAAGTGTTATGTAATGTGGGTGTTATAAGATGGCATATTCCTGTCTATAATCCCAAAGGAAATAAAAATTTCAATTTTAGTCTTTTTTTAACTTATTTTTTATAACTTTTTTCTTTTAAATCCTGGCAAGCTACCCATGATGTGTTCGATATGCCAAACACAGTAACAACAAAGTCTCCAATGGAGACGTTACTGGGCCCGCTCGAGCAAATCGATGAACCACGGGAGGACTGTGACTGACCGTGACTTCTTTTAAATCATTTTCTCTCTTTAATGAGTGAGATAATTCTTTGGTATTTGTTTCATTATTTTCAATATCTTTAGAAGTAGTCATGTGATGATAAAGTCGGTCTTATTTTTTTTTAGATTTGTGCTTTAAAATATATTAAAATGCATAGAAACTTTAAATTTTGTTTATTTTGGGCTTGAGACCAATATTAGATGGTTCTGGACTCAGGGCTCTCTCCTGGTAGTGCTCAGAGGACCATCTACCTTTCTGGGATCAAAGTGCAATGCAGTTTGCAATCCCATGCTGCAAGATAAATATCTTAAATATCTTACTCTTTTTCTGGCCTAGAACTTCGTATTTTAAGTGAACTTTTTCAAAATATACAAGGAGTTTTAGATTAAATATTAAAAAAAAACTTGGAAAGAATTAAAGTATTATTGAAAAATTATTAAAACATATTAATTGTGTTTTCCATTGATGGAAAATTTCAAGACTTCACATTGATGGGTCAGGAGATCTTTAATAGGGATTAATATGTCTGCTTGCATGGATCAATCTAGTGCCACTGATTGTGGCTCTGGAAACTCTAGAACACTGCCAGAGTAGCTGGGATAATCCTCAGTACCAAGAACCCAAGTAGCAATGCATTCTCCGGTCTTTGCACTGACCCTCTCACCCAGTGGAGGAGCACAGGCCTTCTGGGAATCCACTTTGGAGGACCCTTATCCCACCCTATCCTCCATACCTCCAAGACAATATTTCAAAATTATGAGTCTGATGGAGGAATCTGCACTTTGATGGTGGGCACAGTGTGGTGACATGTTTTGAAGTGTGCAGCTGCATACCTAAATCGTATATAGTTATGATTCCATTACTTCCATAAAAGCACTTTTTAAAGTCAAGATTACTTGGGGAGATGCAAAGATGTGAAATATGAGAAGTATTACCGGAGACAATAAGAGGACTCAAAGGTCTCAACTTCATGCTTTGCAAGTGGGAACCAGATAGGATCTCTATATTGCCTACCTGCTTCGCAAACCACTGTTATAAGTGACCCCTGAGCATGCGTCAGGAATATGCCCTCAGTACTGCTGGGCATGGCCCAAAATCTAAGAAAAAATGTTTTTTCTTTTTTAAATCCAGGCATGGAGTATTCTTACCATAGATAAATAGTATGTGATTTCAGATAAATATATCTAAAATTGCATGTTTCCATGGTTGTGACTTTAGAAAATTTTAGGAAACATAAGCTTACGAAAAATACACAATCTATGCCATCAGAATGTCACTGTCACTGTCACTGTTCTCCCGTTGTTCATCGATTTGCTCGAGCGGACCCAGTAATGTCTCCATTGGAGACTTTTGTTGTTACTGTGTCTGGCATATCGAATACTCTCGGTAGCTTGCCGGGCTCTCCGAGAGGGGCGGAGGAATCGAACTCGGGTCGGCCATGTTGGCTGCGTGCAAGGCAAATGCCCTACCACTGTGCTATCAGAATAATGATGCCATATACCATTTAGTCTCTGGAACATTATACCATAGACTCATGAGAAAAATGAATTTGACAAAGGCAAGGAGCATATTGATATAGCAGGAAAAGCTTGACCTTTTTTATCTGTCCTCTGAAAAGTCTTACCTTAGTTTTGGAAACACCATTTTACTAGAATTATTAAATAAAAATTAGTATTCTATTTATTGTAATAAAATATATCATCAGTGGTGCCAAATAGACACTACAGGAGGTAATGATACCGTCTTGCAAGTGAGCAACCCCAGTGTGATTCCTGCCATCACGAGTATAAGCACAGCCAAGTGTTACTCCTGTGCATAGAGCCAGGAATAATTCCCAAGCACCGCCAGACATGGCCCAACACCCTACCGTAATGTTCTCTTACCTATTTGCCCTTACACTCTATGTCTAGCCTAGGTAGTTTAATAAATTAAGCAACACTAACATGAGAGCACTAAATATATTTGTCTCAGCATAGGGATTAATTCAATGTTGTATTTAGGTTCACGCACTGGAAAAAAAAATTTTTTTTTACTTTTTAAGTAATTCCTTAAGTGTATGAACTAACATATACTTTTTCATACTTAACTATAAAAATGTGCACTATCCTTGATTTTCCCTACCAGATGAACATATCTTTAATCATGTAGTAAAAAAATAAAGCAAGTGAGCTGGAGAGATAGTAAAGGTATTAAGGTGCTTGCCTTGCTCTCTCTCAAGCCCAATTTGATTCCAGGTTCAACATATGGTCCTCAGAGTGCCGCTAAAAGAGATCCCTGAGCACAGAGCCAGGAATAAGCCCAGAGCATCCTGTGTGGTCCCCAAATCCCAACTAAATAAGGAAATATTTACAATAAAAATATTTTGATAATAATTTTTCTGGAAAATACTTCAGAAAGAAAGGATAATCTCACATGTATTAAATAACGACAATTGAAAGAGAAAAAAAAGAAAAAATAATAATGGCATGAGACACAAGAATAATAGAGTTAGTTCAGTGGTTAAGGAGAATTTTTTGCATGATGCTGACCCTGGTTCAACCCCTCAGCACCATATCTGATCCCCAGAGCACTGCCAGGGCTCAAGCCTGAACACTGAGCCAGGAGTACAAGTATGAGAATAATAATTATGAGAGAATAGGACCAAAAATGTCTTTAAAACCTATACACTTTTAAATGTGTTTATAAATGATGATGTAATTAACTTTAAATTTCTGTAATATAACTTTTGGTTTGTTTTATGGGCCAAACACTGCGATGCTCAGGACTTCCACCTAGATCTGAACTCTGGGATCACTCCTGCAGGCTCAGGGGACCATATGTGATACTGTGGATCAAACTTGGCTTGACCATGTGCAAGGCCAGTGCCCTACCTGCCACACTATCTCTCTGGTGTAATATAGCTTATCGGTCACGGTCACGGTCCTCCCGTTGTTCATCGATTTGCTTGAGCGGGCCCAGTAACGTCTCTACCATGAGACTTGTTGTTACTGTGTTTGGCATATTGAATACATCACGGGGAGATTGCCAGGCTCTGCCGTGTGGGCGAGATACTCTCGGTAGCTTGCCGGGCTCTCTGAGTGGGGTGGAGGAATCGAACTCGGGTTGGCCATGTTGGCTGCATGCAAGGCAAATGCCCTACCGCTGTGCTATCGCTCCCTAACCAGAAATATAACACAAACAAAAGACATGGAACATTTGGTAAGGGAGGTAAAGCTAAAGTCTAATGGACCAAGGGGATATCAATCACAAAACTAGGGGAAAACTGCAGTGTGCTGATCTTTTTTTGTGAGAATCTGTGTCCTGCAAGCTGTAGTTTCAGGACTTCATTGATTTTGTTGCATAAGTTTTGAGAGAGGCCTAATTGCCAAAGTATTACAGTCAAGTTTGTAACAATATACCTCTGTGGAAACGTCTTAATTCAGAAAACCAAGGAGACTGTATCACTTATCAGCATAGGCTGCTTTTACTAAACACCCCAAATTGGCAGTATTTATGGTACAGCCTTTCTTTTTTTGCCACATGGAAAAAATACGCCTGAAATAAAAGTCCAGCTGAAACTGGAAAAGACAAACACAGCGGTGACATGAAGAAACCTACCCGATTCCTGGTTGTGTCAGCTCAGTTTGACAGCAGCCTCTGTCTCCAACTCCCCTATAAAGAGAGTTACTGAATTTTCCTGTAGAGATGTTGGATTTGGTTTCTGTTGGTTGTAATGAAGTAGGATAAGCCGAATACAATCATGTATTTTATTTTGTAGCACATGCTTCGGGATAGTTACAAAACACAGTTAGTAGAAAATTTCCTTTGGGGAGTTAGACATTTAATAAACGTGCTTTTCCTCTTTTCCAAGACAAGTTTCTAAAATTTCTAACCTGAAATATTTTGCAAAATTTTGGTGTAGGGGAAAAAAACAGGGCCACGGTTTCATTGCTAAAGTGTTTAAATTCTGTATGGAAAAATGTGTTGAACCCAGGTACACATTTATCTATGTACATATACATATGTATCCAAGAATGAATTATTTTTCTTCCTTAGCGATAAATATCCCAAATACTAAAGTCATAAATCCTATATGTTAGTCATAGAAGACAAATTTTTATGATTTTGACACATTTGTACTGCTAGACTTCACTAAAGCATATGAAGCACACATGTTACCCTGACAGCAAAGAAATGAAAATTATGCACTATATATATTTTTTCAGTGGCATCTTTGTAGACCTTGCCAGTATCTGAACTGTTAGAACATGGTTGAATGTCAATTCTCTGTAGGAATTTTAAAGCAGGTTTATTATAGTGCTGAATAAATTTGGTCACAAGTTTTACTATGCAGAAAAAAGCAAACTTTCCCCAAACCCAATTTTTTCCAAACATTTATTAATTGTTCAATGCAATATAGCTTTAACATTCTAGACATTTATAATGTTAACAATAATAATGTAGCGATAGCTTTTGGTGGCTTTTTCATATATATGTATATGTAAATGAAATATATATACATGTATATTTTTCATATATGTACGTGTATACATGCACACATAGGTCTCAGTACTAAACACTATTTTTGAAAATAGTACCGTGGATTTTAGATGATCTAGAATTTTAAAAATTTTTGTTTTTATAAAATTTTTGGTTCTTGGGACACACCCAGCTGTGCTCAGGGCTTACTTTTGGCTCTGCATTCAGGGATCACTCCTGGCAGTGCTCAAGGAACCATATGGGGTGCTGAATCCTAGTCGTATGCATACAAGACAAGCACTCTATATGCTATGCTCTCTGGCCACAGAATTCATTTCTTTTAAAAGTATTCTGGGAACCAGGGTGATATTAGATAGATAGGGTACTAGCCTTGCACATGAGACCCGAGTTTGATCCCTGGTACCACATATGACCCCCCTATGTGTCCCCAACACTGCCTGGAGTGATCTATGAATGTAGAACCAGGTGTAAGCCCAGGGTGAGCCCAAAATCAAAACACACAAACAAAAAATCAAAGGAATGAGTTCAAAATTAAATAGTGTGAATGTTAATAGATTTTGTTGAATATTGAAAGTGCCTTCACAGTTCTATCATTTTACTCTTTTTAACACTGTTTTCTATTCTTTTCCAAGATGATATTGAAATAATAGTAATAGTTCTCAGATTGGAAATTCACTGGACTGATCACTTAGAAATATTTAAATGTGGTCATAACATTCAACTCACATTTGAGGAGTGACCTCCCAAGTAATGCTCCCTGGCCTCGAGGCCACTTTGGGTAGTTCTTGTTCAACTAGTCAGTGGTTCAATACTTATGCCCAGGGACATGTTACTACTCAAGATCTGAAGTGCCAGGGATGACTAGTTCCAGACTAGGCTGCTCCGAATACTATCTGGAGGAAGAACCCAGTCCTGGGCATGTACCTCACTGCTAGCTATTTTCCAACCCTTTTACTCTTAATTTTAAAATAACTAACATTAGCTATTAAAGCGTAATATAAATGCTCAAAAGTATAACTCACCATACACATGGTTATTAGGGTGAATATATTTTACTCAACTATCTACACGTGTGTATACATGTTTAGATAAATAAAATAAGAGATATCTATTATAGAAGTTTACATAAGTGTGGTAATAGGTAGGAAAGAATTTTAGTGTGAATGCAGTTCAGTAGGTAATGAGTCTACATGGAATTGTCCTTTTTTGATGCAGGAGTAACACTATAGCACTGTAGCACTGTCCTCCCATTGTTCATCGATTTGCTCGAATGGTCACCAGTAACATCTCCATTGTGAGACTTGTTGTTACTGTTTTGGGCATGTGGAATACGACAGGAGGAGCTTGCCTGGCTCTGCCGTGGGGATAAGATACTCTTGGTAGCTTGCAGGACTCTCTGAGAGGGACGGAAAAATTGAACCCAGGTCGGCTATGTACTATTATTTGTTTAGCCATTGATTAAGCTGATTAAATTCTGCATGAACTCCACATTAATTTTTTATTCAGTATGTTAATGTATTATTATTATTATTATTAATCACTTTGGTGGGCTGGAGCGATAGCACAGCGGTAGGGTGTTTGCCTTGCATGCAGCCAACATGGCCGACCCGAGTTCGATTCCTCCGCCCCTCTCGGAGATCCTGGCAAGCTACTGAGAGTATCTCAGCCGCACGGCAGAGCCTGGCAAGCTCCCCGTGACGTATTTGATATGCCAGACACAGTAACAACAAAGTCTCCAATGGAGACGTTACTGGGCCCGCTCAAGCAAATCGATGATCAGTGGGAGGGCCTTTACCTTTACCTTTATTAATCACTTTGAGATACAGTTACAAAGCTTTCCGTTTGAGTTTCAGTTATAAAATGATCAATCATCCAACCCTCCACCAGTGCACATCTTCTACCCCCAAGTACCCGCCCACATCCCCACATCCCACCCCTCCCCTGCCTCTTTGACAGACAGTCTCCCCCATAATCTATTTTGTATTGCTTATTAGGTAAGGTAAAGGTAAAGGCCCTCCCGTTGATCGTCGATTTGCTCGAGCGGGCCCAGTAACGTCTCCATTGGAGACTTTGTTGTTACTGTGTCTGGCATATCGAATACTCTCGGTAGCTTGCCCAGCTCTCCGAGAGGGGCAGAGGAATCGAACTTGGGTCGGCCATGTTGGCCGTTTGTAAGGCGAATGCCCTACCCGCTGTGCTATCGCTCCAGCCCGTATTGCTTATTATGAATAGCATATGATATTATGTGGCCACAAGAGCAACCACTAGTCCTGGAATTCTAAACTTCTAGATAATTAGGGTCTGGAGAAATCTCTGCTGCAAGCTGCTTGGTTCAGAGATTCTTTTGTGTGTCTCTGATCACGGATGTTAAGAAGTTTAAGTAGCAGCCAGAGGCAGTTTGTGGATGTGATCTCCTGGCTCCCATGGGGGACAAGGGGATAAGAAGGACCTGCCCATACCTTATCCCTTGATGCTCAGAGTTTGCCATCACTAAACCCACATACCTGTACTTTTGATTGGATTCTTGAAGTTGGTGGCTGCCGGGGTTGTTAGGGGGCAGGTAGAGGAACGATGCCTCCCCCCGTCTGTGGCACCCTGGTGAAGTCAGTCTGGCTTAAAGTACAGAGGCATTTCTGCAGTGAGCTGCTCATTTCGGAGATTCTTTGGTGTGTCTCTGGATCATGGCCCTTGTTTCCATCTTTTCCAGAGAAATAAACCATTTGGCATATGCCCTGTAGGGTGCACCTGCTAACCTGCAATGTGCTGTGCCACCTGCCCTACGTGTGGCTTTTGATCTCTTGAGATTTATGGGTCTCTGAAATAAGGCCATTAAATAAGCTTGTATAACTGAGCCAGGGGTGGTTTGTGGGTGTGGCTTCCACATACCTAACTTTTGGTCATTCAATTTCTTGATAAACTTGGCCCCAAGTTTTTGGCATCTGGCCAAAGACACAGAAGCAACTTGGAGGTATCTGGAAGTCTGAAGGCACTATCACGCTGCTGATGCACTCACACCACAGGTACAGGCTGACCTATTGGTGCACCATGACCCCTGGAATTGTCTTAACTCATAGTTTAATCTACCTGAGGATGTTGTATATTGTGTGTGTTTTAATTTTGTTTTTATAAAATTGTTAATACTTTATCACATTTAATAATCCAATACAATCTAACTGCCAGTATACCTTCCTACCACCATATTTAAAATGTTTCCACCCTGTCCCCAAAGCCTGCCCACAAAGCAGGACCTAAACAATTTATTTTGTACTGCTTGTTATGAATAATTTGCTAAAAATGATCCAAAAAAAGTTTTCTTAGAGGAAAGTGTGTGAAGATTGTTGTATTTCACCCTGGAGCCACTAAGTCCTTGTCTTTGGAAATCATTGCTGTAGAGTATGAGATGTTGCACGACCATGAATGTGGTCACATGCTCCAGGAATTCTAAAATTTAAATATAGTGATACAGCTGAGATTGATTGTTTTTTTAACTGGATGGTGAATCTGAAGGGGTATCTCTGTGGCGTGTTTTCTTATATTGCTTTTTTCTGAGAGATTTATTTCTGCCTCTGGATCATGGTCATTAATGAGCATGGGCATGACTGCCAGGCTACCAGAAGCATAGGGAGATGGGGGTAGGTCACCTATTCCTGATTCATGCACGTTTGGAGACTTCTGTCACTAGTTTCACATACCTAGGTTTTTCAGCAATTTCACTCATGGATGAGGATTGTCTGAACCTGTGGAGTTCATCTGTAAGCATGGTGGTAATTGAGTTCTTGGAAGTTTTCAGCTGCTGGAGATCTATTGGGGCAGGTAGGTGGGGGGGGGGGGGCTCACCTGCACTCCTTCAGTTTGCCCTTAATTAGAGAACCTGGTTCAGGGTCAGGAGGGATCTCCGTGGCATGTTGCTGGTGTTGCTCTCTTCTGAGAGATTTATTTCTGAGTCCATGTGTGTGTGTTTGTGGTTCAAAGTGGTTGAATTAACTCATCAACCTTCTAGAAATAATGATAAAATATTTTATACGGGACTTGGCCTCCTCTACCCATCTTCAAGTACCTAGACAGTTACACCCACCAACTGCCGCCAGCCACCGTGTAATCCCATCAATGGCCAAGATCCAGAGACTATAAAACCAAGCTCCTGGATAAAACAACGCAGAATTTCCTGCCCCTGCACCTGGCTGTCCTCACCAGGGCCCCTTGGAGGGGGGCAGGTTGTGTTTTCCTCCCCACCCCAAGCAGGGCCCCAACAACCGAAGACCTCCGAAACCCAGCCACAGCCATGCTTAAGACCACTCTCCACATGCTCGGAGGAGGCTCACGCATGAAGGAACTAGCAGAGGAACCCAGGTGTGCGAGACCCTGGAAGCCTGCTTGGATTGGGACTGGGGCTCCTCCACCCAGATTCCCCATCTTCCAGTAGCTAGACAATTACACCCACCAACTGCCCCCAGCGCCCGTGTAATCCCATCAATGGCCAGGATCTAAAGACTATAAAACCAAGCTCCCGGAAGCAGCCGTATGATCTCTTATTGTTTAGTTCTTGCTCTTAGAGAACCAAGTAGGCTACCGAGAGTATCCTGCCCACACAGCAGAGTCTGGCAAGCTCCCCGTGGCATATTCAATGTGCTAAAACCCAATAACAATAGGTCTCATTCTCCTGACCCTCAAAGAGCCTCCAATGTGTCACTTGCTAAAATCTCAGGGCTAGGACGAATGGAGATGTTACTGGTGCCTGTTTGAGGAAATCAATGAACAATGGGATAACAGTGATACAGTGATTTTATACTCCACATATACGCATCCAAGTATGTATAATATGTAAGAATATAGATGTTGGACAAAGGCATATGTGAACATAGATATTTTTAAAATTTCTATAACTTACATTTTAAAAGTGACAATATAAATTTGTATAATGGACTATTTCAGTATGTACTCAGTATAAAAGACATTCCCAATAAATTTTACTTTTTATTATACAGTCTTTGAAATTTTATATGCATTTTATACTTACAGCATAGCCCATTATAAATTATTGCTGTATCATGTGTTCAATCTGTGAATAATCAGATATTTTCTACCTAGTATTGGAAGCAAAACAATGATATCTCTCATAACATTTTAAGAACATAACAATGGAAGTACTCACTAATTTAGAAAGTAATAAAGTATTATTCATTGAGATTATTTTGGTAACCATTCTATAATACATGTAAGTTAAATTATTATATTCTATATCTTAAACTTACACAGTACTACATGTCAAATGTATTTCAATGAAATCAGAAAATAGTTAAATCTTTGTCAATTTTAAAATAAAAAAAATAATTTGAATTGGTAAAACTAAAGCTCCCTTCAATAAAAAAATAAGTACTTTAAATAATAACAACATATTTTCTACATTGACCAGGTGCACAAAAAGTTTTCTAAAATATGACTATAAGGATGCAGGAAAGAAAGTTCATTTATAGAAATAAATTTATTTTTTTTATTTATCATCAGCAATAACAAAGTGAACAATTATGGTTTAAGTGAAATGATTTTGTGATTATGCCAGAGGATGAAATATATTTATTTTTCATTTTTTAATCCTAATAAAAAATGGCTGAGTAGAAAAATATGGTAAAGTATCTTCAAGTACATAGAGGACATTTTGAATCTTCTGTAAACTTTTTTCACCAATCCTTAATTATAATTTCAAATATTAATTTATTCCATTAGCTTTTCTGCTTCTGATAAAATAAATATTAAGGTTTCTTTGCTGTCTTTTGCATGCTGTCTTGCTGGTAATAATTTTAATTGCTGTTTATTTTCTTATCTGTATTATTTTTTTTCTGTAACTCTTGCTGTAATTTTACTCATGTCACTTATCTTAAAATTCCCATTAATTTTGTTTTCATATCTGTCATATTCTGTGTTTCTTCCTTTAGATAGATTTTTGCATTAATTTTTGCATTCATTTTTGGTTTTTAAATTTCTGATCACATCATCATCTCACATTTAGGTGTTTATTTATTTATTTGAGTGGGGTCACATGTGGTCATGCATAGGGGGTTACTCCTGACTCTTCTATTCTCAAAATTACTACTGTTGGTGCTCAGGGAACTTTATGAGATACTGGCGATCAAATTCCAGTTGCTACATGCAAGATAAGAACACTACCCATTGTAATCTGTAACGCTATTTATAAAATTTAACCCAATTTTATACCATTATTCATGGACTTATTTTCATTAATGTGCTTTAACCTGCCAAATAATTTTAATTACTTTCTTTATAGGCACGCTGGATTTTACTTTGGATAGTTCTGTTTTTCTTTGATATGCTTATTTGTCTTTAATTTGTGCTTGTAACTATAGGTGTGATTTTCCTCACATTTGCATCCAATGTCTCTTTTCTTATTCTTTTTATCTACTTTGCTGCTCACCTCTTCCTTTTCCTCCTTTCTCCTTCTTGGAATTTTCTTCCTCTTTTCCCCCTCTACTTCCTCCTCCTCCACCACCTGAGAATCTGCCAATGGAACTGAGTTCACTAAGTAGGAGATGAAAGCACGAGGGAACCTAGAGAACTTGATGGAAATCTGTGGATGCTACAGCAGATGCGTGTGGTAACAGCATTGTATTTTTGAAACAATATTAATGCTATTGGTATTGGTGGTATATGGATGCTTGTGGCCCTAGGATATTCCAAGGAGATTCACAGATTAAAATTCATGCAAATAGGGGTTAAAGCACATGACTACGGGGTCAACCAGTAGAAGAGGATGATTATAGGAAAGAAAATATTCAGAAGAGACCCTGGTAGAAAAATGTTGAAAAATTAAAAACCATTGTGCTAAATTTTAAAAAGTAAATTCAAATGATTTTTGTTTTAAATATGAAAGTTCCCTATTTTGAATTATATTTTCTAATTCCTGACTTCCCTCTTGTCCCAGTAGGCCCTCCTTCAGTCACTCGTTGCTTCTAACACCTGAGACATCCAAGGACATTCCATCTTCAAAGGTGTCTCTCGGAGATCATTGACTTCTCAAGATTGATCTGCTGTTCTCTGCATTTCCAAGACTCGGTACTCATAACTTATTACTAATGAGAGACCTAACCTGACACATTGCCTACTACAGTGAGTTCTTTCTTTTGAACTTTAGTAGATAACATCTAGCTTTTCTCACTCATTATAACTTTATTATTTTCGATCTCCTATTAAATGATTCCATCTTGATGGTGGCTGTTGTAAATTTTTCCATACCCGGTGTTTAATCCTTTATTAAAAATCAATTATTTGTGGACCTGAGCTATAGTATAGTTGGTAAGTCGCTTGCTATGTGTCTTGCACCATCCAACCCACGTTCAATCCCTGATCTACCATGTGTCACTGAGCTCTTCAGGAGTGATCCCTGACTGGAGTAAGCTCTGAACAATACGAGATATGGCCCAAAATCCAAAAGGAAAAAAAGAGAGCAAAACAAAGAAATATGGAGAAATGAACAAGACACTTTCCCAAAGAGGATATATAGATGACAGGCATATGGGAAAGGGTTCATCATTGCTTACTGTTAGAGAAATTCAAAGCTACAATTAAATAATATATCAAACTAGTGAGAATGACATACATCATAAAGACTGGAAATATTCAGTGTTGACGGGATGTGGTGAAAATGGATCCTCTATTCACTGTTGTTGAGAATGGCATTTGGTTCAACCTCCATGGAAAACAGTACAGTAACTATGGTAACTTCTTTCACAAATAAGAATGAACTTCCACATGAGACAGCAGTTCTAGTTCTTGGCATCCACCTTTCCGCAACACAAAAAATATTGATTTGAAAATATATAATTATATCTATGTTTATTGTACCAGTTAAAGTGAAGTAATTCAGAGGAAGAAATACAAAATAATTTTTCTCATATGTAAAAGAGAAACAAACCAAGAAACAAACCATGAAACTTAAAAACTGATGATAAATCCCTGATCCTGGATTTTAGAATTGAGAACACTAAGTAAGGAAAATGTGGATGGGTAGACAATGAAGCAGTCTGGTCAAAGGTTTGGGGAACTTAATGGTGGTGACATGGTAACTGCACATCCAAGTCATCAATGGTAATATTACTATAAACATGTAACAAAAATAGAAAACTTATTTTAGGAAAAAATGCATTTACTAAGGGATGAGGAGGTCAGCTTGAGACATTGGTGAAGGGATGCTGATACATGTGGTGGGAATCAGATCATATACCTGAAACTCAGTAATTAAGAGTATTGCAAATCATGGTATTCCAAATAAAAAGTTGAGAAGAGAACAATGACAGTTGTTAGTAGAGATAACTATAACTTCAAAGTAATGTTTTTGTCTCATTATTTATACATCATTTCTATATATTTTATTCCCCAAATGCATTATAATTTAACTCAGCAAAAGGTTATTGTTTACATGTGATGCATTGACTCTGGTATATTTAAGCAAAAACTGAATTTACTAAAAATTAAAAGATAAATCAACATTTAACTTGACTTAGTCTTGTAGTCCTTTGAATTGGAGATAAAAGGTAATTGTTTTTACTCTCATTTTCACTCTCAAATATCCTGGTTAATTACCAATTATATGATTACCTAATTAATTGTTCATATAGTCATTAGGCAGCTAAAGAAAGAGAAAGATATTTGATACTGAGCTTCTGAAAACAACATCGAAAATCATGGTATAAAACTGGCCTTTTGATAATGTCTCAGTCATGGAATAATCATAACCAGGAAATCAGAATTTCTATTTTGCCGCAGTAGGTGCTAGTGTCCTTGCTGTTTCTGCCTCAGGAACCCTAGCCATAGATCTACTAATATCTCTAAAGCTAAACCATTTTGATGAAAGATGTTCCTCAAAAGGTTTGTTTCTTCATGTTCCTTGATCTGAATCACTCTTAGATGAGGGCTTAGGTCTCCCAAGAATACAGGTCAGAGCTTTCCTTGCAATTAAATTGTGAGCAATTATAATTTCTGTCAGTCATTACTCACCCTTAGACAGCCTGCCATACTTACAACATTTTAAATTTCCTAACTAGAATAAAATTACTCCCCATTTTTACACATACAACATTTTCAATTTTTTCCATTCTAATTCTTTTATTCACTTACTTATTTAAGAGTTATACTTTAAAAAAATGGGGCTTCCTAATAACTTTGGAAACGCATCAGTATCTTTCTACTAATTATACACTTTAAATTTATTTACATTTGGCATACCAAAGAGTAAAGTTCAATTTATTAAATTTGTTATCATACTTTAGTGTAGCTAATCAATGAAGTGTGCTCAGAAGTAACCTCAAAAATTAAGTAAATCTTAAAATAAGTGGACAAATGTTACTGTAAGATGAAAAGTCGAATAAAATACAGAATTCTTTACTAAGTTTCAAACACAATCATATGAAAATTGAATCTCTAATAAAACAAAACTGTAGATGGCAAAGTATGTAACTTAAAATATTTTTATTTAAGTTTGTCTGTGTTGTTAATGAATATTTATATTGTTTGAGAGTGTGTTCTTAATACACAAAATTTCACAACCAAGTCTAAGATTTCTATTAAAAAAAACTACTCTTCATAAAAGTAAAAAGCTGTTTAAGAAGAGTTATCCTGGAACTGGAGCACTAGCACAAATAGTAGGGTGCTTGCCTTACATGCAGTCAACCTGGGTTCGATTCCCAGCATCCCATATGGTTCCCTGAGCACCACCAGTAATATTCCTGAGTGCATGAGCCAGAAGTAACCCTTCTACGTATCTGGGCGTGACCCAAAAAGTCCCCAACCCCCAACAAAAGAGTTGTCCTGAGTTTAGTCTAGATATATAGTATACTTTAGCATGTGTGTCTTGCACACTGACAAACCAGGTTTGATCCCTGACATACTATATGGTCCCCTGAGCCCTGACAAAAGTGCTCTCTAAGCACAGTGTCAGGAGTATCACCAGAAGTGGCCCCAAAACATTTTTATTATATTTTTTTATTTTTATTAGTGAGACACCATGAGGTACAGTTGTAGACTTACGAATTTTTGTGCAAGTGAAAACAGAGATGGACAAATGGGATTATCTAAAACTAAGAAGCTTCTGCACCTCAAAAGAAACAGTGACCAAAATACAAAGACAGTCTACAGAACGGGAAAGGATATTCGCCGAATACACATCCGACAAGTGGTTGATATCAAGGACATATAAAGTACTGGTTGAACTCCACAAGAAGAAAACATCCAACCCCATCAAAAAATGGGGCAATGAAATAAATAGAAACTTTCTCAAAGAAGAAATATGAATGGCTAAAAGGCACATGAGAAAATGCTCTACATCATTAATCATCAGGGAGATGCAGATCAAAACCACAATGAGATATCATTTCACGCCACAGAGATTGGTCCACATTCAAAAGAACAAAAGCAACCTGTGTTGGCGTGGATGTGGCGAGAAAGGGACCCTCCTTCACTGCTGGTGGGAATGCCGACTGGTATGGACAATTCTCAAAAAATTTGAAATTGAGGAGCTCCCATTTGACCCAGCAATTCCAGTCCTGGGAATATATCCCAGAGAGGCAAAAAAATATAGCCGAAGTGATATCTGCTCTTGTTTGTTCATTGCAGCACTCTTTACAATAGCCAGAATCTGGAAAAAACCTGAGTGCCCACGAACAAATGACTGGTTAAAGAAAACTTTGGTACATTTACAAAACGGAGTACTATGTAGCTGTTAGAAAATATGAAGTTATGAAATTTACATACAAGTGGTACTACATGGAAAGTATCATGTTAAGCTAAATAAGTCAGAAAAAGAGGGATAGACATAGAAAGATTGCATCCAAAATATTTTTAAATTATGTTTTTAAACATATTTAACAATATGTTCCCAAAGTATGATGATTAATGTTTTATTAGCTATTATGTGTTTCTTGAGTGTAATAATTATTTCACCATATAACAATCTTCCAAATAATCCTTCAAAGTAGACATAAATATTTTACTTAAGATGTGGATGCAGTCTCAGAGCAGTTAGTAAGTTGAACAATATTAGACATCTAATAAATATAGCACAGGGATTGAATTCCAAAATGGCTTCAGATCTATTTATCCATAAGAGAATGCCTTAAGTAAAAGGGGTTAATCTTTTGAAAATGTTTAAGAGATTCATCACTAGCCTTCACAAAAGAAGAGTATTTACAATAGAACTTATATTTGAATGATCAAAGTGACTTTCTAGACTGATCTTTTTTTTTATTTCACGCGTATAAACTATGAGAGAAAATTTTATGTCTTCCATAACTCAAGCCATTCTATATTATTCTTCCTAATTGTGAAATGCCTGAATAATTATTTCATTGTATAGTGATTCTCATAATCACAGTGTTAATATTACAATAATTAATTTCAAATATTAAATTTTTACTTTTATAATACACATCTAACAGAACAGGATATCTCAAGTATTATGTATGGTTTTGGGTGATTATGAGTCTTTCACTTATTAAAATTAATATATTCTAAGTTAATATAGAACAACACTAGGTGTAACCAAAAATAATTACCTACAAAAATATCTTTATAAATGCATATATATCTATTAAAAAGCCAGAATCTGTCGTGTGGGCAGGATATTTTTGGGTATAATCATCATTTAATAATTTCTTATGTTTATTCTTTAATTTTTAAAGTATACTTAATGTAATTATATTTAATCTTCTGAATACTACCTGTATGTATTTTTCTAGTCATTATTAAGGGTTTGTATTATTTCTACAAAAAATACTAGATTTTAATTATGTAATTATACGAAAAAGTGCTAAAAATTTAATTAGATAAAATTTTAAGAAAGGATTGTGCATCTTCTATGGAGCAAAAATAAACTTGTGTATCACTGAGTAAGAATATTTTCATGGGGGGCTGGAGCAATAGCACAGTGGTTAGGGCATTTGCCTTGCAAGCAGCTAACCTGGGTTCAATTCCCAGCATCCCATATGGTCCCCTGAGCACTGCCAGGAGTAATTCCTGAGTGCAGAGCCAGGAATAACCTCTGTGTTTCACCAGGTGTGACCCAAGAAGAAAAAAATATTTGGATAAAAGTGCCCCATTGTGTCATGTTTGAACTGAATATATACAGGAATTAAATATGCCTCTCTTATCTCTGGTGGTACATGGAGTATTATGGTGGTACATGGAGTCTTAACTAGACTTCTGTATTTTTTGTTGAAAAAATACTAGTATGCCAGTAAAATTATATTATTCTGTAAATAGCATAGTGTAAGATATAAAAAAATTTATAAATTTTTTATAAAAATAATTTACTGAAAATTGCCTTTACTAAAAATTCCAGTGTAATTTATCTCACAATTTACTCTAAACTACACTGAATATGATATCCTTTCACTATGTATAAAGTACAAGAATATTTACCACCTCTGTATCTCATTGTTTTCTTCTAAATTCAAGTCTACTCATTATACTATTAACGGTGTTCACATTTTTAACATACTACATTTAAACATTATGTAGGCTGGAGCAATAGTACAGTGGGTAGGGCGTTTGCCTTGCACGCGGCCGACCTGGGTTAGATTCCTCTGTCCTTCTTAGAAAGCCCGACAAGCTACCAAGAGTATCCTGCCCACACAACAGAGCCTGGCAAGCTCCCCGTGGTGTATTCTATATGCCAAAATCAGTAATAACAAATCTCACAATGGAGACGTTACTGGTGCCTGCTCGAGCAAATCGATGAACAATGGGACAATGTACAGTGAAATAGAGCTACATATATCTATATTTATATTTATATATCATAAGACACTCTCTACCCTTTTTCCATAATTACCACACCATGTTTGATGGAGTTCAGAGAATAGGCAACAAATCATAGAGACAAATATATATATGCCTCTCGGAGAGCCCAGCAAGCTACCGGAAGTGTCCCACCTGCATGAGCAGAGCCTGACAAACTCCCCGTGGCATAATTTGATATGCCAAAACCAGCAACTATAACAGGTCTCATTCCCCTGACCCTGAAAGCGCCTCCAATATGATAGCGTTGGGAAAGATGATAAGGAGAGGCTGCTAAAATCTCAGGGCTGGGAGGAATGGAGATGTTACTGGTGCCTGCTCGAGTAAATCAATGAACAGCAGGATGACAGTGACACAGTGATATATATGTATATTTATATACATATACAGGGCTGGAGCAATATCACAGCAGGTAGGGTGTTTGCCCTGCACATGGTCGACATGGTTGACCTGAGTTTGGTTACTCCGTCCCTCTCGGAATGCCGGGCAAGCTACCAAGAGTATCTCGCCCTCGCGACAAAGCCTGGCAAGCTACCCGTGACGTATTCGATATGCCAAACACACTAACAATTGTCACAATGGAGACGTTACAGGATCTGCTCCAGCAAATCAATGAACAACAGGAGGACGATGACAGTGATATATATATATATATATATATATATATACATATATATATATATATATATATATATTTAGTTGTGGGGCCACACCTGGTGGTGTTCAGGGCTTATTCCTGGCTCTATGCTCAGGGATCACTCCTAGCAGACTATATATGGTGTTAGGGATCCAACCCGAGTTAAACATGTTCAAGACAAGCACCCTGAACATGCACTCTCTCTCTAGCCCTGTGACATAGTTACAATTTGCAATTTTCTATGTTTTGAACTTTTGTATTAAAATGGTTGCCTAATTAAAATGTTAAAATTAACTAGATTTTTATTAACACACTATAACACTAAAATGAAATAAATTTCAATTTTGAGATTTGATTTCCTGACTGTCCTATTTTCTAATTGTGTGCCAATGTTCTACTTACATAGGATCTCACTTTTCTAATTAATTCAGTGGAGAAAATAGTAATATCTCTGTCACAGTATTACTGTGAGAACTAATGGGATAACTTAAAACATTGTCAGACACAAGACAAAAACACATCAAAAGTAGACCTGGTGCAGAGCAGAGACACACTCAGTGGTCCTCAGGAGCAATTTATGGCTTTCTGCTCAGGAGAGACACCTGGCGGTGCTACGTGCATGGGTGTAGAGCATTAAACCAGGGCAAAGGATGTAAGGCAAGAAAGCACTTTAACTACTATACTATGTCTCTGGCATTGTTTTTGTTAGTTCCCGGCAAGCTACCGAGAGTATCTCGCCCGCACGGCAGAGCCTGGCAAGCTCCCCGTGACGTATTCGATATGCCAGACACAGTAACAACAAAGTCTCCAATGGAGACGTTACTGGGCCCGCTCAAGCAATAATATATAGCAATACAAAAATTATATAATTTGATTTCACTTAAAGACAATTCTGGAAAATCCCACTAGACATAATAGAAAGTCTGATACTGAAGATAAGAATAACATAAGGTCAGTTTTGAGAAATGTCACTTGTCACTTGTCATCCCATTGTTCATCGATTTGCTTGAGTGGGTGCCAGTAATGTCTCCATTCCTCCATGTCATGTGATAGTGTAGTCAAGTGGCTACTAGGGGCTCTTTCAGGGTCAGAGGAATGAGACCCATTATTGTTACTGTTTTTGACACATAGAATTTTTTAAAAAATAAACTGAAAAATAATAATATATCATGGGTAAAAAGAAGAGAAAAAAATGTTAAGAGGAACTCCATTTTACAATTATCTAAGAATAATGGATTTAAACGATTATAATGACAAACATAACTTGAATCCCTTTTTTGTTCAGCCCTGACTACTTTGCTGTCATTTGTTGGATTTCCAAAATTCTAACCACCATGACTTAAATGGCCCCTTAGTAAAACTGTCTGCAGTTGCTCCATGTAATATACAATATGAGTTTTTCTGAAGTCCTTGTTACATTTTGTGCTACAATTTTATTATTTCCTTAGTCTTTAAAGCTAGTATTAAGATCTGTCTTAAGAGTTCTTCTATTTTCAATCTATTAAAGATAAATGGCTGGGTAACACAAATACAAAATTTTCCTATGTATAAAATATGTTGGTCACAAACAATTATTAATTCTAATAGAAAGAAATCATACATTTTAAATATCAGAAATAACATGTCCATGTAATTATAGCCCTTGATGATTCGTACTTAATGTTAATATACATAAAAATGAACACGGGATGTTGGTAGAATCCATATCGGAACTTTTGGTGCATTCTCAAGATTCCTAGATTGTGATCCCAGATTCCTAGAAAGCCTCAAATTCCTAGATAAGGTTATAAAATTCAGATTAAAGAGAAAGACAAGTATGTCTCATGAAATTAGTCAATGGAACATTCTGACTATAGATTATAGAATTTAAAGTGACTTCTCATTTTAGAACTGTGCAAACAACTGCAGCTTTTTCTAAATTTTGTGATTTCCAGAAACACATTCCAAGTAAGGATCCAAGTTATAGGAACCGTAAATCATTCACAAGTTCCTGGAAATATATCATCAGGGAATGAACTGAAAAACTTCTTGCCTCCTGTATGACAATTCACAGAACAATTCATCCCACCCTCCAAGTTGTTGTTCTCCATTTAAATGGGAACTCTGCAGAATATTCTACTTTGCAGATCTTTTTAAGAAGGATGCAGCCATCGTCACCATTTAAATTTGTTGACACAAATTGAAATTAAAATTAAATTCAGAGACTTAATCCAGAGTAACAATGTTCTTCTCACAAAAGTCCCCAGTAGGAAATTGAAATCTTAATAAAAATTCAGTTACATGGGCATGATATTAATATTTCCAGTTTCCAGACACAGAGTTTTCCTTAATGGAACAATGAGAAATTTATTGGTGAAAACTAACATTCTTCCTAAACCAAAAGTTTTTTTTCTCCTTAATTATCTTAGAAATTTCCCTTAACAAGCTTTTATTAATTGGGTCTATAATTTTTTTCCTTAGAGAAAAGGCATTTTATTTGAAACTGTGTACACTAATATCCACTCCACAAATATTTATTGATTTCTAACATGCTTTGCTAGATACTAGAGACCAGTAAACGTTAATTTTCCTATCTTATTGTTAAATAATAATCACAGTTTATCACAAATTATTGGAGACCTTTTAACAATATTTCTCATGGAGTGGTACTCATTTTCACAGAAGTGAACAAAACTAATGATTCTTGTTTTCACAAAAAAATGTACATTTTCATTTAATGTTCTTTATTTTATTTAAATATAAAATATGTTATAAAAAGCAAACATGAAATAAAATACTGGATAGCCAGTAGCACTGACCACCTGTTGTTCATTGGTTTGCTCAAGTAGGCACCAGTAACGTCTCCATTGCGAAACTTGTTGTTACTGTTTTTGGCATATTGAATACACCATGGAGAGCTTTCCAGGATAGAATTTTTTTATTTATATTCAGCTTTGTCAGATAATCTATAATTTTCTTGACACAAGGGAATCTGTATTTTTCATTGTAGAGCCTCATGGATATAAGATAAGGCCTTGCAATAGCACAGGAATATGGTCAGAGTTTATTACTTCTTTAAAAGTAGAGATGAGACACTGTATTTTGTCATTATTTCTTCAAAACCTTGTGAGCCTAAATCTATTGTATACATAACTTGATCACTTGATCACTTGACTTCCTCTTAATCGCCGATTTGCTCGAGCAGGCGCCAGTAATGCCTCCATTTGTCCCTGTAGCATGCTAGTGTAGCCCAATGGTGTCTGTTCGTTCTAGGAACATGAAGAGCCTCAAACTGATCATTCATGGTCTTGATGAAGAAGTCTGACCATCTGGTAGGTGGGCCGCCATGCGGTCTTTTGACATCCTGTGGAATCCAGTCTGTAATGGCTCTAGTCCAGCGGTCGTCTTTAAATCTCATTACGTGACCAGCCCATCTGATTTTTGATGCCTTGGCAAATGAAATAGCATCCCTGATTCCTGATCGTCAACAGAGGTCGGCACTCTCTCTCCTTTGAATGAAACATGATATTCCAAGCAAAGCTCTTTCAATTCCTCTTTGGGAGACCCGAATAACATTCTCATCCTGTTTGCGTAGGGCCCAGGTCTCTGAGGCATAAGTTAATGCAGGAAGAACAGTGGAAATAAAGAGATGTGCCCAGAGCCGAAGGTTCTTCGTTCTCTTAGCTATTTCTTCGACGCTCTTGAAGGCATTCCAAGCCGCTCTCTTCTTCCTGTGCAGCTCGGGTGCCAGGTCATTTGTCATGTTGACTTCTCGACCTAGGTACACATAACTGTTGCATTTGGACATGGTGGTTCCGTTGAGAGCGAATGGAGCATCAGGAACGAGGCTGTTTCTCATAAACATTGTCTTCATAAGATTCAGCTGTAGTCTGGCCTTTCCACACTCATGGTCGAAGTCGATCAGTATTTGTGCCGCTTGGCTAATGTTTGGTGTTATTAAAACATTGTCATCAGCAAAGCAGAGGTGGTGTAGTTGTCGACTATCTATCTTCACTCCCATTCCTTCCCATTCCAGTCGTCTCATGATGTTCTCGAGGGTGGCAGTGAAGAGTTTCGGTGAAATGGTATAACCCTGCTGAACCCCTCTCTTGACATGGATGATTACTTCTTTGTAGAATGGTGAGATCCTGGTAGTGAATCCGTAATAGAACTCATGGAGGATACTGATGTATTGAGTTTGAATGCGCTGATTGGTTAGGGCTTCAATGACCGCTTCTGTCTCCACAGAATCAAAGGTCTTCTTTAAATCAATGAACGTTAGACAGAGTAGCATCTTGAACTCCTGAGAAACCTCAATGACCTTGGTTATCGTGTGGATATGGTAGATGGTGCTGAATCCTTTGCAGCTTGCTTGCATGGTTGTCCTTCATCTAGTGTTCTGCCAATCCTATTCAGGATGACTTGAGTGAACAGCTTGTAGATGACAGACAATAGCCAGATCAGGCGATAGTTGCCAATGTCATGGATGTCTCCCTTCTTGTACAGTAGTATAGTCCTGTTGGTTTTCCACTGGGACAGAACCTTGCATTCAGACAGGTCGTGTGTGAAGAACCGAGCCAGGTATTGATGAGTACTGACGGCAGGTTCTTCAGGTGTTCCGGTCTTACCTTGTCTGGGCCGAGTGCTGTTCGTTTCTTTACTGACGAAATGACATGTCAGATTTCGGAAGGAAGAACATTGGGAACAACATATCCATCCTTTGGAATTTGGTATGTCGGCAGGTGGACATGACTATCAAAGAGATTTGAGTAGAAGTCATGGATAATCTTCTCCATTGCCGTTCTGGAAGATGTGATAGATCCATCAGGACGTCGGTGGGCAGTCATCTTGGTCTTGTAGTTGGCCAAGGACAGTCGGGCCTTACGAATACTTTTCCCGGCTTCTGCCGCATCTACCAGTACTTCTGCTCTTCTCTCTTTGAGGTCTTCCTTGATTGCATCTCTGCACTGCTTTGCACGCTCGGACATTCGCTTGCGGTTGCCTGAGGCATGCGCCAAACCACGTTGGCGAATAAGCTCAAGAGTTTTCCAAGACAGGTTTTTTTTTGCGGCTATCTCTCTCTTGGCATTCCTCACACAATCATGGAGGTGCTCAACCAGTCAATCGTATTCCTCGTCAATGTTGTCAACAATGGCATCTTGCCATGTTGCTGCAATAGTGCCAAACTGCTCCCAGTTGGTGGTCGTTCTGGGAGTTCTCTTTTTATACTTTGCGGACCTTTCTCCCTGCTCTGTGAAGTAGAATTTTGCACGAAGTAGATGGTGGTCCAATCCCGTTTGGAATTTGGGACAACAGTGACATCAGTCAGGCAAAACCGTCAATTGAATATGATGTGTTCTATTTCGTTGTGGAATCGTCCACCGGGAGACTCCCATGTCCAATGTTTAGATTCAGCCTTCTGGAACTGTGAGTTACCATGGATGGTCTTGGTTGACATGATGAACTCAGACAGTCTCTCACGCTGTTCGTTCCATTCTAGGCCATGGGTGCCGATTCTTCGGCTGATCTTCTCGGTCCTATCTTGGCATTAAAATCACCCACAATGATCCTGTAGAAGGTGTGGTCTTCTTTATAGAACTTCTCCTTCCCCTGACCCTGAGGGCATCACTAATATGGAAGCATTGAGAAGGATGAGAAAGGAGAGGCCGATAAAATCTCAAGGCCTTATTAGGCTGCCACAAAGAAGGAAGACAAAAATGATCATCTGTACTTTCAATGCACGTATGCTAGCATCAGATGCATCCATTGAGGACCTGATGGTACAAGCGGAAAGATCAAGTAAGATATCATTGGTCTGACCGAGACAAGAAGGCACCAATCTCATCACGCTATTTTTGAAACTGGAGAAAAATTGTTTCTTGGAGCATGCAATAAAAGAGGTGTAGGAGGCATCGGTGTCCTTGTCAACACAAACTTGGCCATGAGCATTGATTCATTCGAATGCCCAACAACAGGAATTGGACATTTACATTTGAATAGATGTGGCTCACTGCTGGCAGTTTCTATCTTCGTTGTCTACACACCAACATCCAATAATGATGAAGGAGAAATTGAGAAGTATACATAACTATTTTTAAAAATATTTTGAGAAGGACAAATCTTTTGATTTAATTGGTAAAATGGTCAGTTTGCCTATCTTATTGTTAAATAATAATCACATTTTATCAAAAATTATTGGAGACCTCCTAACAATATTTCTCATGATGTGGTACCCATACACATAATAACAGTATTCATAAATACGCTAGAACATTTAAGCCTAAGAAACACAAACTCCATGGGGTCTTTTTCAATCTGGAAGTGTATTCCCTTCCTCCCAGCTGGGTTCCAGTAAGTTCCACAGCCAAATTCCTCTGACATCTTCCAGAAGGCCAACTCTACATCTCAAGAACTGTGCAGCCACCTTTGCTGCCTTATTCATCACACCTCACACAACTTCTGTGTATACTTTCTGTCGTTGGGTGAAGGAAAGTAGAGAAAGGAAAGAACAACATGTATCATAATCCCGCTGAAACTCTCAGGATGCATAAGATTCACCTTCAGTAAAGTAGAAACACAGCAAACAATGCGGAAACCATCCCACCAAGCTCAATGAATGAAAATAATAACATGAAAGTATCTACCAGTACCAACTAGTTCTGTAAACTTTCAGAGAGTGACATTAGTGACATCGTGTTGTGGATGCTTAGTAAGCTCAAAGAAACAATGGCATTGTTAATTAGCAAAACACAAGAAAGTGTGAGAGTAGAAATGATAATTCTATAGTCAGAAGTGATGGAAATGAAGGATACAGTCGGTGAAATAAAAAATTCAATAGAAGTTGTGAGCAGTAGGATAACAACAACTGAGCAAAAGATTATGGGACTCAAAGCAAGAATCCTCTAGAAAACAACAGAAGTTATAGAAATTTTTTAAGGGAAATGAACAACAGATCAAAATTGCATAGGGTGAAATGAAAGGAATAATACAAGAATCATGAATCTCTAAAAATAGGATGGTGAATTAGATGAAGGACCGTAGTTTAAAAATTCATAGCTAAGAATTTCTCAGAGTTGAGGAGTGCAGGTGTTCAGATTTGAGGCCTAATGGTCTTAGCAAAAATAGCACAAATAGAAAAACTCCAAGGTATGTTATAAACTGAATGACAAAAGCCCTAGGTAGACATAATATTGGAAATAGCAAAATCAAAAATGAACTTTCATAATATTCAGATTTATCAGATAAGACTCTACAAGCCAGAAAAAACTGCTGGCATATAGTAAAAAAATAATAATTATTATAATAAAACAATAAAATGAACACCTCACAAAGAATAATCTATTTGGCTAGATTATCATTGAGACTTGAAAGAATAATATAGTAATTCACGGACATGCTACATCTTAAGTAATTCATAACCAGAAACCAGTTTTATAAGCATTAAAGGAGCTCCTTTGAAAAATAGGACAAACTTTTTAACAATTCCAGATTGAGTATGGCATTCTCTCTTGGTGTTTATAGTTGCCCTGTACAAGACTAAGAAAAGTCTGTTTATTCCTAGTTTCCTAAGGAATTTTACACTTTTTTTCAATAACGAATTAAATTTTCATTTATATTGTATAGTTAAATTAATTATATTTTAAAAAGAAAAAAGTAACAAATAATTTGGTAATCAAGATGTGATAGCTATAGTAGTGGCCAAAATGATATAAAGTTATAATTATTCCTAATATCAACAATTATAATACCAAAAAATGATTAGGAATATTCACATTGTATACCCAGCAATGTTACAAGGTGGTAAAGGAAGACATTTACCAATTTTATTTTTCTTATGACAATATAAAATTTCTAGAATTAAAGGGGGAGAGGTGAAATCTAGATCAATGAAAATTATAATTTTTGTCACCTAAAAGGATGCATTTCCCTTTAATAAGGGCAGGAGGCTAATGGGGGGAACAGGGATGCAGATCAGTTTATGCATAACTATCAAAATAAAAAATGAAAAAGGTCTGGGAAATAGTACAGTGGGGTAGGGAGTTTGCCTTGCACATGATGATCTAAATTCAACCCCCATCGCTCCACATGTCCCCCTGATTCCTACCATGAGTTATCCCTGAGCAGGGGGACAGAATTTATACAACTTTATTAACATCTATACCAAAAATGATTGGGTTAGAGAGATAGTAAAGGGATTATAGCACTTGACTTGCATGCAGTTGACTGAATAATGTTCCCTGAGCACCACCAAGAGTGATCCCTGAGCTCAGGGAAAGGAATAAGCCTTGATCACCACTAATCATGACCTAAATACATCCTCTCCCTAAAATCAATGTACAGGTTTCCAATTTAACAGTAAAATATTTCTTTGGAAGAGCATTTTTTAAGTATAAGTTTTCACTTTCAATTAATTACACCTTGGGTAGACTAACACCTTGCACATGGTAGATTCCCAATAAATATCTCTAAGGACAAGTACAATTGGGAGGATAGAGCAATAGCACAATGGGTATTGTGTTGCCCCTGTAGGCAGCTAGCTGAACTGGGTTCAATCTTCAACATTCCTTACGTCCCCCCAGTCTGGCAGGAGTGATCTCCAGTGCAGAGCAAGAAATAAACTCTGAAAAATACCAGGTGTAACTCCAAACAAAACAAACAAAAAAAGATTAAGTAAAATTTGTACCATGCAACCAAATGAAGGTTTTTGGTTTTATTATGAGGACAACTTATCTTCAATATATTTAAATAAGTGAAAATACAATGATAGGATTTCTCAAAGTTTTCATAGAAAATGTAAGTCTAAAAACAGATGGTATTACACATTGGATGAAAAGTTAAATATTTAAGACTTAAATGTATGTGGCTAATATAGTATGGCAGGGTATACATAACTTTAAAGATTTTTTAATAGTCTAACATATTTTACAAAGAAAAAAATAGTTTTATGCCGTTTGGCATACTAAAGATGAAAGCAGAGCTGTTCTTGGAGAAGCAGAGAAATAGACTTCCAGAGACATCCTGCCTCAGGCAACTCTTCAGGGCCAAAGACTCACCTGTGCCCAATTTCTAAAGTGCTGGCAGAGAATCTCAGAAATTAGTCTGACCTTCAGAAATAAAGTATCTTCTTTATTATGTATAGCTTTTGGTCACCATATTAACATCAGTAAATGTTTACTTTGTCCCAAATAAATAATTGATATTAGCTATCTTCATAATACAGTCAATTATATCATCAAACCACCCGACTTGGAAATTCTCAGGAAGTACCACATCACATTTTTAAATATTCCTTTAGAAATTCATGTGGTCCGGGAACAAGTTTTCCGAGGGAGTTCCTGCATGTGCTGGGTTTCACTGCAGAGCCTCAAGAATTCTCAAAGTTCAGGTACTTTTTACTCAGTTACATGACAGTAGTTTAGGAACTCTCTTTGTGGGAGGCATTGCTTCACAGACCTGACAGGATGGATAGGGAATGGCCCTTGTGCCTGATCCATAACAGTCATTGCCTGTTACACACATTTCAAGATTCATTCTGGCTATGAAGATAATCGAGGCAGCCGACAGTTACCCCGCAGCTGCATGGATTTATGATGGCACTGTCAAGAAAATGAGCCAAAATGACACAGTAGCTGGCTTTAGCTGCAAATAATGTGATAGGCTGTAGAGTGGTGGTGTAGCAGCTGCTGTCATTGCAGGTAATAGGCAATAAAGAAGCCTGATAGCAATACCTGTCATCTCTTAATGGCTGACTTCACTGAAGAGCTTTCGTGGCCTTTAACATGGAGATAATAGAAGATACAACAAATTTTACAGCTTTCACGTTGCATTCATAATTTATCTTGAGAGTACTACCCCAACAAGGACAACAGTTGTCAGCCTGAGAAAGTACAGAACTGCCTTTGAATTGTGAGAGATTGTCTATTATTATCAAGACTGGAATTCAAGCACAGAAAATGCCCTGTGTTCTTGGTCTGTGATTTCTGTCCAAATGTGTTTCGTTTATTGTAAATCTACTCCGGTGAATATTTTGGATGGGCCACCTCACTGAGTGATTTAATCCCTCTACCAGGAGCAAGTATGTGCATTTTTTTCAGTAATGTGGGAGCTCTGTATGGAGTAGAGTTTTGTGTAGAATGAGCTATAAACTAATGAAAAATGACCTGCCTGCTTTTTGAAACTACATAACATTAGTTGAGGACAAAATGACAAGTTTTAAAATATAGTGCATATAATTTTCAAATGGATATGGAAACGCCCATTGGTTTTATGTTGGTTTTCAAATATTGAAGTTGATAGTAAAAGTAGTTGGTAAAAGCAAGGTAAAGGTAGGCTAATGAATGCCATATTTACCTCATTCAGCTTTTAATGTTTTAACTTTTTGTCTTTCATAAAGAGTAGTGTCTTATTTATTTTACCAAAGAGTAAACAGCACTAGACTATGGATAATATAAATTTATTAAAGTTGATTTTGATGAACTCTTTCTGTCATCTTCCTAATGGCATTCAGTAGTATTATAACGCATTTCATTCCTAAATACTACCTCATATTTTCACATTTATTAAAAACAAAATTTATGGATATCTTTAGCAAATTGTATTTATAATAGCAGATGAAAGTTATGCATAATATATAGTCCATTGTTATTTGATTTATTTATTCAAAACATCATATTTGATTTTTAAAATTTCAAGATGTGTAACCTGAGAACTATGACTCCAGTAAAAAATATAAAACATCAGCACATTTTTCATCTAAATCACCATATGATGAATGTGAAACAGGCATGTTGCAGAAGTATAGCATAGGATGAAAACAAAATGCAAGCTAATTTTATCACTTACAGAATGAAATATATACACTGTGGGTAAACTTTCCCTGTTTCTGTATAAAAGTTTGAACAATTTTTATATATTCTTTCATGTCTAGGCAATATAGTTTTGTGACCACTGTAATTTTCAATACAATATAAAACTATTTCAAAAATAAGAAATCCAGTCCTGAATAATAATGCAAATTACCATCAAGATTTAGCACTAAATCATCTCTGGCTAAGATATTAACCATAGGATAAAATAGAGACTGTCTCTCATTCCATATATATAACTAGCCATTAAATGAGATTTCTAACATCTCTAAAGTGAGGCTGAAAAGAAATAGAGGACATTCTTACCAAGGCAGGTGGTAAGCTAAACCTTGCTGGGGCTTTCATAATTCCTCAAATATTTTTATTGCTGCTTTATTTACCTGTGGTAAATCTCTTTCAGGTGTTGTCAGTTGCTTGTGTCTATAGTTTCTAGGAATTGCCTTTGGAGTCATTTTGCCCATAATACTGTAAACAACCGAAAATGAACAGAGATTAGTTCTTTCTCTATATGACATATCTATAGTCATGGGAAATACTTAGACATCTAGATATTCAGGTCAAAATCTATGAAGTAATAACTCTCTTAATATTTTTCCTTTGCCCCCAAAGAAGCATATTACTCAATCCTGGTATTTCTCAAGGATGAGAACAGTTGGAATCCAGTCTACCGTACAACCAGAAACATAGATTAGTCTCAATGTGTCTTTGTTAAGGACCCAGGTACCCTCTGCCCTTCTCTTTTGAAGAGGTAAAACTCACAAATCTCTGGTAACACTCCTAAAAAATACTCCCCACAATTTCCCCCAATACGTTTAAATCTTTATTCTGAATGTCACAGTTACCCCACTCAGTGGTTCTCAAGGGATAACAATAAAGGGATAAAAACATATTTTAGTTATAGCAAAGACTTAGTGACATTATAATTATTAAGGCACCAATATCAGAGAGGCAGAAATGACCTAAAATGTGCAATAAAATCCTATTGCCTCCTAAAAATAGGTATCACCAACAGAAATATTAATTCATTCTTTGATATTATTGTCTTTGAAAATTCTGTATTCTACCTAGCATTTTTTTTAGTTTTTCATGACTATTGCATCTTACTGCCTCAGTAAAAATTTAAAACTTTAAAACTTAATGCATTTTTTAAAGAAAATAAAAATGCTCTGGACTGGCAGGGTGATAGGAAAGATAACATCATCCTCTTACGAAAATCAGAAGAGGCTTCAGGAAAAAAGCCCTAAATTGAACAATGTTGGCACCCATGAGTGAGAATAGGACTATTTTGCTGAACTTGATTTTTATAACTTAAACTTCAGAAACCTAGATAAAACATACATTCACATAAATCTCAAAAGTAAAGGTACTCAAGATTAATAGCTTATGAGTATAAAAAAGAGCCAGACAAAGAGCTGTTTTATTGCCTAGATTTATATTAGTATGCTTATTAGGTAATCTCTATACATACATAGTTGTCTGGAAACTATGATTAACTTTCATCTTTATTCTTCATGGAATCAGAAACAACTTTAGTGCTATTTAAAATGCACACTATCATTCTAACTCCATAACTATAGACTTCTAATATTGTTAGATATATTTTTGAAATTGAGTAAAGCAAATATTTTTGGTTAGTTCAGAATTTCCATTCAGTCATTTCACATTATATCTTTTATGATATTACATGCTTGAATTCTATGCCTTGTATGTGTCTTTTCCTTATTCCCCTAGATTACTTCCATTCATCAATACCCATCATTAGAACCAGAAAAAAGTCAGAACTCCCAAGAAGTGCCTTCAAAATATTCCATCTTTAGCCTCAACTATACTTTATCCCTCAGTTTCCAACACTTCTGTTCAAAATGTTGCTATTTACTTACTGTTTCCCCAACATCATTATTAACAATGTATTTTATTTTATTTCAACAATTCTTTTCTATGAAATTCTACATTCGTCATTCCAATTCTCAAAAGATACAGATGACATGGATTTTCATTTTATGGTAAACATTCGAGTTAAAACATTGTTTAATGTGTATTGTAAATATTGCTTAAATGTAAAATGAGGGCCCAAGGATGTGGTACAAGAGATAAAAGAACATGTTTGACATGTGTGAGACCCTGAGTTATATCTCAATCCTGCATGGTGCCCCAAGTCCCTTGCTGTTAGACCTGACAGCACCTGACCAACATCATATGGAATTGTCCAAATCCCCAGTTGGGGTATTAGTCCAAAAAAAAAGTTAGATGACAGACTTAAATGACATATATATATATCTATATATATATATATATTCTTATTTCAAAATATATACATTCTTATTTCATAAAAAACAACCAACAAACTTAAAGCATCAAGTTCATTCAAGAATTCTGATTCCCCCTTGACTTAATGAAAAAACTAATTGGTATTTAAATTTTATAATTAAAAAATAATTTCAGTAAACATATTTAAGTAGACATAAATATTTGTATATGGGACACATGTATACATCTACTCTTATATAAAAAATAAAGAAGAAAAACAAGGAAGAGAAGGAGGACAGAAAGGGAGAGAGAATTTCTGTATAGATTCAAAGGGAAAAAACAAGACGCATTAACAAAATTATGAAGATGATTATAAGAAGACCTCACAACATCAATACTCTAGGACCTTGAGGCAACTACTCAGAGACTCTGATAGAAAATAATATATAGACCCGAATTCTACCCTGCCACCAAGTAAGCTCCTCTACTGGCCCTGCTCCAGGAATTTAGAATTAAATCTCAAAGGAGATCAACTAGTTACAAAAATTTCTCAGATAGGCAGCCCCTGACTGAGACCTCCAGGGGCATCCTGGGAGGGGGTAAGCCTGGTTCCGGCCCTGTGTAATCCCCTTCACATCCCTACAGCTGCTGCCATGACTAATACCTGATTTGTCTGCATCACAAAAGCTCCTGAGAGGTTAAATATACTGACATCTCCCCTCAATCATATGATCATCTAATCTTTGATAAAGGAGCAAGAAATATGAAGTGGAGTAAGGAAAGCCTCTTTAACAAATTGTGTTGGCAAAACTGGACAGCTACATGCAAAAAAAAATGGGCACAGATCTCTGCCTAATGCCATGTACAAAAGTAAGATCAAAATGGATTAAACACCTCAACATCAGACTGGAATCCATAAAGTACATTGAAGACAAAGTTGGGAAAACCCTCCATGACATTGAAGCTAATGGTATCTTCAAAGATGTCACGCCACTGGCCAAGCAAGTGAAAACAGAGATAGACAAATGGGACTATCTTAAACTAAGAAGCTTCTGCACCTCAAAAGAAACAGTGAAGAAAGGGATAGACATAGAAATATTGCATTCATCTGGGGAATATAAGGTAACAAAATAGGAGACTAACACCCAGGAATGGCCGAGATTAGTACCAGGAATTTTACCCCATGGCTTGGAGGCCAAACAAAAATTTTTAAGTCTACAACTGTACCTCATGATGTCTCACTAATACAAATTTTAAAAAAAGAAACAGGGACCAAAATACAAAGAAAGTCTACAGACTGGAGGCCAATCACACATGCTAGGGGAAAAGGGAGCTCAGATAGAGAAGGGAACACCAAATAAAGGTCATTGGGAGGATCCTCCCAGGATGGGAGAAGCATGCAGAAGTAGACTATAGAACAAACATGATTGTCACCCATTGCCTCTTTTGCAAACTACAAGACCCAATAAGATAGAGAGAACAAAAGGGAATGCCCTGCCACAGAGGCAGGGTGGGATGGAGGAGGGGTATGGGGGGTGGGAGGGATACTGGGATCTGTGGTGGTGGGAAATGGGCACTGGTGGAGGTATGGGTATTTGATCATTGTATAAATGAAACCCAAGCACAAAAATTTTTAAGTCTACAACTGTACCTCATGATGTCTCACTAATAAAAATTAAAAAAAAAAAACAGGGACCAAAATACAAAGAAAGTCTACAGAATGGGAAAGGATATTCACTGAATACACATCTGACAAGGGATTGATATCAAGGATGTATAAAGTACTAATTGAACTCCACAAGAAGAAAACATCCAACCCCATAAAAAAACGGGGCAATGAAATGAACAAAAACTTTCTCAAAGAAGAAATCTGAATGGCAAAAAGGCACATGAGAAAATGCTCTACATCATTAATCATCAGGGAGATGCAGATCAAAACCACAATGAGATACCATCTCACACCTCAGAGACTGGCCCACATCCAAAAGAACAAAAGCAACTGGTGCTGGCACGGATGTGGCAAGAAAGGGACCCTCCTTCACTGCTGGTGGGAATGCCGGCTGGTTCAGCCCTTTTGGAAAACAGTATGGACGATTCTCAAAAAATTAGAAATTGAGCTCCCATTTGGCCCAGCAATACCACTCTTGGAAATATATCCCAGAGAGGCAAAAGAGTATAGTCAAAGTGACATCTGCACTTGTTTGTTCATTGCAGCACTCTTTACAATAGCCAGAATCTAGAAAAAACCTGAGTACCTGAGAACAGATGACTGGTAAAGAAACTTTGGTAGTCTACACAATGAAGTACTATGTAGCTGTTAGAAAAGATGAAGTCATGAAATTTACATACAAGTGGTACTACATGGAAAGTATCATGCTAAGTGAAATGAATCAGAAAGAGAGGGTCAGACATAGAAAGATTGCATTCATCTGCGGAATATAAAGTAACAAAATAGGAGACTAACACCCAAGAATAGCCGAGATAAGTACCAGGAGGTTTACTCCATGGCTTGGAGGACAGCCGCGCGTGCTAGGTGAAAAAGCAACTCAGATAGAGAAAGGAGCACCAAATAAAAGGTGTTGGGAGGATTCTTCCAGGATGGGAGAAGCATGCTGAAAGTAGACTATAGACCGAACATGATTGCCGCTCAATGCCTCTTTTTCAAACCACAGCACCCAAAAGGAGAGAGAAAACACAGGGGTGGGATGGGATGGGATGGGGGGATAGGGAAATGGGAGGGATACTGGAAGCACTGGAGGTGGAGAATGGGCACTGGTGGAGGGATGGGTACTCAATCATTGTATAACTGAAACCCAAGCACAAAAATTTGTAAGTCTACAACTGTACCTCATGGTGTTTCACTAATAAAAATTTTAAAAAAAGCTCCTGAGAGGTGCCAAACTGCAGAAAATTGCAATAACTAGCAATAAAAAATAAGTTATTTGGGGTCTGCTCTGGGGGCAGACTTGAGGGGTGGTTGGGAAAATGGAGACAATGGTGGAAGGAAGGTCACAGAGGTCGAGGAATAGATGTTGGAATTGTGAATGCCTCTAATAAATGTACCAGGAAAAACTTTCTAAACCTTGGTGTTTAAATAAAATGGGGAAAAAAGAAAATAGTTTGTAGTATTTACTTCTACAAGGAAAACTCAAATATAGATATTTTAGCATCTCCATTTCCTATAGATTTTTTTTTCTTTTTGGGTCACACTCGGGAATGCACAGGATTTACTCCGCCTCTGCACTCAGGAATTACTCCTAGCGTTGCTTGGGAAATCGTAGATGATGCTGGGGATCAGACCCAGATTGGCTGTATGTAAGGCTAATACCCTACCTGCTGTGCTCTCACTCCAGCCCCCACCTATAGGTTTTTTTAATTGTGCATTACTCTTGAGTTTTATTTCTCGATTGCACTTCCATAACTGGAAAATTATAAGTTTTTTTTTCAATTTTTAGTAATATCTCTTCATTTCTACTTTCTCATTATTTTACAAGCAGTAAAAGCATAAGTTTAGTCAATATATGTTGAATAAGTAAGTAATGAGGAAGTAAATCCATTAGGGTCTCATTGACATGTCACTATGCAAATTATATTAAGTGAGCATGGTATCACTCAATGATAAACTCAAGAAAATATATATTTTATCTATAAAATATAGAATTCTGATGCTTGGTTTGAATGTATATAGGGAAAATATTTTGATTTAAAGATACTAATTCAGTATTCTATTTCTTGTTGCTAACTTGCTGCTTATTTGAAACTATGGGTGTTCGTGTTGCTTTAGTGATGCTGCTGAATACCACTAGTGTCTATTTATCCCATAATTTCTAAGCACATTATGTTGCTACTACATTGTTTCCAATGACTCTCTGCTGTAAAAATCCCTCTGGCTACTCTATTATCTTCTTAAGCCTTAGTAACCCTTGACCCAACAATTTCCTGATGGGTACTGATCCTAAGAGTACGTGCTAGTCTCAATTTCTACTTGTAGTCTGCAAGATACAATGTTACCAAAACAAAAAAAAATTGTCTGTCTGTGCTAATACATTAACTTAAAATGAATTTTTTTTGCTTTTTTGGAGGGGAGGTCACACCCAGCGATGCACAGGGATAACCTCCTGACTTTGCACTCAGGAATTACTCCTGGTGGTGCTCAGGGGACCATATGGGATGCTGGGAGTCGACCTCGGTTCGGCCATGTGCAAGGCAAACACCCTACCGACAGTACTATCGCTCCAGCCACCTGAAATGAATTACTTAATAGTTTGACAAAACCCTGTTTTCTTTGCAATTAGTCATTACATGTAGCACTGAGAATTAAAAGAGGAAAGAATGTATTCTAAGTTTATTATAGTGATGTCTCATTTTTTGTATTTCCCTGATCTCCTGAAATGCTCGTTATTATGAAATAATAAAATCTAAACTAATATCTCTAATTTTTGTACTTTTTTGTCCTTTGAGAAAAATTAAATAGAAATCAAAATTTTCCAATTTTCATAAGGAATTTCTGTCATTTTGAGACAAATGAAATACTATTTTCCTTCTACACTTTCTATATTGTGATGTGACTTAATCAGTATTATGTATTTTAATCATACTGAAAATAAGGGAAATTAAAAAAAAATTCATTATTGTCCATAAGATTATCTTACTAAGTCAATCAGTTTTCCGAAACAAACCCCATATTTTCCATTTTTGTCACATTCTTTTCTGGAACATTATTTTCCACTTCTAATTCATACTTACTAATTCCTATGCTGGTGAACTTTGATATTACATGCTGACACTCATAATACTTTAGAAAAGCACAATATCAAAAATAAGTATGCCATAGGCCAAATTTGAAAGGCAACTAGTACATTTTTTGAAAATAAAATTTTAGGGGGCTGGAGCAATTGTATAGCAGGTAGGGCACTTGCCTTGCATGCAGGTCATTCAGGGTCTGTCCCTGACGTTGCATATGTTTCCCTGAGTATTGCCAGGAGTGATTCCTGAGCTAGGAGTAAGCCCTGAGTATTAGTGGGTACAGCCCAAAAAGTTAAATAAAAAAAAAGGAAGTAAGACTTTAAATTAATCAGACATACAACAGGTAAAAGCAAAAAACCTTAAAAATTATACACTAGTGAGCTTTTACATTCACAACAAAGCAGGAAATAATGCCTTGGGCCTTGTAAAGCAGATGAGAAAATGAAATTGAGACCCCTATTTAACTGTAATTTAAGTGAAATGAAGAAAATATATTTTTCTGTGATTGGGCTTTAAGAGTGAATTGTATTTTATCTAATAATATTACAGTGACACCAATGTTATTTTGGTAACTTGCAGGCCAATATATATTTTTAATTTCTTTGTTTTCAAGTATTATATTGCATGAAACAGAAAGTTTGCGTCTTAAGGATCTTGACCTAAATATGGAGCTATTATTATGGAATATCTTGGTAGATCAAAACTAATTTACAAAATGATGTGTCTGATTATGGTCACAAGATCACAAGAGATAAAACAATAGGGTCAATGAATTACAACAGGAAAACGTGGTAAGTTAAAGATAGAGAAAGGGACCATGACCAAGGAAGATGAACAACACCTAAAAGTTTGGAAAGGAAATAAAATATCCTAGGGCCTACACAGTGGAACATAGTCCAACGGTCATCTTGATTTAAGTTCAAAGATATTTATGTATAACTTATTACCTATGAAAACATAAAACATATTTTTGTAGTTTCAAATACTTCACAATGATTTATCATTGCTTTATAAAATTGTAGAAATTCAAACATTAAGATTTACACTTTCATGCATACATAATTCTCATCATTCCTACTCAAAGTAAACTTGTATTTTTTAAACACAATATTTGTGGTAATTTATTACACTGGTAATAAAACTATTAAATTTCTTTTTTTTTTTTTTTTGATGTAGGAGTACTGCTATTTATTCAGCCACTGATTAGGCTGATTGAATTGGGCATGAACTCCACCTTAGGTTTTCTTTTTTCATTTTTTTATAATTTCATTTATTGAATCACCGTGAGAGCAGTTACAAAGCTTTCAGGTTTAAGTCTCAGTCATACAATGAAACACCCATACCTTCACCAGTGCCCATTATCCACCCCCAAAACTCCAGTATACCCCTATCCCACACCCTCCCCCTACCTGTGGGGCAGATGATTTCCACATTACTCTCTCTCACTCTTTACTTTGATTACATTCAATATTTTGACATCAGACCCACGATTATTATTTGGTATTTTATCCCAACTCTCAGATCTGCCGAAAAGGCAACAGAAGACAATTTGTTCTCTATTTCTGGTTATGAATAACATATGATGTCATGTGGCTGCAGTAGTGGCCATATGATTTTGAAATTCCGAGATTTTAACACTTAAATCTGGAGGGATTTCTGCCCAAATCTGCCGGGTTCCGAGATTTATTCCTGAGTCTCTGGGTTCATGGCCGTTAAGCAGCTTGATCAGGAGCCAGAAAGGCCATTTGTGGGCGGCATCTTGGGGTGGGGAAGAAAGGGCTTGCTCCACCCCATCCCTTGAGTCCTAGCATGTCTTGTCACTGCAGGCCCAAACCTGACTGTCCAATGGCCTCTGGAGGATGGCAGCCACTGAGCCACCAAGGGAGAGCAGGCGGAGGAACAGCACCCTTTCTCCCCTGGGGTGGCCCGGCAACAGTAACCTACTGCATGGTTTGACACATTTCTACCAAAAGCCACTGGGTTTCGAGATTTATTTCTGAGTCTCTGGGATCATGGTCATTAGGCAGCTTGATCAGGAGCCAGAGAGGCCATTCATGAGCGGTGACTCGGGATTTCATTGGGACGGGGAGAAAAGGGCGGGCTCCACCCCCATCTTGTGGGGCTCCATGTGTCTCATCACTGCAGGCCCAAATCTGACTGTCCAGTGGCCTCTGGAGGTCCGCCAGGGGGAACAGACCAAGGCATGGAACCTATTACAACCTGGGGTGACCCATCACTGGTAAGCTACTGCAGGGACCAGATGCGTTTCTGCCAAAAGCCGCTGGGTTCTGAGATTTGTTTCTGAGTTTCTGGGATCATGGCCAGAGAGGCCATTGTGGGTGGTGACTCAGGGGTTTTGCTGGGGTGGGGAGGAAAGGGCTGGCTCCACCCCTATCCCATGAGGCTCTACGTGTCTCATCACTGTTGGCCCAATTGTCCAGTGGCCTCTGGAGGATGGCAGCCACTGAGCCACCAAGGGAGAGCAGGCGGAGAAACAACACCCTTTCTCCCCTGGGGTGTCCCAGCAACTGTAACCTACTGCGTGGTTTGAACACGTTTCTACCAAAAGCCACTGGGTTTCGAGATTTATTTATGAGTCTCTGGGATCATGGTCGTTAAGCAGCTTGATCAGGAGCCAGAGAGGCCATTTGTGGACAGTGATTAGGGGTCTCATTGGGACAGAGAGGAAAGGACTGGCTCCACCCTCATCTCGTGAGGCCAGATGTGTCTCATCACTGCGAGTCCAAACCTGACTGTCCAGTGACCTCTGGAGGATGATGGCCACCAGGCCGCCAGGGGGAACAGGCCAAGGCACTAAATCTATTCCCACCTGGGGTGGCCTGGTGCCAGTAAACTACTGCAGGGACCAGGCGCATTTCTGCCAAAAGCCGTTGGGTTTGGAGATTTGTTTCTGAGTCTCTGGGGTCATGGCCATTAAGCAGTTCAATCAGGAACCAGAGAGGCCGTGCCTCCAATTATGTAGCTGAACCGGAGGTGGTTTGGGGGTGAGTCTCCCACATACCTAACTTTTGGCCGTTTACTTTCTTGGTAAACTTTGCCCCAAGTTTTTGGGGTCTGGCCAAAGGCACAGCAGCAATTTGGGGGTATCTGGAAGTCTGAAGGCGCCATCAGGCTGCTGATGCACTCGCCTCACAGGTACAGATTGAACTGCCTGCGGCACCATACTCCCCAAATCTATTAAATTTCTTTATATTTTATCTTAAATAAATTATTTTATCTGAAAATCTTAATCCAAATAATATATATGTACATGTATATATTTACATATACATGTATATGTAAAATCTAACCTAGAATTTTTTGCTTATTATGGGGGCCACATCTGACAATGCTCAGGGCTTACTCCTGACTCTGCATTCAGGGATTGCTGTGGGTGGGCTTGAGAATCTACATGGAGTTCTGGGGATTGGATCCGGGCTGGCCATTCACAAGGCAAGTGACCGATCTTCTGTACTCTCTAAAACCAAGACATCTTTTGTGCATGGGAAGAATTTTTATTTATGAAAACATATTATGACAAAAATTATTTTCTTTGTACCTTTTTATTGATGGCTTGTAATTTATATATATACATATATATTACATATATAATATAGAAACTATTTCTTTATTTCTAAATTTTCTTCTAGATTTATTCTTCAAACTACATAAACTTTCATATACTGACTTATTTTTATTTTATTTTCTCCTTTCACTCCCCTGTAAGATTTTCATCCGAGGTTTTGTGTTTTATTCTAAAATTTATGAAAATTATGTATTCTATTCATATTGTTGTTATTACTAACTTATTGTTATTAAAAATTAAGCATTTGTGCCTTAATTTTAATCTGGAAAGATGCAAACACAATAGAACATTTTTTCACTAATCAAATCAAAAGTTTTTTTATTCTACCTTTAGTTATATTATCCAAATTGTTTATTATTATCATAGTAATTATCTTAGAACAAGTGGTTATTTGGGTTTTTAATGAAGAATTTACACTTTATTTATATTTTTCTTCTAATTCTTAGACTCACTTTTTCCTTTTGAATTTAATCTCTGTTTTACTGAAATTTGTTCTTCAGTTATTCTCTTTTCACTACCAAAAAACAAAAATCAATGAAATAAACAAAATATATGAACAAAACAAAAAAAATCCATAGATGTAAAATTGAACAACATGAAAGGACATACAGGGGAAACGTCAAAATGATAGACGTTTATCCTTCTTTATCGGAAATTATATTAAGTGTAAATGGATTTATATTTCTAATCAAGAAGCATAGATTGGGATGCAGGAAGACAGTCAAATGGAAATGCACATGGCAAGCATGTGTGAGGTACAGATTCTGAACCCTGTCACTGGATGGTAGTCCTGGAATTCCTAAGTATTGCTCTGTGTAGCTTTGAGGTCCTTGAGTACCACGAAGCCTGAGCATGGAACAGTAAGGACCATACTTCTTTACTATATAATACTAATAATGTGTCTGGACTCTTTCAGTACCACTGCATGTGAGCCCCAAAAAATGGTAATTTTCATATGAATGTTCTAAAGTTTTCCAACATGTTAACACTTGTGAACACTGAGTTAACCCTCAAGTAGCCTATGACCTTTGAGTAATTACAATGTTTCAGTATGTCACCTGCTACAAAATGTTCCCTCTGGTTACTTGCTCTCCAAGTCTCAGATTGTTTTATAACATGTATATGTTTGTTTCCTTGCTTGCTTATTTTCACTCTGAAGAAGCCTGTAATCTACAAACACTTCTCCTTTTGCATCACCTCACATCTTTCTAAATAATTTTCAATAAAAATTATCTTACTTGAAAAAGAAGTTCCTTCTGGCTAGGGATGCTGATAATGGGGAAACTATGACTTTCTGGAATTAAGGGTGCATATATATATGTATAAATATATGTATATATACACATATATATGTTTCTATCTTTGCAATTTTTCTGTAAACTTAAAACTTCTCTAAAGTTGACAGAAAATTTGATCTAAACTGAGCAAATAGGTTCAGACTGAAATCATAGAAAAGGATATTCCAAGCAAGTGGTTAATAAAAGAGAACTGAACAGGCTCTACTCACATCAGAAAAATAAACTCTAACGGTAAAAACTGCTGAAAAATAAGAAAGTACTGATCAGGAGCAATAGTATAGAGACAGGGCACTTGCCTTGTATGCAGCTGACCTGTGTTTGAGCGCTGGCATCCCGTATGGTACCTAGTTCATTGCCAGGAGTAATTCTTGAGCTCATAGCCATGGAGAAACCCTGAGTACTTGTGAGTGTGAGCCCTAAGGCATAAGAATATATTATAGCACAGCGGTAGGGCGTTTGCCTTGCACGCAGCCAACACGGCCGACCCGAGTTCGATTCCTCCGCCCCTCTCGGAGAGCCCCGCAAGCTACCAAGAGTATCTCGCCCACACAGCAGAGCCTGGCAAGCTACCCATGATGTATTCGATATGCCAGACACAGTAACAACAAAGTCTCCAATGGAGACGTTACTGGGCCCGCTCGAGCAAATCGATGATCAACGGGAGGGCCTTTACCTTTAATAATAATTATTTTTATTACTATTTCCTCCGTCCCTCTTGAAGAGCCTGGCAAGCTACCAGAGTATCCTGCCCGCATGGCTGAGCCTGGCAAGCTACCTGTGGCGTACTTGATATGCCAAACATAGTAACAAATGGCGGTCCTCATTCCGCTGACCCTGAAAGAGCCCTCAACACACCATTGGGCTACACTAGCAAGCCGCAGGGGTGAAAGGAGACATTACTGGCTCCCACTTGAGCAAATCAATGAACAACGAGATGACAGTGATACACTGATACAGTGATTTTTATTAGTAAGTATTATTATTAATAATACTATTACAACAATAAAATAAGAAAGTGCATTAGAAGCTGATGAAGAGTCAGTTACTAGGAAGGTATAAAAAGTTTAATCATATATGCGCCTAGCAATAGAGTCGATAAATATATAAAGCAAATAGAGACATAACAAAAATGATAGAAAGACCAAAATAAATAGTAAAAGACTTCCATACTTAACTTTCAATAATACATCTTTCAATATGATAGTACATTCAACAGAACATCATTATGGAAACAGATGACTTGAATAACACTATAAACAACACTATAGAACTAGCATATATAAAGAGATAACACTTCAACCAACAATAGCAGAATATCATAATTCTCAATTGCAAAATGAATACTCTCTAAGAATGAACATATGTTCGATTCCCAAACAAATGTCAATAAATTTGAAAAGATTGAACTTATACCAAGTATTTTCTCTCATAATAATGGAATAAAGATAAAAATTTAAGTCAGGAAACTAGAAAAATAAAAAAATGTGAAAATTTACAAAACTATTGAAAAATTGATGGAAAACATCTGTAGTAAAATTATAACATTCTTTGAGATTCTTAAACTATTTTAAATCTTAGGGATATAACAAAAAGAATGCTCTAGGAAATATAAATACTTTGACTAAGAAGAATGTAGCATCAGTAGTCTAAAATTATACTTGAAGTCGAAGTTAGCAAGAGAATTAAATCAAATCCCTTCAAAATTATCTTTTAAATGGCAAGCCTTTAATATACTGACAAAGAGAAAAAGTGTTGAAATACCAAAACCATCCTGGAGTGACACTACAGCAGATAGGACCACTTGCCTTGCATGCAGTTGATCCAGTTCAGTCCTTGGCATCACATACACATATGCCCTAAGTATTTCCAGGATTGATCTATGAGCACACAGCAAGGAGAAATTCCTTATTACAATTAGACAGGGCCCCTGAATCTACCAAAATACCAAAGATGACACTTACATTCAAAGGATCTCCCATAATATTTATGAAGATTTATCAAATGAAATTATAACTTCCAGAAGATAATGGTCAGACAAAGCAAACAAGCTAAATTAGACAAACAGCTCAGCTCTATCCTCTTTGGTTGTTATTCAGATGAAAACGAATGACACAAAGCTTAATGGACAAGCAGCAGTCACCAACTTAGCAAGGAGGTCACATGATCTCCTTTTAAAGTGCAAGGAAAACTTCATAAAGATAATTTTTGTGATGGGAATAAATCTCGATAATGTTGCTTAATATCACTGGCCTGGACAATCATCTAAATACAAGTTTAAAGTAAAAATGCTAGGAAGTAACATTATAGGCAGATAGTTTCCTTAAATAAACTAAAACAGCCATGCTTATAACAACAATATAGAATTTAACTTGAAAAATAAAATGGTTATAAGGGACAGGTAAAGCCATTTCCAACATCAAATTAAGAATATATTACACAAATAAAAATATGGATGAACTGTACAAATATCAAAATTTATAAAGCAATTGACAAATTGATAATAGACCTGAGGAAGATAATAACATCAGCATAATGTCTGTAGGAAATTTTTAACACTCCATTTTTTGCCATTGTTTAGATCAACATGGCCCCCAAAAATCTATAAATAAACATTGGCCTTAAGGAAAAAATAAAAGATATGGGTCTAATAGACATTTGTAGAATTCTCCACCCACATATCTGCCCAATGCTCATAGGACATTCTCTTAGGTAGATCATGTGTTGGGATACAAAGCAAGTTTCCATAATCCAGAAGATAAAAAGCAGATAAACTATTTCTCAGACTAGCACAGCAGTAGGGCGTTTGCCTTGCATGTGACCCACCTGGCTGACCCAGTTCGATTCCTCTGCCCCTCTCGGAGAGCCTGGCAAGCTACTGAGAGTATCTCGCCCACACGGTAAAGTCTGGCAAGATATCTGTGACGTATTGGATATGCCAAACACAGTAACAAGAAGTATCACAATGGAGACGTTACTGGTCCCACTCAAGCATTGATGAACAACGGGAGGACAGTGCTACAGTGCTATAGTGGAAATTAATCACAAAGGGAAAGTGGAAAAATACTTAAATGCTTAGAAATGAAACAAAATCCTACTGAACAACAAGTGAGTCAAAGAGATAATCAAAGAAGAATTCAAGATTCCTGGAAACTAATGAAAATGATGACATGGGTTTCTCGAACCTATCGGACATAGAAAAATCTGTCTAAGAGGGAATTTTATAGCAATATAAAAGTGCAATAAATTATCCACTACATACCTTTTTATGACAAGTAAATATCAGCAAAGAAAGCCTAAAATAATCATAAGGCAGGAAATAATAATACTAATATGAAAATCAATTAAAAGGAAACAAAACAAAAGGTACTTAAAACAAAAAACTTTCTTTAGGGGGGACTGACAGGGGGAGAATAAACAAAATTGACAAATTACTGGCTAAACTAAAGAAGAGAGAAAACTAATAAACTGGATCATTTTGTAAAAGGGGAAGCATTGTAACAATTTTCACTGAAATTAAATGATCAAGATTACTGTACAAAAGTTTATATCATGAAACTAAAAAGCTTAGAAGAAATGCATAAATTTTCATAATCCCATAGTGTCTCAAAATTGAGTCGGAAGAAAATAATGCACCCCAATAGAACAATTACGTCCCAACAGAGCCCTGGCAGCTGAAAGTCTCCAGAACTCAATCACCGCCATGCTCACGGCTGCTCTCAACAGGCTGGGGCAAGCATCCCCCATGAGTGAATCTGCTATATAATTGTATTTTAAATATAATTCCTGGAGCGACATCTCATACTACAAACCGCTGATGTACCAAAAGTAGCACACCACGTTTGATGGGGTTTAAAGTAGAAGGCAACCAACCTCAGAGGGGATATATATATATTCTCACAAGGAGGGTCAATCTTTAATGAATATATTAGTAATCTCTTATACAAGGGATTGATAGCGCCAGGGTGTAATACAACAATCTTCACACAAAGTTCTCTAACGAAAATTTTTGTATCATTTTTAGTGGAATATTTATAACAAGCAATACAAAATTAATTATTGCAGTTCTGCTTTAGGGGCACGATTTGGGATTTGGGGTGGAAACATTCAAAATATGGTGGTGAGTAGGTGCAATGGTGGTGAGACTGGTGTTAGAATATTAGCTTTAGTGAATTATTGTGAACAATTTCATAAAAAAGAAATCAATTTAAAAAATAAGTAACAGAAAAAATAGACTGATTACTTACATGTAAATTGAAAGTCTTCAAGTTTCCTCAAAAACTAAAGCTCAGACCCAGATAGTTTATTCATTTATTATTCAAAATTTTCAAAAATAAATTCTATTCTCAGTTTCTTTTGCTTTACTTTTCTGGGAAATGTATTATGATTTAAAAAATTATTAAAAATATAAAATTGGGAGATTATTTTTAAATTTCTTTTTTAATTGAACCACTATGAGATACATGGTTACAATGTTATTCATGATTCCAGTCATACATTGTTCCAATACCCATCCCTTCACAAGTGTACATTTCCCAATAACTATGTCCCCAGTGTTCCTCCTGCCACCGTACCCATCTGCCCCCACCCCCCTCTATGGAAGGCACTTACATTCAGTTTCTTCCAGAAAGTCAAATAAACACTCCTGAACTGTTTCTATGTAAAACTAATTTATCCTGATATCAAAAGCAAACAGAAAAACCACCCAAAAAAGAAACTATAGAACACAAACACATACAAAGATTCTTAAAAAAATATTAGTGAACCAAAACAAATAATACAATGAAAGAATCATGCACTGTGATTAAGTAGGATTTATGTCAGTGATGCAAGAATGACCTAAAATATGCAACAGAATCAATGAGATGCACCATGCCAGTACATGAAAAGATAAAAAAATCATATGATGATTGGGAATTGGAAAGATAGTACAGGAGGTAAGGTGCTTGCCTTGCATGTAATTAACCCTGATTTGATCCACAGCATCCAACACGGTCCCTCAAACCCTTCAGTGAGAGATCCCTGAGCAGAGAGCTAGGAATAAGCATTGACTGAGAACCATACTGGATGTTACCCCAGAATTAAAAAAGCAAAACAAAAGAAAACAGAACAAAATGTATTATCATGCAATAATAACACTAGATGTAAAGAAAGCATTTGAAAAGACCCAACACTAATTAAGAATAAAAACCCTGAGCAAAGTAGGAATAACATTTTCCCTCAATATAGTGAGAACTGTTTACCACAAAACCATCATACTTGATGATGAAAAACTGAATGTCTTTCTTCTAAGATCAGTCACAAGACAATGTTATTCACTCTCACCACTATTATTCAACAGTGTAAAAACCCTTGCCACATAATTAGGCAGGAATACCTATAAACAGAACACACTTTAAAAAAAGTCAAATTAGCACTATTTAAGTCTCTACTAAAGTCATTTCTAGAAACAATAAATATATATTAAATTAAAAGCAACCTCTAATTTATACACAGAAATCTGTAGAATTGCTATACGCAGACAATGAAGGAGAAGAAAGATATTTTTAAAATCTCATTCACAAAGGTGGTTCCCAAAATCAAATACCTTGGAAACAACTTATCAAAGGTTGTGAAAAACTTTTAAAATGAGAAGGAAAAAACAACTTTTAAAATGAAACTGTTATTCACTAGTCAAAAGGAAAGAATAAGAAATCAGGAAATGGAAACACATAACTTAATCATGGATGGGAAGAACTACCATTGTTAAAATGATTATCCTATCCAAAATATTATAGTAAAAATTAAAAAAATTGCTTTAACAAATATTCATGGCAGTTATAGAGGAGAGAGACCAAATGTTAAAATTTATATGAGGTATTAAAACTCTTCATGTAGTCAATGGAAACCAAGGGTAAAAGATGGGAGATTTTTCCCCCCCGACTTTAAATTATATTGTATGGCTGTAGTAATAGATACTGGGTCGCACTGGAGTAGGCAGACTCTCAGATCAGTGAAATGTAATTAAAATCCCAGAGACAAACAATAAAATACCTTTATAACTTATTTTTGGCAAAGTATTTGGTGTATGAAGTGAAGCAAGAAAAGTCTATTCAAAAAATGGTGATGGAACTGTTCAACCACATGTGAAAAATGAACTTAGATCCCTATGCCACACGATACATAAAAGTTACTTTAAAGTATATAAAAGATGTCAATGTTATAACCAAACTCATACATTGGACTTGATAGTGACTTCAGAGGGCTATTGGTTAAGCAAACCAAAGGAAAAGGAAAAGATGGCACTAATCAAATATAAGAAGTTTCTGCTCTGCAAAAGAACAATGAATACAATGAAAAGAAACACTGGAGAAAATACTTACTATGAATATTGCAGAGGGTAAACATTCAAGATATGTAAATCACTCACAAAACTCAACAACAAAAACAATAATCCCAGAACAGAATAGAGAGAAGTTCTAAACACACCCTCCTTAAAAAAAGGCATAAGTAAGTAAAGTAAGTAAAGGCCCTCCCGTTGATCATCGATTTGCTCAAGCGGGCCCAGTAACGTCTCCATTGGAGACTTTGTTGTTACTGTGTTTGGCATATCGAATACGTCACTGGGAGCTTGCCAGGCTCTGCCGTGCAGGCGAGATACTCTCGGTAGCTTGCCAGGCTCTCAGAGAGGGGCGGAGGAATCGAACTCGGGTCAGCCATGTTGGCTGCGTGCAAGGCAAACCCCCTACCGCTGTGCTATCGCTCCAGCCCATAAAAAAAAGCATTAAAAAGGCATAATAATGGCCAATCAAATCACAATCACAACCATCCTGTTATTCGTCGATTGCCTCGAGCAGGCCCCAGTAAGGTCTCCTTCGTCGTAGCCCTGAGATTTTTTTTAAAAAGTGCCATATTCAAGGCTCTTTCAGAGTTAGGAGAATGAGACCCTTCATTGTTACTGGTATTTGGCATATTGGGTACACCACAGGGAGTTTGCCAGACTCTGCCGTGTGGGCAGGTTACATTTAGTAGTCTAAAGTACATAAAGTAGCCTAAAATGGCCAATAGTTTTATGAAAAATGTAGTCTTCAATACACAATATCAGGGAAATGCAAATAAAAGCAATGAGATATCACATCAGTGATATTGACACACATCAAGAAAATTAGAAACAACTAGATCTGGTAGGCATGCAAGGTAAAAAAAAAAAACAAACAAAATCTTGTCCAATCTCTGTGAGAATGTCATCCAGTTGCACTTACATGGAAAACAGTATGAAGAACTAAAAAAAAATTAGTCATTAGGAATTGAGCTTCTATGAGACTTAGCAATTCCACTTCGTTGTATTCATCCTAAATCCCCTATATACTTTATCAAAGAAAGTGGAGTAATGGTGCAGCTGATGTGGCACCTGCATTGTTCATAGCAGATACAGTTTCGACCCCCAGCACCAAGTATAGTCCCCCAAGCTCACCAGGACTGATCCCTGAGTGCACAGCCAGGAGTAAGCTTTGATATTTCCAATAAAAATTATGTATTAGGTATCTCCCTCTGTTTTATTATCTTGGATTCAGATTGCTCTTATTTTCTTTATATTTAGGCACTACATTTCATGTAATTTGGATTTTAATATAAATAATTCTAATTAAAATAATATGCAGTCATTTCATTAGTTGTTTTTCAAAAAGTTACATGAAAAACAGGGCATTAGATATTGACGTATTCTGACTTCACACAATCATGCAGCAGTGATCTAGACACTAGTTTTAAAGAATATACTTGTTACAGCTAAATATCAAGGCTGTGGTTTTGAAAATATGAAACTTCTATCTTTTTTTAATCCCCTTCCCCAACATTATGTTTTCTGCTTCTACACAATCTACGAAATATTGGCTTCAAATTCACAATGAAGGAACAACAAAAATGGCCTCAACTAGCATTGATTTTCATTATTCATATTTTATAAGGTTAAAAAAAAGCCACACAATTGTGTAGTGAGGGAAGCAAGAGGTGAATAAACAAAATAGCCATATTTTAAAATGTGTGGCCATCTCTAATAACATTTTTCATGGTTTTTTATTTGTTTGTTGGAAGCTAAGAGCATCAGCTGAGGAAATTTTTGGTGTCAGTGAAGTTAAAACATGTCAGCAGCAGTTCCTTCTGTGAATATTGTCTCACATGGAAGAAAGGATGGATTGAATTCATATCTGTAACAAGACAAGATTTTCCATCTGACCTCATTATGCGTTTCTCTGGAGTGCATCCCTGGGTTTCTGCTGAAACTGAAATGTGCTGTGTGCAAACCAAATATGAAACAACTCAGTAATGCAGTAACTGACATATCTTAATAAGAGGGGGTAGTTATTGTTTAGCCATGGTTTTCCCAACTCTAAAAGCATAATGATGTGTTGGGGCCTTTTGTTAAACTAATCCCCTTAAGTGGAGGTATATACTAATGAAAAGGTTTATTCTGCATCGTTGGAAGCAAAGATGAAGTACTATTGCTATATGTTGGAGAGATGGATAGTGAGAAATTTTTTATAGAAAGATTTTTAGAAAGTAAACCATTGTATTCTAATAAATAATTAAATATGCAAATTATCTCTCTTACAATGCAGTCATCTTCCTTTTCTGTGACATGAGTAATCAATTCAGTAATGCAATACTGAAAGAGTATTTATAGAATTTTTTCATTGTTACTGATCATACTAAAATATACTGAGACAAGAAATTACAGAAATATTTCCCTGTGTTAACCTTATGTTACATAAAAAGATTTTCACTAAGGTACTTTATTATAGAGGCATCTTAATTTTCAGTTTCATTTGTAGGAAGGCTTATATGTAAAATGCACATGTATTCTTCATATATCTTAGTAATTTGTGGAAGGAACTTGCTATTTTTTATATAATTACTGAAAATCTAAGTTTATAGTCATAAAATACATAATGATTTAAATGTTTAAAATATGGATTTTTAAATTACACGTAATTTCAAAATCTGCCACAATTAAAATATTTTCATAATCTTTGAAAATTTGATTATAATTATATTTAACTGAATCACTGTCAGTAAATTATTATAATTTTATTGATCCCTGTATAGATATGTTGGTTTAAATTTAGTATGCAGCGAGATGCATTATTAGAAAAATTTGATAAAAATATTCTATATATTTATAATTGATAATTTGGCATATGCTTTACATTTTAGCTGATATAGCAACTCATGATTAAATCAACATCCCTATGTTGCAAGTTTTATAAAATAGTAATAATAAACTAACAATAGCAATATTTGCTTGGACAGTTACGAGGATTTGATGGTGCTGTTTGTTTAGTACATTTAGAATACCTGCAAATGTTTCTACACACAGGGAAACTTAACTGACATCCTGAAAAAAAAAATCTTTTGGAAAATGAAAGGTCATGTGATACTTGTCAATTATGCAGTTGACCTGGATTTAATCCCCAGTACTTTTATGGTGCCTCAAGTCCTTCCAATTGTTATTCCTTAGCTTTGAGCCAGGAATAAGCGCTGAGTACAGCTGGGTATGTACCCTGAAACAAAACAAAATTAAAAAATAATATTATTTAAAATGTAGACATTCATAGATGCTTTCTGGTTCCCAGGCGTTCTGTTTAATGTTGGGAATGAAGAATTAAGATGTTTCCTCTATCCAAGAGTCCCACTGTCAAATAGAGAACTTCTCCCTAGTTTGGAGCTGCTATGAGAACTGAAATTAAAACTTTACACAGATAAAGTCAAAATTCTAGGAAGTGTCACCTTATTATCCCATTGCTGAGAAATATTTACTCTAAATATCAAAGGAAAAAAAAGAAAAACAGTATCTTTGCAATGAACTTGGTTAAGAGAAAGCTGTTAACATCACTGGTAATATTTTGTTGATAGCATGTCCCCTTGACATGATATAATTGATAAAAACCTTTCTTTACTTTCTCCACAAATTTATTACCCCAAATTAGTCTGAGAAACACGTTGAACAAATGTAGGCTTGGTGACAGTTCTGAAGAATACTTAGCTTATACCCCTAAATATTGAAGGAAAGCCAAGACTTTCACTAACTAGAGGAGTTACTGTCACTGTCCTCCCATTGTTCATCGATTTGCTCGAGTGGGCCCAGTAACGTCTCCATTGTGACACTTGTTACTGTGTTTTGGCATACCGAAATGTCATGAATAGCTTGCCAGGCTTTGCTGTGCGGGCACAATACTCTCGGTAGCTTGCCGGGCTCTCTGAAAGGGCGGGAGGAATCGAACCTGCATCAGCCAGGTCTGCCACCTGCAACGCAAACACCTTACCTGCTGTGCTATCACTCCAGCCCAACCAGAGGAACTAGGAAAATAAATTCATTGTGATTCTCCAGACTACACCTGAAACAGAATAAAAAGACATTAAGGGAAAACTGGTAAAATGCAAATTAAAGCTAGAGTTCAGTTGAAAAATAAAGCAATATGCATATAACTACTTTTTTGTTTGGGGGCCTTCCAAATGGCACTTGGAGAGTCCCTGGGCCACTCCTAGCATCACTTGGCCATCAGGATAAGATAGTTCAGCACTTGTGCCCACTGGTGAGGCTCAGAAGAACTGGGGTTCACCAAGGTGACACCAACAGGACTCGAGGGGACCATGTAGTTCCAACTCAGAGCTGCATGCAAGCAAAATAAGTGCTCCAACCTTTTGAGCTATCTTTCTAACTCCTATGTACAGCATTTAAGTCTATAAAAGCATATCGAGATTGAGTCAGGCCAATAAGACACAACAATCATGGTGACACAGATTGCAACATGTGAGTCCTTAATTAAGAAACATCCCAAGATAGTGTTTTTTTTTCAATGTGCAAAGTGGATAGGGGAGTGCAGTGAAAAAATAGCATACACCACACTTCTATCTCCAATTCAATTAGACAACAGTATAATCACATGGCTTTTCATTTTGAAAAACTCATGACTTAGTAGAAAACATAAACAAATCAGTATGAAAACCAGCACTCTATTCTAAGTGCTTAATATGTAAGCACTAACAAGTAGATGTTTATTAAAGTATAATGAATATATTAATGATTGAGCATTTTATGTAAAACAGCCTTTGATCACTACATCAGAGATTGAGTCTGAAATTAGGCATTTTTAACTAGTTATGATAACCCCAAGTGATGAGAGTAAGAAAACACGTTAAGAAGGATCTAGATCAAAATGCTATAGTTATAATTTTTCCTGGATTTTCCAGGAAGAAAATTGATTATAAGCTTAAATGTTTTATTATTTTTATTAATATTTAGCAATCCCTTATAGTTTTGAGTTGAAAAAATTATGAAAATGTGGTTTTCAGAATTGACTTTTTCAGGCAATTTGCTTAAACAACTTTATCGTTTCTTTCTAAAAGCAGTAATTTTGACAATGATATCGAACCTAACCAAGATGTTCTTATGCCAAGTATGTTTTATTATATTCCAGACCATGCCTGGAATAATTTAGGTGGCATCCACTTTTAATACGACTTTTACAGGGAAGTGTAAAATATGTTTGAGTTTTTACAAATCTGAATTTTTATATTTCATCTGAGTATCTGCCTTATATTTTTAAAAACTGCATTTTATATTGACTAACTGTTTTCTCTAAGGTTACTTCAAGCTTTCTGCTTTCCCAAAGGCCCAATTTTACTAGAAAATATTTAGCACTTGATTTTGTTTTCAGATTCCCCAAATTTGAGATTCCTCAGTTCAAAACATCTTTTACTCTATCTTAATTTCCTTTAAACTATTGCATAATACATTTCCCTCAAAGTCGCACAAGCACCCACTCAATCCTGGGTGGATATCATTACTTGATCTTGACTGAAATTGTTCTCCAGGAGGTCACCTATAACCACTGTCAAATTCCAATGGCGTTAATTAGTTCAGCACTAATGACATGAGATAGTTGTTTTTGAGAAATGCTTCTTGTCTTCTTTACTTTCAGGTTGTTTTTTGATCTACAGCGAACTTCTCTGTAGTCAATTTTTAGTTCTTCACTTCATCTTTTTATTTTACTGAAATTCATATTTTAAGTTTTATTGACAAAGCTGTGACAAAATATTTCTATTTCAAATGACTGCATTATGAGTAGAACTATACTTGATGCCTGGACAGCTGGTGTTAGATAATGTTAATTAGTCCTAGTCTCTGAAAAGATATATGCATGCATACAAATATATGTGTATATATGTGTATATATATGTACTTTACTCATATTTGGTTTCAGGGCCATACCTAGTTGTGCGCAGGTCTTACTCCTGGCTCTGTAATCAGGGGTCACTCCTAGCTCTGTGGTGCTGGGAATTAAACCCGGGTCAGTCACATTCAAGGCAAGAGTCCTATATGTGTGCTATTTCTTTATCCCCTGCAGCTATTCTTTTGGATAATTTAACCACCTAATTTCATAAACTGTCATCGTATAGTCTCTGCGTCTTGCGCTGGCGGCAGCTGGTGGGTGTGACGCCTACCTACTGGAAGATGGGGGCTCTGGTTGGAGAAGGCCCAGTCCCAATCCGAGTAGGCTTGAAGACCTCAGCCCCGGGACCCACACGCCTGGCTTCATCTTCTAGTTCTTTCATGCCTGAGACCTGTCCGGACGTGTGGAGAGTGGTCCAAGCATGGCCGTGGCTGGCTCCGGAAGTCCTCAGCTGCTGGGGCTCTGCTCGGGGCGGGGGGTGGGGGGGAGATAAACTCAACCTTCCCCCCTCCAAGGGGCCCCAGTGAGGACAGCCAGGCGTTGGGGAAGGAGACTCTGGTCCCTTCAATGGCCAAGATGCAGAGACTATAAAACCCAGCTCCCGGAGGAGAACAACGCAGAGTCTACTGCCTCCGTACCTGGCTGTCCTCACTGGGGCCCCTTGGAGGGAGGAGGGTTGAGTTTATCTCCTCCCCCCTGCCCCGAGCAGAGCCCTTTTAAAACCTCAGGGCTAGGAAGAAGGAGACATTACCTGCTCGAGAAAATCGACAAACAACAGGATGATAGTGATCGTGATCTATGTCATATAGATGTATCACATCTATTTGTATGTCTAACTCAGACTCAGACTTTCTATTTACCATGACTAATGACATTTGTATCTGTACAATTATTTATTAGAGTGAATCTTCCTGTATACTGAAAGATATTTGTCAATATTCCTAGCTATTGTTTACTAAATTCTAGAAGGAATCATTAGTTGTAATATGAAAATTGTCCTGTGCATGGTCATATGTTTTCTAGATGTCAACATTATTCTATAACTCTTCATTTTAAGAAAAATTAATGTGAATATTCTTTTGTGATTTTAATTATGAATATAGGTATATTTATTGTCACATTTTCTAGAATTTGATCAATAAAATATATACAATGTTATTTTCTAAGTGGCTATGATTAAAACAAAACAGTAATCTTGACTTTTATTTTTCTTGCTTTCTATGGGCTATTTTATAAGTTATGTTAAATATAAAATCACAAATTCTTTACAATTTATCTGTTATGTATCTCCTCAGAATGATTCTGGTCATGTCAGTGGTACCCAAGAGGTTCATCAATTCATCAATTTGCTTGAGCGGGCACCAGTAACACCTCACAACAAATTGTGAGACTTGTTGTTACTGTTTTTGGCGTATTGAATATGTCACGGGAAGCTTGCCAGGCTTTGCCCTGTGGGGGAGATACTCTCGGTAGCTTGCCGGGCTCTCTGAGAGGGGCAGAGGAATCGAAATCGGGTTGGCCATGTTTGCTGCATGCAAGGTATTATTAGGTATTATTTACCTAAGAGGAAAATAATAAAAAATATTAGAATTTGAATTTTTGTTGATTTCCTTTCAGAGATAGCTATACTGCAGTTTTACGCCAAATATTTTGTCATTAGAAACTTTATATTCTAGTGAGAGAAAACAGGTGCAAAAAGAATCTCAAAGCAATAAATGGTACATTTGAATAGTGATAAGTGCCACAAAGGAAATAGGTGCTGGGGAGATCATTCAAATGGTAGAGCACGGATATTCAGGACCTCCGATTTGTCCCTTATTTGCAACATGGTCCAACTGATCTTCCTATAAATGTTTATTTGTATAAGGAATATTCATATGAGATGCAGTTGGTTCTTCCAACTGAATATCCCTCATTAAGCAGAAACATCTAAGAGGTGAAAATATGTAATATTCACCTTTGTAGTATTCCTTTGATACCATACAGAGATGCAAATTGTTCTAAAGTATAGCATGAATACATGTTTCTTTCTCATGTTCTCTGATGGTACTATGGGATCTGGCTTTACATGGTGGCCGTTGAACCTCCAAGGACATATGTCCTGTCTCATACCACACCTGGACATGAAGTTAGCAAAGACCTTTCTGAAGTTCAATGTACATTCAGATAAGACCTACAGGATCTCTTGTTCACACTAATTACTTTTTAGTTACTCTTCTGTCTTTCCCCTCTGAGTACTTCCTCTCTTAAGTGCCTGGAACAACCTTTCTGAGAAGGTAATGTCCACTTTTACTTCTCAGGAGATGAAAAAAGACTAGCACCCCAAATGTCAGTGGAATCTCTCTAGATTATTGACATGTTAATTTGTAACATGGAAAGTTGCCCAAACAGTCAAACAGGTTGACTTAATATGAGAGCCCTCCAGCACCTCATAAAATCCTCGAGGTTGGCTGGTCAGACCTAGAATTCAGAGCATATGTGATGTTCTTTTCCCCTTTTTGCTCAACTATCCTGGATCAGCCTGTGGGTTATAGTATTGCTTAGTTCAGTGATTCTGTTTCAAAGTTGCTCACACATTCAAATGCATACTTTCTGCTCCAGCTGCATATGGTTTCAACCACAAAATGGCAGCTCTCTACACCACACACATGGGTTTTCACCCACTAGGTGGTGCCACTCTGGTCAGTAGAATGCAAGGAAGCTCACTCATGGAATAGATGCCATTGGGTTTTTACCTTTTTGGTGTCAATAACTCTCAGGTTTGGTGAGAAGTGGGATATCTTGACACTAAGATGCCTCTCCTACATATGTTTTCATAAATTTACAAGATAGGCACCTCCAAATTGTACAAATAAGCTCCAAAAATAGACTTTGTGTTCCAAAACTAGACTGTAGCACTGTGGTACTATCCTCCCATTCTTCATTGATTTGCTCAAGAGGGTCCAGTAACATATCCATTGCGAGACTTGTTGTTACTGTGTTTGGCATATCGAATATATCACGGGTAGCTTGCAAGGCTTTGCCATGAAGGCAAAATACTCTTGGTAGCTTGCCGGGCTCTCCAAGAGGGATGGAGGAATCAAACTCGGCTCGGCCATGTTGGCCACTTGCAAGGCAAACATCCTACTGCTGTGCTACCGCTCCAGCCTTAGTCTAGGAGAACTATTGAAATTGCTTTCCTCTGTTGATTACAACTGAGATCAGGAAGAGGAGAATAGGAGAAAAGGAGCAACAGGAGAGTCACCTTTTGGTAGCAGCTCCAAGAACTGCCCCAGACATTTTCAGCCTTCTCTGTGATACCCTAAAATAACACTGTTGCCAAGAAAGTCATTGCATAAGCAGGTGTACAAATATGCAGAAGAAACCCACATCAGGACCTTGAAAGTGATGTAAAAAGACTCACTCATTTGATAATATCCCCTGAATCAAAGAATGCAGGTAGGATTGCCATAGTTCAGTGGGTTTCACCAAATAACAACTTAGTGTGGTTCTGAGCTTCTGGTAGTTCTTGGACTTCAGTATTATGGTATGGTGCCTAGAATAATGCAGAAGTGGCAGGTAAGATTGTTAACATTTTGCGGGGAATCTAGAGCAAACTCTTCTGCTTTAAATTCATATTCACGACTTCTAACCTCCAAAATCTGTCAAGCAATTGGGACCATGGGTAAGTATGGGACATACTGGATGACCATTTTGTTTTGCTTTGTTTGATATTAATTTTAGGTCACAGGTAATTGCTATATACTCATTTGGGGTGACTTTTCCCTTCGGCTCATTCCCAATTATGCTCAGGGGTTACTACTGATCCAGTACTCAGGAATTACTCCTACTGCTGTTCAGAGATATCCCATATATATGTATCACGATCACGATCATCTTGTTGTTTGTCGATTTCCTCGAGCAGGCACCAGCAACGTCTCCTTCTTCCTAGCCCTGAGATTTTAAAAGAGCCATTTCAATGCTCTTTCAGGATTAGGAGAATGAGACCCATCATTGTTACTGGTATTTGGCATATTGAGTACGACATGGGAAGTTTGCCAGATTCTGCCATGCGGGCAGGATACTTTTGGTAGCCTGCCAATTTCTCCAAAGGAAAAATAAGATAATAAGATGTCACGTGGCCACGAATGCAGCCGCGTGCTTCCGGGAGCTGGGTTTTATAGTCTCTGCATCTTGGCCGTTGATGAGACAAACCTGGAGCTGGCGGCAGCTGGTGGGTGTGATGCCTACCTACTGGAAGATGAAGGGTCTAGGTGGAGAAGGCCCAGTCCTGAGTAGGTTTGGAGAACTCATCCCCGGGACCCACATGCTTGGGTTCCTCTGCCAGTTCTTTCATGCATGAGGCCCGTCCGGACATGTGGGGAGTGGTCCCAGCATGGCCGTGGCTGGCTCCAGAGGTCCTCAGCTGCTGGGATTCTGCTCGGGGCGGGGGGGGGGGGGCGGAGAGAAACTCAACCTTCCCTCCTCCAAGGGGCCCTGGTGAGGACAGCCAGGTGCAGGGGCAGGAGACTCTGCGCTGTTCTCCTCCCGGAGCTGGGTTTTATAGTCTCTGCATCTTGGCCATTGATGGGACCAACCTGGCACTGGTGGCAGCTGGTGGGTGTGATGCCTACCTACTGGAAGATGAAGGGTCTAGGTGGAGAAGTCCCAGTCCCAATCTGAGTAGGCTTGGAGACCTCATCCCTGGGACCCACATGCTTGGGTTCCTCTGCCAGTTCTTTCATGCATGAGGCCCATCCACACGTGTGGAGAGTGGTCCCAGCATAGCCGTGGCTGGCTCTAGAGGTCCTCAGCTGCTGGGGCTCTGCTCGGGGAGGCGGTGGGGAGAGAAACTCAACCCTTCCCCCTCCAAGGAGCCCCAGTGAGGACAGCCAGGCACGGGGGTAGGAGACTCTCTCTTCTCTCTCTCTCTCTCTCTCTCTCTCTCTCTCTCTCTCTCTCTCTCTCTCTCTCTCCTCTCTCTCTCTATATATATATATATCTTTGTACTCTATGTATATATGTGGAATATAGATGCCTGAGATTGTACTGAAGTTGGCCATGTGCAAGACAAGTGCCAAAACCCAATTTACTGAATCTCTCGTCTAAATACTTGATGCCATTAGTCAGTTTTGTAAATCATCATTTTCATCCAGACACAAAATAAACAATTGGAGAGAGAGGACAATAGTCTGGGAAGGAGGTACTTAATGGGAAGCTGTAAAAGCAAAAAGCTGTGTACATTCAACAGAAGAACCCCAATTACTTTCCAAACAGATGCCAGTAAGTCTTAAAACTTAAAGACAAGCTTGAGCAAATAATTGTCAGATCCTTGGGTCATGAGTTTTGAGAATTATCAGGTGTCTCCATGAGACTATCCAATCTTGGTGGTAAGAGGACCAAACGGGAAATGGAAAATGACAAAGGATTGAAGAATAATAAATTATACTTTTGTTCCAATCCATCCCATAGTCCCATTCCCATACCATTTCTTGGATTCTTTCCACCCTCATCCCATTCATTAGTAGCTTTAGAACTTAAAGATACCTTTATCTGTCTTCTTGTGGAAAAACTCTAAGGAAATATTTGGAAGATCCTTACTATCACCAAGAAAATCATAATCTAATACACAAATGATATGTTAATATTATCCCCAAAAGAGCAAGAATAGAATACTGTTGAAACCCTCGATTTTCTGATCCCAAGGAGACATAAAGTTCTAGTGAGTAAGTACGAGAACAACAGTCAAACCCCTGAGAGTCACTTTAAGCCCAGAAATCAGACCTTAAGGCCAGAAAGATAAAGGCTACACCTGACATTCATACATCCACAAACAAAAGACAACTCCAAGATACTTTGAAACCTAAAATAAGATATTGTTGATTATGGATTCTGAATAAGGCAACATAGCCAAATCAATATGGAAGACTGAAGAAAATGAATGACACTGCTCTTTTGGGGACAAGAATAGAAGCTGCTTTTCATTATTATTATTATTATCATTATTTTTCTTTTTGGGTCACACCTGGCGATGCTCAGGGATTACTTCTGGTTCATGCACTCAGGAATTACTCCTGGCAGTGCTAGGAGGACCATATGCGATGCTAGGAACTGAACCCGGGATGGCTGCATGCAAGAAGATGCATGCAAGCCCCAGAAGCTGCTTTTCTGACTTTCAGTCTTTAACATACCCTAGTGTTAGCTTTGCCAGAACCTAACAAGCTCTTCCATATGTATGTCTCTTAAAGGTTGGCCATAGCTTTGGAAGTCTTTACTCATTCGTTAAACATAGAAAAGCCATTAGTAGGTTACTTAAGCAAAAAGCTGGATCCAGTTATAGAAATATGTCCTAGTTGCCTGAGAGTAGTAGTGACTACATTTTTGTTGGCACAGAAAGCCTTTAAATTTACTTTGGGAGAGTCCTCAATTGTCTATACCTCTCCTCAAATGCCACCATATTTCTAAACCAAGGACAACTTTTAGATAACTGATAAATGCCTTAAGCTGTGTAACACACTTAAATACAGCTACTTTACTGCCTCAGCCAGGGCCATCACAATTGGTACACTCTTATATGTGAAGTGTTTGACTCTCCTCTAAGAAGTCTAGACCTCATTTTGTTTCAAGATGTCAATTCCTTTGTAGATCAAGGCACCCATAAGTGCAGACATGTACCAGTCACCCACTGCAAAGGTGAGACGATAGAGTGCTCTCTATATGTGGGCTGTTAGACCTAACTAGTCAAACATATAGCCCTGACCAGACCCCAGGAAATAAGTGAGAGTAAGTCAATCAATATCTATACAGATTCCAAATATGCTTTCCTGGTATAAATATGCATATTTGGAGAGAAAGGGGATGCTATTTAACCTTGTCCCGGTATGCTATCTTCATTATAAAGCACTATGTGTGGTTTTGAACTTGGCATGTCAAATTTCTGAAATATACACTGGCAATAACACACTGGGAGCTCTGTGTGACACTCTGCCCCTCCCCCAACACATACATCCTGAAGTTAGTAAGCAGTACACAAAGTCATAGCACATATAATGGAAAGGACTGGAAACTTTACTCAGTTGCCCCTATAAGGTGGGTTAAAATAGTTACTGATCTTGGTGAATATCTTTACCCGATGATTACCATATGATAATATGGTGATAAAAATTTTTACCACATTTACTGTTGACATTCCATATGTGAACTGAAAGAATACAAAAAAGTCACTAATACTCCATAAAATTATTCCCATATTTAGGCTACCCTGTAACTCTGTAGCTTGCAGAGTAACAACCTCATTCATCACAGAGATAATACAGCGGTAGACAATGCTCTGTGGATTAAGTACTATTTGCATTCCTCTTGGAAATCTCATAGGAAAAGCAGAATAAGTAAATAAGCCATAAAGAAACAAATCCAGAAGCTAGTTTAGGAAACTTCTCAAAACTGGTAATAGCTTTTCCCTTGGCTTTGCTTCAAATAAGCATTGGCCTTTCCACTGGCTTAGATTTTAGCTCCTTTAGAGTTCTGTATGAGAAAGACTTTAACTGCACTGATGTGTTATTTGAGTCCAAGTATTCCATGCTATAAAACATACTGTCTCCCTCAGTTTTTTTCCAACAAGTTCTAAGAGAGTTTAGTCAATAAGCATTCCATGAGCACCAAATTTCCTCCTGGAATTCTTTTCGTTCCTCCTGTTGCTGAGAGGTGACTCTTATGGCTCTGAAAGTACACCAACTGACAATCCTGATTCATTCAAAAACAGAATATACCAATTCCAACATCAGTGGGGCATAAAATACCTCTGCAAAACTTCATCAGAGACCTCATCTGACTAGCAACTGCCATCTATGTATCTACTTGCAATCTACTTGTACTAACATATAAGGGCTGGAGCGATAGCACAGTGGTAGGGCATTTGCCTTACACGCGGCCAACATGGCCCTCCCGAGTTTGATTTCTCCGCCCCTCTCGGAGAGCCCGGTAAGCTACCGAGAGTGTTCGATATGCCAGACACAGTAACAACAAAGTCTCCAATGGAGACGTTACTGGGCCCGCTCGAGCAAATCGATGATCAACGGGAGGGCCTTTACCTTTACCTTTACCTAACATATAAGGGCCTCCTTCTTGGTTGATAAATATCTTTCACAGTTCCATTACAATTCTTGAGATAGCTTCATATTCACCCCTTGCCTCATAGTCAAAACTCCAAGAGTATCCCATTCCTTCAACCATTTTACCAATCCCTTTGTCACATGGCCTGCTTGACCAATCAGTTATTATTCTGGCTTACTTCTAGTACCATGCTTTGGCAGAAAACATGGAGAAATACCCTAAACCATAATATCATCAACAATTTCAAGCAGAAAATAGCTTCAGATGACAGATATTTGCCAATATCCCTAAAAGTATCCAGCTGACCTCCACTAGAAGAAGAAAATATGCAGAGGAAACACCAAGGGACCAAATAAAACCCCTAACTTTATTTATTATCTAGTCCTTTATTTACATATGGAACCCACAAAATCTCATTTGCATAGGGTTTAGCTAATTTGATTTGTCCTTCTGCAAACATGTATTCTCAGAAGGCAGAACTCTGTATATGTGACCTGTTGGTTTTCATGTAATCTGATTGGCCACTTACATGGGATACGTAATTAGAGAGTGGAAACAACTAAGAGGTAAGGGCTTGCGACAGAGACAAGCACAAGTTACTGGATAGGGAAAGAGATTCATTGAAGTTTCTGTTACTGCAGAAGATTCTGTTGGAAGATTGGCACACAAAGATGAAACTACGTGTATGATAAAGCCCTGGAAGGCCAGGAGATATTACAGGGATTAAGGCAGTTACCTAGCATTACATACAGTTCCCTGAGCACTGCCAGAAGTAACTCCTGAACAGAGTCAGGAGTAGTACCTAAACACTGCCAGTTGTAGCCCCAAACATGTCCCCACACACAAAAATTAAAGAATAATAGGCTGTAATATGGAAAACATCTGGCAATTGCTTCTTATTATACACTCGCGCACATGAAGCTGGAATTAGTCAGATACACTCTAACAAGAGGATAGAAAGTAAATAAAATATGACATTTTAATTGAATCACTAATAAATACAGAGAAGGTGATGTTCCAACTTCTGTTGAAGTCCAGTCATACAAAGATGTGGGTAAGGCAAAAAGCAAAAATAACATTCTTAAGGGGTCAATGAATTTGATAATATATTTTTTAAAAATCCAGCAAAATCAGAGTGTTGAAGGTAATTCAATATGTGGCCTGCTTGCTCAAGTGGGACTTACATGAAGAAGCAAAAGTCAGAATCTCAAATAAATAAACAAGCAAACAATCAGATATTAGAAAGTGGGCAGACATAAAGAAATGTCACATGATTTTTTTTGTTTTAATTAATTTGCTTTTTTGCTATGAGACTTACTGTGCATCATATTCACATTATGTATAATATATGAATTTAACCAAATATATTCATGTGTTGCATAAAAATGTTCCGTTTATAGAAATTATAATCAGCTTCTAGTTTAACAGAAAGTCAATATTCATGTTAAGTTCATAAAATTAAGTCAACTTTATAAATATAAATCCCATGGTATTACAAAAGCATTTTAAAGACAAAATATTTTTATATAATTATAACAGCATTAAAATTCTCCATGAAAAACATGTGACTTTTAGTTCAATACAATTAAAACTAGTGTAAAAATTTGAACTATGAAACTAGAGAAATTATTTTAATATAGCATTTACACATGGCACTTACGTTTTATAAATAATTTAATAAGCAACATACTTTTCAAAATTAGCATAGTCCAAAAAATTAAGTCCAAATGTTAGCAGTGCCTGAAACAACAGCTAAACTTGAGGGTGTGTCAATTTTTTTGTCTCCAAAATTTATTTTTTGCCCTCTCCAAACTCTTCACGTTGCTGCTTTGAGATTTTACTCAAATACTAAAATTTCCTTGAGGACAAACACAATTTTTCAAAACTGTTTGGGAAATGTTTTGTTAAATTTTTTTGTTTCTGTCTCTATTCTGTAAGTGTTGTTATGCCTTTGCTTTTTAGGGTTGAAACAGAATGGAAAAATTGTATGTGCTCAATTTCTATACACAGAGGGTGATTTGAGCACAAAATGACAGACTTTGAAATCTTTGATATTCTTAAATCAAGACCTTAACTGGATCCTAAGAAAGAGTTTTTTTTTATTTACAGATGCCCTCATTAGTCCTCATCCTGTGAAGACTGATCCCATCTTTGTTTCTATTAGTCCCCACCAGATTAAATTACTTGCATCAGATACACTATTAGACCATCATTGGAACTAGTACTGTGTAACAAAACAATACTGGTAGGAAGTGAATGGTTATCAAGAGAAAGTTTACTTTCACTGTTAAGAATTAATTTAGCTGAATTGGTGAAGTAAAAGTGGTAAACACAATCCCCTCACTGTTGCTTGTCAGGGTGTGTTATATCACCCTGGATTGCTTTGTCAATAATCTGCCTGACCTGCAAGCTAAAAATCTAAGATTGCTTGAATGACTGACAGGCTAGAGATAGCTGATAATTCTAAGGAATTGGAGGTGTAAAATCTTTAAGGACCATGTCTACAGTATAAATGCCAGGGTATCTCCACATCACTCTGTACTTACAAAGGCAACAGCATTGTTAATGGCAGCCTGTCTGTCCATCAAGTTTGCTTCTAGCGGATTTATCCCTCTTTCACTCCTTATCTTTCTTTGCTGTGTTTATTTCGAAACCAGCTGCAGAATAAATTGCCTCTTGTCTTCACCTCCTACACTGAGTACAATGATATGTTCTGCAAAGCTTAAAATCATGGTGTTTTTCAAGCACTCCTTTTTCAGAACACTAACTTCTAATTTTGTTTGTTTATGAATATGTATTGTCTTATTTTTCTTGCGGGGGCTTTTAGAACAAAACTAAAACTGATTCCTATTTATTTGATGAGTGGTCAGGATGTAGATAAAGGTGAGTGTATGTGTGTGTAGTTGGTACTCCATAGAGAATAATTAAAATTAAGAGTGATTTTATTACTTTGAATAATTTATGCATCTCCTTTAGTTTAATAAAATAAGTATAATTAATAAATTATTGAATGAACATTTCTATTAGACACTTTTCCAAAATTTAGTTATGTTTAAGGAATTTCTCTTTTACACATGTGCCCATGTGTAATTTTTTTAATGTGATTGGAGGGAATAAGATGATTATCGCAAGCAGATTTAAAAATAAAAATTAAAATTTCTATAAAATGTCTTAATTCTCTTCAACCAAACTTCTTGCTGAATTATAAAATTTTAACCATTTATATTGCAAAATTTTGACTAAGCCAGCTAAAGATGATTATACACATAGTCTATGAATCAGTAGCTTCCCCTCCAAAGATATGCAAGCTGCCCAAAAGATATGTAAAAAACATGAATAAAGATTCATTAAAAATGTTTCATGTCCCTAAAATACGTACAAAATTGGGCTGAATTGTACAGAGCTTAAGGTATTTTTATTTCATGTCATAGAAAACAGTTTTATCCTGCAATAGCATATGGACCCTTGAGCACTTTCAGAAATTATCCATAGGTACTAATCAGGAGTAAGTCTTAAATACTGCTCAGCAAGACCCCCAAACACAAAATTAATATATATGACCATAATACATGGTGTTTTAGTTCTTAATAACATTTATTAATATGGATAAACAAATTCAGGCTGGAGAGATAATATAGAAGTTAAGCATGCAGCCGACCCTGGTTGAAACCCCAAGCACTACAGATGGTCATCATGCACCACCAGGGCTTACTCCTGACTCAAGAGACAGAAAAGTCCTTGAGAATTTTTTTTTATTAATTTTATTGAATCACCATGAGATAGTTATAAGCTTTCATGTTTGGGTTACAATCACACAATGATCGAACACCCATCCCTCCACCAGTGCACATTCCCCACCACCAATTTCCCCATTATAACCCCCCTTTCCCTCTCTCCTTCTCTCTTCATGGCAGATACGATTCCCTATAATCTCTCTCTACTTTTGGGCATTATGGTTTGCAATACAGAGCCTGAGAGGTTATCAGGTTTGGTCCTTTATCTACTTTCTGCACACAACTCCCATCCCGACCGATTCCTCCATCCATCTTTTTCTTAGTGATCCCTTTTCTATTCCAGCTGCCATCTCTCCCGACAGCTGCATAGTATTCCATTGTGTAGATGTACCAAAGTTTCTTTAACCAGTCATCTGTTCTAGGGCACTTGGGTTGTTTCCAGATTTTGGCTATTGTGAACAGTGCTACAATGAACAAATAGGTATAGATTCAATTTCTACTGTGCTTTTCTGAATCCTTGGGATATATTCCAGTAAATGGTATTGCAGGGTCATATGGAAGCTCAATTTCTAGTTTTTGAAAGAATGTCCATGTTGTTTTCAGAAAGAATGGACTAGTGGGCATTCCCACCAACAGTGAAAGAGTGTCCCTTTTCCCCCACATTCATACCATCACTGGTTGCTTTTGTTCTTTTGAATGTGTGCCAGTCTGTGGTGTGAGACGATATCTCATTGTTCTTTTGATTTTCATCTCCCTGATGGCTAGTGATGTGGAGCATTTTTTCATATGCCTTTTGGCCATTTGTATTTATTTTTTGAGGAAACTTCGTTCATTTCTTCTCCCCATTTTTTGATGGGGTTGGAGTTCTTTTCCTGTACAATTCTACTAGTGTCTTGTATATCCTGGATATTAATCCCTTATCAGATGGGTATGGGGTAAATATTTTTTCCCATTCTGTAGGCTCTTTCTGTATTTTGGTCACTGTTTCTTTTGAATTGCAGAAGCTTCTTAGTTTGATGTAGTTTAATGTTTGTTTATGTTTGCTTAGGCTTGCATGGTCAGTGCTGTTTCATCCTTAAAGATGTTTTTATCTTCAATGTCAGGGAGAGTTCTGCTTACATTTTCCTCTATGTACCTGATGGATTCATGTTTGATATTAAGGTCTTTAATCCACTTTGATCTGATTTTTGTGCCTGGCAGTAGACAGAGGTCAGAGTTCATTTCTTTGCAGGTAGCTATCTAGTTTTCCCAACTCCACTTATTGAAGAGGCTTTCCTTGTTCCACTTCACATTTCTTGATCCTTTGTAAAAGATTAAGTGGTCAAATATTTGGGGGTCTGTGACAGAATATTTGACTATGTTCCATTGGTCTGCAGGTCAGTTTCTAGCCCAGTACCATGCTGTCTTAATTCTTACTGCTTTGTAGTACAGTTTGAAGTTGGGGAGGGTGATGCCACCCATCTTCTTTTTTCTAAGGAATTTTTTAGCTATTCATGGGGGTTTATTGTTCCATATGAATTTCAGGAGTGTTCTATTTCTTTGAAAAATGTCATGGGTATCCTTATAGGGACCGCACTGAATTTGTATAGTGCTTTGGGCAGTATTGCTGTATTGATGTTAATCCTCCCTATCCGTGAGCATGGGATGTGTCTCCATTTCTTAGAGTTCTCTTTTATTTCTTGAACTAGTGTTTTGTAATTTTCCTTGTATAGGCCCTTCATCTCTTTGGTTAAGCTGATTCCGAGGTACTTAATTTTCTGAGGTACTATTGTGAACAGGAATGTTTTTAATGTCCATTTCTTCTCTTTTTTTATTTCATATGAGAAAGCCATGAACTATTGGGTGTTGATTTTGTAGCTTGCCACTTTAGTATACTGACCTATTGTTTCTAGGAGCTTTTCTGTAGAATCTTTAGGGTTTTCTAAGTATAGTATTATATCATGTGCAAATTGTGATAGTTTGATCTCTTCCTCTCCTATCTGTATTCCCTTGAAACCTTTCTCTTACCTAACTGCAATGGCAGGGATTTCAAGTACTATATTGAATAAGAGTGGTAAAAGTAGGCAACCTTGCCTTGTGCCTGATCTCAGAGGGAAGGCTTTTAGTTTTTCCCCATTGAGAATGATACTTGCCATGGGTTTGTGGTGGATGGCTTTGACTATATTGAGGAAAGTTCCTTCAATGCCTATTTTGCTGAGACTTTTCATCATAAAAGGGTGCTGGATCTTGTCAAATGCTTTCTCTACATCTATTGATATGATCATATGGTTTTTATCTAGAAAAGTCCTTGAGAATTTCTGAGACTGGCAAAACAAAGCAAAACAATCATTTAATCACTTAACTTCCCATTAGTCGGCGATTTGCTCGAGTGGGCGCCAGTAACATCTCCATTTGTCCCTGTCGCGTGCCAGTGTAGCCCAATGGCATCTGTTCGCTCTGGGAACATGAAGAACCTCAAACCAATCGTTCATGATCTTGATGAAGAAGTCTGACCATCTGGTAGGTGGGCGGCCAGGCGGTCTTTTGACGTCCTGTGGAATCCAGTCAGTAACAGCTCTAGTCCAGCGGTCATCTGTAAATATCATTACGTGACCAGCACATCTGATTTTTGACACCTTGGCAAACAAGACAGCGTCCCTGATTCTTGATCGTCGATGGATGTCAGAACTCCGGATTCTTTTTCTCATTTGAGTGAAACATTGTATTCCAAGCATAGCTCTTTCAATTCCTCTTTGGGAGACCTGAATAGCATTCTCATCCTATTTACGTAGGGCCCAGGTCTCTGAGGCATATGTTAATGCAGGAAGAACAGTGGAATCAAAGAAATGTACCCAGAGCCGGAGGTTCTTCGTCCTCTAAGCTATTTCTTTGACGTTCTTGAAGGCGTTCCAAGCCACTCTCTTCCTCCTGTGCAGCTCGGGTGCCAGGTCATTTGTCATGTTGACTTCTCGACCTAGGTACACATAGCTGTTGCATTCGGAGATAGTCATTCCGTTAAGAGCGAATGGGGCATCAGGAACGAGGCTGTTTCTCATAAACATTGTCTTCGTAAGATTCAGCTGTAGTCCTACCTTTCCACACTCACGGTCAAAGTCGGCCAGCATTTGTGCCGCTTGGCTGATGTTTGGTGTTATTAAAACAATGTCATCAGCAAAGCGGAGGTGGTGTAGTTGCTGACCATCTATCTTCACTCCCATTCCTTCCCATTCCAGTCGTCGCATGATGTTCTCGAGGGTGGCACTGAAGAGTTTTGGTGAAATGGTATCACCCTGCCGAACCCCTCTCTTGACATCAATGATTACTTCTTTGTAGAATGGTGAGATCCTGGTAGTGAATCCGTAATACAGCTCATGAAGGATACTGATGTATTGAGTTTGAATGCCTTGATTGGCTAGGGCTTCAATGACTGCTTCAGTCTGAACAGAATCAAAGGCCTTCTTTAAATCAATGAACGTTAAACAGAGCGGCATCTTGAACTCCCGAAGAAACCTCAATGAGCTTGGTTATCATGTGGATATGGTCGATGGTGCTGAATCCTTTGCAGGACCCGGCTTGCTCGCATGGTTGTCCTTCATCTAGTGTTCTGCCAATCCTATATAGGATGACTCAAGTGAACAACTTGTAGATGACAGACAATAGGCAGATTGGGCGATGTCATGGATGTCTTCCTTCTTGAACAGTAGTATGGTCCTGCTGGTTTTCCACTGGGACGGAACCTTGCATTCAGACCGGTTGCATGTGAAGAGCTGAGCCAGTACATTGATGAGTACTGATGGCAAGTTCTTCTGGTGTTCAGGTTTGACCTTGTCTGGGCCGGGTGCTGTTCGTTTCTTAACTGACAAAATGGTGTGTCAGATTTTGAAAGGGAGAAAGTTGGGAATGACATATCCATCCTGTGGAATTTGGTATGTCGGCACGTGGACATGGCTATCAAAGAGATTTGAGTAGAAGTCATGGATAATCTCCATTGCCGTTCTGGAGGATGTGATGGATCCATCAGGATGTCGGAAGGCAGTCATCTTGGTCTTGTAGTTGGAGAAGGACAGGCGGGCGTTACGAATACTTTTCCCAGCTTCTGCCCCATCTGCCAGCACTTCTGCTCTTCTCTCTTGGAGCTCTTCCTTGATCGCATATCTGCACTGCTTTGCGAGCTCGGACGTTAGCTTGCAGTTGCCTGAGGCATGCGCCAAACCACGTTGGCAAATAAGCTCAAGAGTTTTCAAAGACAGGCGTTTTTTTTGTGGCTATCTCTCTCTTGGCGTTCCTCGCACAATCATGGAGGTGCTGAACCAGTCGATCATATTCCTTGGCAATGTTGTCAACAATGGCATCTTCCCATGTTGCCACAAATAGTGCCAAAGAGCTCCCAGTTGGTGGTCGTTCTGGGAGTTCTCTTTTTAAACTTTGCAGCCCTTTCTTTGTTTTTTTTAAACACCATGAGGTACAGTTGTAGATTTACAATTTTTTGTGCTTGGGTTTAGATTATACAATGATCAAATACCCATCCCTCCACCAGTGCCCATTTTCCACCACCATGGATAATATCCCTCCACCCCCATCCCTCCCATCCCACCCTGCCTCTGTGGCAGGGCGATCCCTTGTGTTCTCTCTCTCTCCTTTTGGGTGTTGTGGTCTGCAAAAGAGGCTTTGAGTGGCAAACAAGTTCAGTCTATAGTCTACTTTCAACATGCATCTTCCCTCCTGGGAGGATCCTCCAAACATCCTTTATTTGGTGCTCCCTTCTCTATCTGAGCTGTCATTTCCCCTAGAATGCCTGGCTGGCCTCTAAGCTATGGAGTAATCCTCCTGGACTTTGCAGCCCTTTCTCCCCGCTCTGTGAAGTAGAATTTTGCACGAAGGAGATGGTGGTCCAATCCCGTTCAGAATTTTGGGACAACAGCGACATCGGTCAGGCAAAACCGTCAATTGAATATGATGTGGTCTATTTCGTTGTGGAATCGTCCACCAGGAGACTCCCATGTCCAACATTTAGATTCTACCTTCTGGAACTGTGAGTTACCACGAATGGTCTTGGTCGACATGATGAACTCAGACAGTCTCTCACCCTGTTCGTTCCATTCTAGGCCATGGGTCCCGATGTGAAGTTCTTCAGCTGATCTTCTTGGTCCTATCTTGGCATTAAAATCACCCACAATGATCTTGTAGAAGGTGTGGTCTTCTTTATAGAACTTCTCCAGCTCCATGTAGAACTTCTTGATTTCTCTTTCATCATAATGAGATGTTGTTGCGTAAACAACAAAGATAGAAACTGCTGGCAGTGAGCCACATCTATTCAAATGTAAACGTCTGATTCAGGTTGTTAGGCATTCAAATGAATCAATCAATCAAACAAAAAAAAAGCAAAACAAACAAATAAAAAAGAAATGATAGAGCTAAAGCAATAGTGTAGTGGGTAGGGTGTTATCTTTGCATGCAACTGAGCCAGGTAAGAGCGTCAGAATTCCATATGGTCCTCCAGCCCACCAGGAGTTATTCCTGAATGCAAGGCCAGGAGTAAATCCTAATCATTGTTAGATGTGGCAAAAAAAATGTACATAAATTTGATAACTGTCAGTCACAAGTAAGCTTTTCTATTAATAAATAAAATGCCATGTAGCAAAAAATCCAAGTTATATATTACCTCCATTACCCGAGTTCGATTCCTCCGCCCCTCTCGGAGAGCCTGGCAAGCTACCGAGAGTATTCGATATGCCAAACACAGTAACAACAAAGTCTCCAATGTAGACGTTACTGGGCCCACTCGAGCAAATTGACGATCAACGGGAGGGCCTTTACCTTTCTACCTCCACTACCCCCACTAACCAGCTGACACCAAGCTCCAGGATGTTTTTGGACCCTCGGACCGAGACTCATGCACAGGTGACAGAGCCAGAAAAGCAGAACACTCTGACTTTGGACTCCAGGCTTAGCGGACCCCGGAGCAGAGATCCTCTGCCTGTTTCCAGCAGCCCGGCAGACCTCCACTACCTCCACTACCATCACTACCCAGCTGACGCCATGCTCGAGGATACTTTCTGGACCGCTTGGCCACTTTCGCAACACATCATAAAACACTTAATACAAGATTACCACACCATATTTGATGGGGTTCAAATATGGTTTGAACCATGGGAACACATCCAAGGACAATTAGAGGCCACCCTAACAGTCTTTATCCCTCTCAGGGAGCTTGGCTAGCTACTGAGAGTATCTGCCCATATGGCAGAGCCTGGCAAGCAACCAAATATCCATGGCATATTTGATATACCAAAACCAGTAAATACAATGGGTCTCATTCCCCTGACTTTGAAAAAATCAGCAATATGGCAGTGTTAAGACAGATGAGGAAGGAGAGGCTGATAAAATCTCAGAGCCAAACTAGGCAGCCAAAACGAAGAAGGACAAAAATGACTGTCTGTACTTTCAATGCATATACATTGGCATCGGATGCATCCATCGAGGACCTGGTGGTGCAAGTGCGAAAGATCAAGTACAGCATCATTGTCCTGACCAAGAAGAGAAGGCATCAATCACATCATGCCATTTTCGACACTGGAGAAGAACTGTTCCTCAGATCATGCGACAAAAGAGGCGTCGGTAGTGTTGGTGTCCTTGTCAACATGAACTTGGCCATAAACATTGATTCATTCAAATGGCTAACAAGCCGAATCGGATGATTACATTTGAATAGATGTGGCTCACAGCCGGCAGTTTCTATCTTCATTGTTTATGCACCAACATCCAATTATGATGAAGGAGAAATTGAGAAGTTTTACATGGATCTGAAGAATTTTTATAAAGAAGACCACACCTTTTACAAGATCATTGTTGGTGATTTTTAATGCCAAGATAGGACCGAGAATATCAGCCGAAGAACTCCACATAGGGACAAATGGCCTAGAATGGAATAAACAGGGTGAGAGACTGTCTGAGTTCATCATCTCGACCAAGACCAACCATGGTAACTCACAATTCCAGAAGGCCGAATCTAAACGTTGGATATGGGAGTCTCCCGGTGGATGATTCCACAATGAAATGACCACATCATATTCAATCAACGGTTTTGCCTGATAGATGTCAGCAAAATTTGTTGTCCCAAAATTTCAGACAGGATCGGACCACCATCTCCTTTGTGGAAAATTCTACTTCACGGACCAGGTAGAAAGGGTTGAAAGAAAAGTTTAAGAAGAGAACTCCCAGAACGCCCACCAACTGGGAGCTCTTTGGCACTATTGCGGCAACATGGAAAGATGCTGTCATTGACAACATTGACGAGGAATATGATCGAATAATTCAGCAACTCCGTGATTGTGCAAAGAATGCCAAAAGAGAGAGAACCACAAAAAGACGCCTGTCTTCAAAAACTCTCAAGCTCTTTTGCCAGTGTGGCTTGGCGCAAGCTTCAGGCAACCACAAATGAACATCCAAGCTTGCAAAGCAGAGCAAAGAAGTGATAAAGGAAGACCTCGAAAGAGAGAAGAGCAGCAGTGCTGGTAAATGCAGCAGAAGCTTGGAAAAGCATTCACAACACCCTCCTGTCCTTCACCAACTACAAGATCAAGATGACTGCCCTCCAATGTCCTGATGGATCTATCACATCTTCCAGAAGGGCAATGGAGAAGATTATCCATTGACTTCTACTCAGATCTCTTCTATAGCTATGTCCACCTGCCCATACACCAAATTCCGCAGGATGGATGTGTCCTTCGCAAAGTTCTCCCTTCTGAATTCCAACATGCCATTTCATCAGTAAAGAATTGAACAGCACTTGACCCAGACAAGGTCAGATCTGAACACCTGAAGAACCTGCCATCAGTACTCATCAATACACTGGCTTGGCTCTTCACACACTACCTATCTGAATGCAAGGTTCCATCCCAATGGAAAACCAGCAGGACTGTACTACTGTACAAAAAGGGAGACATCCACAACATGGGCAACTATTACCCTATCTGTCTGTTGTCTATCATCTACAAGCTGTTCAGTCATGTCATCCTGAATAGGATTGGTAGAACACTAGACGAAGGACAACCATGCGAGCAAGTCTGTTTCTGAAAAGGATTCAGCACAATTGACCATATCCACACAATAAACATGCTCATTGAGTTTTCTCGGGAGTTCAAGATTCTGCTCTGTCTAACGTTCATTGATTCAAAGAAGGTCTTTGATTCTATTGAGACTGAAGCTGTCATCAAAGCCCTAGCCATACAGGGCGTTCAAGCTCAATACATCAGGAATCTCTGTGAGCTGTATTGCAGATTCACTACCAGGATCTCACTATTATACAGGGAGGTGATCATTGACGTCAAGAGAGGGGTTCAACAGGGTGATACCATTTCACCGAAACTCTTCAGTGCCACCCTCGAGAATGTCATGCAATGACTGGAATGGGAAGGAATGGGAGTGAAGATAGACAGTCAGCAATTACATCACCTCCGCTTCACTTATGACATTGTCCTAATAACACCAAACATGAGCCAACCAGCACAAGTGCTGGCCGACTTCGACTGTGAGTGCGGGAAGGTCAGACTACAGCTGAATCTCACAAAGTCAATGTTTATGAGAAACAATCTCATTCTTGATGTTCCATTCGCTCTCAATGAGATGAACATCTATGAATGCAACAGTTATGTTTACCTAGGTCGAGAAGTCAACATGATGAATGACCTGGCACCTGACTTGCACAGGAGGAAGAGAGTGGCTTGGAACGCCTTCAAGAGGGTTCAAGAAATAGCTAAGAGGACGAAGAATCTCCTGCTCCAGCCACATCTCTTTTATTCAACTGTTCTTCCTACATTAACATATGCCTTAGAGACCTCGCCCTATGAAAACAGGATGAGAATGCTATTTGAGTCTCCCAAAGAACAATCGAAGGAGCTGTGCTTGGAGTATCACGCTTCACTCAAATGAGAGAAAGAACCCGGAGTTCCAACCTCTGTCTATGGTCAAAAATCAGAGACACTGCCTTGTTTGCCAAGGCGTCGAAAATAAAATGGGCTGGACATGTAATGAGATTTAGAGCTGTTTCCAACTGGATTCCACGGGATGTCAAAAGATCGTGTGGTTGCCCACCTACAAGATGGCCAGACTTCTTTGTCAAGACCCTGAACGATCGGTTTGAGGCTCTTTGTGTTCCTAGAATGAGCAGACGCCATTTGGGCTACACTAGCATGCGACAGGGACGAATGGAGTTGCTACTGGCGCCTGCTCTAGCAAATCAATGAGTAAGAGGATGTCAAGTGATCAAGTGATATATGACATATAGATGGATCTAGCAAACATAATGTTGAGAAAATATTCCAGACATAATATATAAACATAATAATTGTGAACATATAAAGTTCACAACTGGCCATAAACTTATGTACTAGTGATCCTTAGAGTATAGGTTGGGCATGAGGAGTAATTACGGATTCTGGTAATGTTCTTTTTCTTCATGTGTGCTGGTTACATGCTGGGTTTATTTGTTTGCTATTTGAAATTCACTAGAATGTACAGTAAACTTTTCTTCATCCAAAGATGCTAATTATTTAGTGTTATATCTTCATATATTATTTGTAACTACACGCTAACATAACTGTCAGATTTTCCCTCCACTCTCTCCAGACGGTTGTCTTTGGGCTGGAGCAATAAGCCCAAAGCAGATACAGCAGATATCTGTACAGTAGATAGGGTGCTTACCTTGCATGCAGTTGACCTGGGTTCCATCTCTATATGTCTCCCAAGTCCACTAGGACTTATTGCTGGGTACAGACCCAAGAATAAGCCCTGGAAACAGCCGCCCTAAACCATTTAATGGTCGTCTTTGCTTTTATTTCTGCTAAAGAAGACAAATAAAAAAAATAGGATGTTTGATAAATGTAACAAACCAAAAAAGTATACATATATTCTCATAAACTATGAGCAAAAATATTTTCATAAGCTATGGGTAATAAAACACACACCTATTATACATATATTAAATAAATATTGTGGCATCATCAATAATTTATCTCAGAAACTAGAATACACACCTAAAATTGCTTGGTTTAGTGTTAGACTGTGAGGATAACCGCCTGCCAGGAAATAACAAGGTAACATAAGGAGAAAGTCTTGGGTACAAGGGAGGTATTAAGGGAAGTAATAGTATGTACCCAAACCAATTAACTGTCAATTAAAAAATAATGGGGTAGGGATGAGAGGGATGAAACATTAAACTGTAATAGACATAGGAATTGGGGGCAGGGTCACTGGAACTTTAGCTGGTAGGACAGTATTTTTGCTTATCAATACCAGAAAGTTAAACACTATTTAATGCTAAACTATAATATATCAATAAAATATGTACATACTTTAATAAATTACACATATTAAAAAGTACTCAAAGCAAATTTGTGCTGCAATATTTTATACTGTAAAAAGTTCTTGAATTTGTTAGTTGCTGAATACAATTGGAAGTCACTTTTACTGGTTATGTATATATATTAGCCATATCTTTCGTTGTTCATTCAAAATTCTATATGAGAATGTATGTTTTTTTTTGAGAATGTATGTTGAGTATTGCTGGCAAATGGGCAAGGATATAGAAGTAAGACAGTGTCCTTACCTTTCTGTTAAACACAATGACCTTTACACTTCATTAAATTTGTCATACACTTAGTAATTATTAGTGCTTTTAAATGTTATTACAGCATATTCCTTGAACAATTTTATTGAAATGTATATATAAATTTCATTAAATCTATAAATCTATAAATGCTCTTGATTGGGATGTCCATTTTAATAATGTTCATTTATCTAGTACATGCAAATTAAATACTTTTTCATCACTATTTGTCTTCTATTTCTTTTAGCAGTAAATTAAAGTATTTAAAATACAAATGTTTTGCACATTTAAATTTACTTTTCTGCATACTTAGTTTCTTTTTTATGGGATTTAAAATTTTTCTATCACTTCTAGTTCACTGTGCATAGAAACGCGGCATATTTTGTATATCGCTTTTAGAGCCTGATACTTTATTTATGTATTTTATCTAATAGGGCTAGAACGATAGCACAGTGGGTAGGGTGTTTGCCTTGCCTTGCACATGGCTTACTGGGGTTTGATTCCTCCGTCCCTCTTGAAGAGCCGGGCCAACTACTGAGAGTATTCCACCCAGAGCCTGGCAAACTCCCCGTGGCATATTTGGTATGCCAAAAAGAGTAACAACAAGTCTCACAATGGAGATGTTACAGGTAACCACTCGAGCAAATCGATGAACAACGGGAGGACAGTGCTATCCAATAGTTCTAATGGAGTCTTTCTCATAGCTTTAATGGAGTCTTTCTCACTTGCATAGCAATTTACATGTGACTTTTTCAATCTCAAATAACTGGCCCTTCATTTCTACCTTTATTCTATTTCATCTCAAAACCCATGTTACATTATTTAGGTTCTTATAAAGTAGCAGCATTAGAGGTACAAACATTTCTGTATCAGCATTTATTGCTGAATAACACATCACCACAAAATGTAATGACTTGAGGCAAGAATATATTTCTGATAATATTACCTGCGCTCACTCATGCAGAAACCTTCAGGTAGTAAGTTGGATTGCGACTGGACTCAGGATGGCTTGTGTCTTTTATTCTCTATGAAGCTGCACTAGGAGTCTTTACTTTGTGATCACAGTCATAGTCCAGAAACCAAAAGCTCTAATATCAAATGCCTACCAAAGTCTCTGATTTCATCCCATGTGATGACATCACACTATTCAAATAAGTATGAATATTTGAATAACCTCTAATAGTTTCAAAGCTGAGTCAGTATTAGAAGGAACTAGAGCATGAAATAGTGTGATTCATTGGGGACCATTATTTCAACAAAGTATCACAGTGTCCTAATGCATAGACTAATTAAACTGATGAGTAAAAACTTCTTAGCTTTTGCCTAACATGTAATAGACACTCAGATGTAAACTACTGAAAAAAAACTTAGTTGTTGGTTCCACAATTATTTATTTATTACCAGTCTCATTGTGGATGTTATTTCACTTACTCAACATTTACTGGTTACCATTATGTTACTGCTGCATTCCTCTTATATTTTTATTTAACACCCAGGTTGGCTCAAGACATGGTATGTAAATAAATTCATAAAACATCTCTAGTTTTAAAATGTATCCATAAAGAGAAATGTTGGTGAAAAGTCCCTAGGATAATATTAAGAAAATTTACGGTGAATGCTGCATAATAGTCATAAAGTTCTTAATATCTACCATGAATACTGTAAGTTATATATCCCAACTTTATGGTAGACACTAAAAATTATATGTATCACTTCATACTATATAGCATATTATCATATACACAATTTATATTATAATTTCTTATTGTCTTTTATGTAATCCATCTTATCTTTCTCTAATTAAGCAAATAATAACTCACCATCAACATTTTTTTTATGTAGGTAGATAACAATTTGATTGGTAACCTTAAAAAAATAACTTTCTTTTTTCTCAAAAGTGTCTACAGTCTCATTCCTCTAGGGGGAAAAATCTGAGTTTCAAATCAAGTATTATTTAAGTGAAGAAGAAATGAATTTGAACAAAGAAATGTTAAGAAATAGTTCATCTCATGCTCAGTAGGTGTTAAGGATACTGTAAAGAACAAGATAGTTTCGCTGTGGTTTTCATGTCTGACTCTTCCAGCTGACCATAAACAAAGCACTAAGATAAATGAGCCATCACACATGTGTTCAAAGTGCTTTGGGAGTGTAAAGCAGGAAGCACCTGTGAATGTCAGAGACATGAGCTCCAACTCCAAATAGAATAGCCCCAGCAGCATGTGTTGGTCATGTCGTGCACAGTGCTTTCTTGAAACTCTCGACTTATTAGAGTTTTCTTTTGTGTTTCCCTTTCCCTATATCTCTCTGAACTTGAACTGATTGCCTCTGTTGTGTACTAACTGCAGACCTTCCTGTGATCCCTGACACAGAAACAAACTCACAGTTTCCACTCTCGCACCTGCTATTACCCTTTCCTTCAAATACACCATTTATCCTGACAGTAAGTAAACTTGTCTGGGGAAGTATTCCTTGTGGAACTGTAGTTTGTCTTTTGGATTATCTGAAAGATCAAATTTTAAGTTCTCCTTTGATACTAAACATAGGTATTTTCTTTCTATGAACAAGCTTAGAATGTACCTTTCTATTTCATGTCGAAAACACATTGGAGTGATGATAGTAAGTAACATTTAAGTTTATATAGAAGATATTTTGAAAATCTCTATTTTTATGCCAGTCTGATATAAAAGTAATGTTGCTCATGAAATGCTATAAAAACAGCCTTTGTGTGCTTCTAAGTGAGAAAGACATTGACTTTTGGAATAAATCCTCTGTCAATAAAATCCTTCCCTTTTTCCGTTTTAAAGGAAAAATAAAAACAGAAAAAAATATGGTGAAGAAGATTTACTTGCCAAGCAAGTTCTTTTTGTGAAAGACTATGCATTGTAGGCAGAATATTTACCATCAATTTGATCAAAAATATGTATATATGTATTTGAACGTATGTTAACTGAATAAATAATATAAATTATTGTTCAAGGCATAAGATAGGATTCAAGTGGTAAAAAGAGCTATCAACAAGATTTTTCTTTGTTGAGTACATTCAATAATAGATTATCTCCAACAAGATTATCTTGTGAGCAAGATAAAGTTCACAGTCTGACCATAGTAATGGTATAGCAGAATGATGAACTACAGATAACAAAATGAGAACAAATTGGTTTGGACAATCAAAACAGTATAGGATATCCCTCTGTACTCAAAACTTTGAACTTCTGTGGACTTTTCATATTATTTAAAAATCACTCGACTTATTTTTATGTCATTATAAATACCATTTACTTATATACAAAACTTCCATCTATTTTTTTCATAGGTAAAGGAATCTTCCTCTCTCAGCTTCTTAATAGATTTAAATGATATGTGTATTTCTTAGCATACATTATGAAATGTAGAATCCTTTTTAAATTTCTTGTGTTATTTTCATTGAGCTTTTTACACATACAGTGAATAAACAAGCACTAAAATGACTGGTAAAAAGGACAAATACATGTCCACAAATATTTTAAAACAAAGCTGACATTCATTCATTCAATGATATGAATGATTGTAACAAATTATGCATAAAAATACAATCAAAATTTAAGAAAAGCATAAGCTGTAACACTTCTAGAAAATGTTGGCTCTCAGTTCTTGACATAACTTCCTGTAATATGTTTTCTAGGATATGACACTATAAACAAAGGCAAAAGTAAAGAAGTGAGATACAAACAAGCAAAGCAATGGAATACACAGTGTCATGAAAATAAGCCAATAAACGCTAACCACAGAACTGTGGTTAAGCCTCTGCTTAACCCCTAATCTCTAGATGAGGGGAATCTACAAAAAAAATTCAGTGTGCAATGGTAAGAGGATAGTAGCATTTGAAAGGTGCACATAGTATGCTAATATTGTATACACAAAACATGTAAACATTTAAACTCTTGTAAACCCACTTCTTCTACCTCAAATATAAATCAGTAAAAGTCTCTGCAAAGCAGGGCTGGGAAGATAGACGAAAGGTTGGAGAATGCATTTTGCATATTGGAGCTTGGGTTTTTTTCACAGCACTGTATAATCCTCTGCAAGTCAGGGCTAGGAGTGACACCCTAAATGTGGTCCAAAAGAAAGTCTCTGGCCAACAAAGGAAATCATCAATGAATAAAAAGGAGACAATGAACAGTATGAAATACTCTAAAGATAAATCCAATAAGAAGTTAATGTTCAAAATGTATGACAAACATTTTTTTAAATTTAGTTTTGATGTACTCCAATTACAGAAGTGCTGAAATTATTGTGTTATACTTGCAGTGGTACCAAACCAGTATTTCATCAGCGTGTCAAGGTCTTTCTATCAAAACGGTCCAATGGTCCCTTTTCCCCCCTCCCCTCAGATACCTCAGCTCTGTTGAACATATCTCAGGATTTGTTCCCATTGGGGATTTTCTAATTATTTCTCTCTCTTCTTCTTCTTCTTCTTCTTCTTCTTCTTCTTCTTCTTCTTCTTCTTCTTCTTCTTCTTCTTCTTCTTCTTCTTCTTCTTCTTCTTCTTCTTCCTCTTCCTCTTCCTCTTCCTCTTCCTCTTCTTCTTCTTCTTCTTCTTCTTCTTATTCTTTTTTTTTTTTGGTTTGGTTATACTCCACATATCAGCAAACTCATCTGAAATGTGTCTTTTGTTTATAATTTCTAACTCAGTTCACTTGACATGTCTTCTTCCTATTCCATTGAAATTTCAACAAACTGCAAGATATCTTTTCTCATAGCTGAGTAGTATGACATTGTATAGATATGTATATGCTTATACATATATGTATATGTTTATACATTGGCAGGCAGGTTGAGTTTCTCTCTCTGCCCCGAGCAGAGCCCCGGTAACTGAAAACCTCCAGAACCAACCACAGCCATGCTTAGGACCACTCTCCACATGCTTAGACGAGTCTCATGCATGAAGGAACCAGCAGAGGATCCTAGGTGTGTGGGACTCGGGGCTGAGATCTTCAAGCCTGCTTGGATCAGGACTGGGCCTCCTCCACCCAGATACCCCATCTTCCAGTAGTTAGGCATTACACCCACCAACTGCCCCCGGGGCAGTGTAATCCCATCAACAGCCAAGATTCAGAGACTATAAAACCAAGCTCCCCCTGCGCGACCTCTTATTGTCTAGTTTTCACTCTAAGAGAACCCAGCGGGCTACCGAGAGCATTCTGCCCACAGAGCAGAGTCTGGCAAGCTCTCTGTAGTGTATTCAATATGCTAAAAACCAGTAACAATGATGGGCCTCATTTCCCTGACCCTGAAAGAGTCTTCAATGTGGCACTTGCTAAAATCTTAGGGTTAGGACAAATGGAGATGTTATTGGTGCCTGCTCGAGGAAATTGATGAACAACAGGATGACAGTGATACAGTGATACAGTGTTTATAGCACTGTAGTACTGTCCTCCCATTTTTCATCAATTTGCTTGAGCAGGCCCAGTAGCATCTCTATCCTGAGACTTGTTACTGTGTTTGGCATATTGAATACATCAGGGGGAGTTTGCCAGACTTTGCTGTGCGGGCGATATACTCTCAATAGCTTGCCGGGCTCTCTGAGAGGGGTGGAGGAATCGAACCCGGCTTGGCAGAGCCAGCTGCATGCAAGGCAAACACCCTATGGTTATGCTATCACTCCAGTGTGTATACATATATATAATCACAATTTCTTTGTACATTCATCTATTGTTGAGTACTTAGTTGCTTCCAGATCCTGGCAGTTTTTAATAATGCTACAAAACATAAATGTTTATATGTCCTTTTGAAATAATGTGCTTAAAGAGTGTACATCTATATTAATTAATTTGCATCTATATTAATTAATAATAAAATTTATATAGATTAAAATGGTAAACATAATCAAAATAGATATTTTCTAAGGACTCTATATAGATCATCAACAAGTAAATTAAAAGTTAAAGTCACTAACTCTAAGAAAAAGGCAATTTTTTTAAATTTTTTAAATTTAATTTTATTGAACCACCGTGAGATAGTTACAAGTTTTCATGTTTGGGTTACAATCACACAATGATCAAACACCCATCCCTCCTCCAGTGCACATTCCCTACCACCATTATCCCTGGTATACCTCCCCTTTCCCACCCTCCCCTACCTCCGTTGCAGACATGATTTTCCATAATCTCGCTCTACTTTCGGGCATTATGGTTTGCAATACAGAGTCTGAGAGGTTATCATATTTGGTCCTTTATCCACTTTCTGTACACATCTTCCATCCCAACCAATTCCTCCAGCCATCTTTTTCTGGAAAGGCAAATTTAAATACTAGAGAGGTTTCACCTCATACTTTTTATCAAAACTACAATGCATCTGTGAAAACAGAAGTAGAGGAATGGGAAGCCTTGTACATTTTTGACAAAAATGCACAATTTTACAGTCTATAGAAAAACAGTATGAAATGGTCTCAAAAACTAAAACCCAAACTAGCATATAGTCCAATTAGTCTACTTTTGAGTATTTAAGCAAATTTATGAACATGAAAACATTATGTCACACATATATGCATCTTATGTTATGGAAAAACTTTTTGCCAAGAAATGGAAATAACCTACCCATATATGGCAATGTAGAGTGATTCATGTTAAGTGAAAAAATAAGAAGTAAAAGATGACTAACAATTAACGGATCACTTATATATTGAATATATTGAATCTAAAAGGGCTGGAGCGATAGCCCAGTGGGTAGGGCGTTTGCCTTGCAAGTGACCAACATGGCCGACCCAAGTTCAATTCCTCCACCCCTCTCGGAGAGCCCGGCAAACTACCAAGAGTATCTCGCCCAAACAGCAAAGCCTGGCAAGTTACCCATGACATATTCGATATGCCAAACACAGTAGCAAGAAGAGAGCCCGGCAAGCTACCGAGAGTATCTCTCCCGCAAGGCAAAGCCTGGCAAGCTACTCATGACATATTCAATATGTCAAACACAGTAACAATTGTCACAATGGAGACGTTACTGAGCCCGCTCCAGCAAATTGATGAACAACTGGAGGACTGTGACAATGACAGTGAATCTAAAAAAAATACACATTCACAGATCAGATCCATGTTTGTAAACAAGAAAGGATAATAGGTGGAAAACATGTTTGAAGGGGTTAAAAAGAATAAATGTTATTATAAAATAAGTCGACAATAATAAAATTTTAAGGTATAATGTGATGGCCATTATTAATAATTTTTGTTGCCTGTCTTAAAAAATAACAGCAGATTTTTAAAGTTTTCGTAATATAATTATTTTAACTGTACAGTGATCAATTTCAACGAGATTTATTGTTCGGTGAGCATTCACAGTATATGTAGTACATATGTACAAGTATATATGTACACATTATATATATGCATGGAAGAAATAAAAGTTATATTCAGTTAAAAAATGTAGATCCAAGTTAAAAACTCCAGTTCTGCAGCTGGAGAGATAGCACAGTGGGTAGGGCGTTTGCCTTGCACTCGGCCAACCCGGGTTCGATTCCCAGCATCCCATATGGTCCCCTGAGCACCGCCAGGAGTAATTCCTGAGTGCAGAGCAAGGAGTAACCCCTGTGCCTTGCCGGGTGTGACCCAAAAAGCAAAAAAAAAAAAAAATCTCAAGTCCTAAGTTGAAGGCATGCTTTGCAGGCAGATCCCTGTGATCCTTTTCCAGGACCTCATATTCCCCAGGGCAGCCCTTGGAAGCAGGCCCTGAGCATCATGCAGGAGAGACTGTTTCCTGAGTTCTGCTAAAGATAAATAAAATATTGTATAGTACTAGAGGTAGAGAGTGTACTATTATCATTAAGACATATGACATAAACATCACCATCACAAATCATCCTGTTAATCGTCGATTGCCTCGAGCAGGCCCCAGTAATGTCTCCTTCATCCTAGCCCTGAGATTATATTCAAGGCTCTTTAGGAGAATGAGACCCATCATTGTTACTGGTATTTGGCATATTGGGTATGACACAGGGAGTTTGCCAGACTCTGCCGTGTAATGATGTAATGATGTAATGTGTAATGATGCAAGTCAAAATAAAAAATAATTAATACTTTAATTAAAATGTGACATAAGCTACAATAAATTCTAAAAATTAAAAATAATAAAACAGGCAAAATACTATGTGAACCATACACACACAAAACAAAGTTGTTGAGATCCACATAACCAACTAACTTATGGCAAAATGATAACTATAGTAAAACAGATAGTACATGATGCCAAGTTAAGGTTTCCATCTAGAAAAAAATAATATGTATGTGTATATATACATATATATGTATATATATACACACATATGTATATGACTATCACTGTCTTCCCGTTGAGGGGTAGCCAGTAATGTCTCCATTTGTCCCAGTTCTGAGATTTTAGCAGCCTCTCCTAACCTCTTCCCAACAATTGGAGGCTCTTTCAGGGTCAGGGGAACGAGACTCGTCATGGATATACACATCATATATATTTACATATGCATATGCAATGTATATACACATTAGTTAGACCATATTACACAATTAAACATAAAAAGTCAAACCAAGTAAAACTTCTGGAAAATAGCTTAGAAAAATATCTTCATGATCTTGAGGTAGGCAAAGATACATTACTATGAAACATCATACGTTTAAAACCTAAGTGGGGAAATGAAAAACTGAACCACAAAAGCAAGTCTTTAGAATTTCCCATCATGTTTACAATTGGATATTCTTAGGTCTTGGGGTGAGGACCTTCATGATACTAAGGTTCACTTATACAGCCCAAACTCTAAGAATGAATGGTAAGCTCTCTCTGGTAGAGTTGTGCTAGGAATTCGGTAGTTTTTGTAACCATAATTTTTCTTCAGGACTCAGTGGTTCCAGGCTAAGAGAAGCCAGCCAAAACAACAGACTGCTTTATGCTTCCCTCCATGTGCTCAGCAACAAGAACTCATGTCGGGAAAACTTGCCATAATCCCTACCCCTATCTCCAGAGTCTGGGCTCAGAATTGTTTTTATTTTGTTTTGGGTTAGGGACACACCCAGCAGTGCTCGAGCTTGTTCCAGGCTCTGCATACAAGGACCACACCTTATAGGCTCTGGGGATCATATGAGGTTCCTGAGACAGAGCCCAGGGCAATCATGTGCAAGGCAAGTGTCTTACTCAACTGTTTTTGTCTCTCTGGCTTAGAAATCTTAACTGGGGAAGAAGCAGGTCCTAAGAGGAATGACTTTCAAGTGCCTCCGTGAAGAACTGATTTCAACCTCAATATAGTGTGGAGAAGTTTTAATATAAAGTTGTTTTCAAAAACACTCCTTTGCACGAACATAGGAGATGGGATATGAGATAGGATAATCTCCAATCTCATAAATTGGAGATTATGAACATGAAAAGAAAAAAAAATCACCGTCAGAGAGATAGTACAGTGGGTAAGACATTTGCTCTGCTTGTGCCCAACCTGGATTCAATCCCCGGAACCACATATGATCCCAGCTGAGAACTAGCAAGAGTGACCCCTGAGTTCAGTGCCTGAGTAAGCCTTGAGTACTACAGGGTGTGGCCCAAAAACTAAAGAAAAAGGAAATGGTATCAACTAAATAAATGTTCTGTCTAGTGGCTAATTTACAGGAGTCAATTCACAGCATAAGAGAACTACAAGGGTCAGAGCAATAGTACAGCAGATAAGGCATTTGCCATCCATGAAGTCAAGTGGCTTTGATCCCTTGAATCCCATAAGGTGGCCAGGAGAAAACCCTGAGCATCACCAGGTGTGACCCAAAAGAAAAAAAAAAGAAAAAAAAAGAAAGAAAAAAACTAAAAGGAGGCCTCCTGGTGCAAAAACAAATATAACTCCAGAAATTATTTTCTCAAAAGAATGTCAGTTTGATTAGATTAGTTTTTATAGATAGTTATTTCTTGGATAGTATTGTAAACTGTAGAGTAAACTGCTGTGCAATTAATAGACTTCACCAGGTGAGTGCTGTCAAGAGTGCCAGAGAGTCCCTGGGATGCCAAGCTGACTGTAACAGACCCAGACAGTACCTCCTGGTTAGAAACATCAGTGACTGGGCAAGGTTATGAGAGCTGGGGTAGATGTTACTAAATACAGCCATACACTAAACAAGCATGTGAAACATAATAAGTCAGTATTCAGAGTTCCTGCAAGATAGTATGCAAATATTTTAGTTTCTAACGAACTTTTTATGAATTTTGCAAAGAAGCCAGAATAGATAATACAGTCTAGGAGGGAGGATGGAGAAGAAAGCAGAAATTAATTAGGCGAATGAACCAGTGTCAGATTTATCAGCAAAAGATCTCAAAGAAGCTTACAAATATTCCTATAAAAATATAAGACAATTGAAGAAGCAAGGGAAGTTAGGATGATAGTGACATATCAAATAAGATCAACAAAAATAGAAATTATAGAAAAGATTGAAAAATTGAAGTTGAGAAGCACAATAATGAAAATATAAAATTTAACAGATGAAATTACTATTAAATTTGAATGGATAGAATAAAAATGTCGAGAACTTACAGATAGATGGATAAGATTACACAGACCAAATAATGGAGAGAAGAATGAAGGAAAATTCAAAACCTCAGAGAAATGTGAATTTTGAATTATTAAAGTACAATACTCAGAGTACACAGAGAAAAGGCAGAAGAGAAAGAATAAAGGAGAAACTATTCAAAGAAATAACCTGTGAAGAGACAGAGCAATGATACAAGAGGTAGGATGTTTGCTTTGCACATAGCCAAGCCAGGTTCAATCCCTGGTATCCCATATGGTTCCCTGAGCACCACCAGGAGTGAATCCTGAATGCAGAACCAGAAGTAAGCCCTGAGTGAGTGTCACTAGGTGTGCCCCAAAGTTAAAAAAATATATATATAAAGAAATAAAGAAAAGAGAAGGAAAAAATAAAAAAGGAAAGAAAAGAAATAACCTGTTAGAAAATAACCTATGCCTATAATTTTATTTTAATACATTTAATGATAATTTCATATTATTAATTAATTAATGTCTAATAATATTTTAAAAACTATTTTTGTATACTACCTTTTGTTGTCCAGAAATTTCATACGACAAGAATCCTGAATAAGAATATGTCTTATTTTACTTTTGGCAATATATGATATTACAGTTTCAAAATTAACTACAAATTAATTTCATTTTAAATTTTTTGGTTAATTTGGGGCCATATGTAACAGTGTGCAGACAAGGCTGCTCCCATTCAAGCAGTACTAAAGGCCCATCAAAACCATAGGCAGTCCAGGAGGGGAAAATACTCTATGCAAGGGATTGAACCCAGGGCCTCTCACATGCCAGGCATGTGCTCTATCACTGATCCACATTCTTGGCCCACAAAATCACTTTCTTAAAGATGAAGTTCCTTACGTCAGCTTTAAAACTCATAACATAAATGATGACTTTTGTGAAGTGAGTTGTCTTGGAAGTATTCTTCACTTTGTATTCCTCAAATAATGACAAAAGGTTTTTCTCCTTGGCTTCAAGAAAGTCTTCTTGAATCTTCCAGAGTGAATTTAGTTTATTTTTATTGCAAGAAAGAAGAAACTCTAAGTATCAACCTGGGAAGTTGGCTTGGTAAGAATTGGAGGCCAGTATATACCACCTCTATCCCAACTCTGCCGAGGTTTGGATACAGAGTTGTGTTTTTTATTAGCGAGACTATTCCATTACCGCGAGAGCTTTGACTTTTAAACTGATTTTACCAAAACTGCAATCTGCTGGCACTGCTCTCACAAAGAGATTCACCTACCACCTCATAATTCTGAATCTTTTTGAGAGCTGGGTCACACCAGGTGGTTCTCAAAGTTTATTCCTAACTCCTTGCTCGGGTACAACTCCTCCTCAGGGGACCATGTGCATTACTGAGGATTCCAGCCAAAGACAGACACATGCAAGGCAAAACGCCTTAATCCTGGTACTATCTTCTCCAGTCTGCCTCCTATATCTAAATGTTAATTTCTCACATTTCTATGCTAAACTAAATTCTCAAATAATCATGATGCTTCATAACTGTTTACTTTAAGATCAATCGTCTGCCATAGTAGATACCTCTTTATCTACTTATTCTGCACATTTCTCCATTTACAATGTGGTAAGTTTCTATGGTCAGTTCTTAGACTCATAATTCACTCAGTTCCCCCCGTGTCACGATGATAATATTCACAGCATTTAACAATGGTTTTCATTTACACCAAGGGAAGGAAGTTTGAGTGTAGGGGATATAGAATCTTTGAGAGAAAAGAAAATGGAAACTTATATCCAAGCTGCATATATGTGACAAATTACCATAATGTTTGTCCAAGTATGGGGTGATATGTTCAATTAGATAAGTAATAACTGAATATATTTGCACAATTCATGTAGCATGGAAGGACAGAATAGTGTACTTCTCCATATATAATGAGATTGATTTTTTTAATGGGTTTTGAAAAGACATAATAGCCGAACATGAATTGTAACATAGAATTTCCTTTTAGTAAAGATTTTCAGATATGTGTATGCTTTTAATGAGATGAGGTTATTATTCAAATATATGCAACTAGGCCTTCAAAGAAAGAAAAAAGAAGAAAGAATGGCAAAGTGCTCAATATCTGGGGGAATGAAGAAACAGTTGTTTCAGAGCCAGGGGTTGGTCAGAATGATCAAGTCTTGTTTTGCATAGAATTCTATCCTTAAAATTATACTTTCATTGTTTACTTTTCTCTCAAGCCCAATGAACCTGGCAAGCCTCTTGTAATTGGAAATTACAATTTAGAACTGGAACTAAATGGAATAGTTAAATGCAGACACACCTAGGCAGCAGGCAGCCCTTCTGGCCGTCTGTTCTATTGTGCTGTTTTCCATTCATTTTCTAATCCAATTGCATCTTTAAGAAACTTAAACATTTTTCAAACTGAAAGAACTCAAGAGAGAAATGTTTTCCTTTTACGGGCCCTTGGTATCTTCAAAAGAAAAACAAAAAAATCTCCTGCCAAAGAAAAATATTTTTGTTTTATCTTGTGGGTGGGAGGATGGAAGGAGCCCAGCGTGTTCCTTGCTGTCATATTTCTTTTGTTATACCTTTGTTTTAAACGTTGTCATTGAGTTCAAGGGCCAGGAGAGGGAGACATTAATATGGATATCATAAGATGGATGTTTTGAGGGGTTTCTCTTCTCTGTTTTGTGCCGACGAGGTTAGACTTGGAGGCCGCAGGCCTGAGGGTTGTAAAAGTCAAGTCTTTGTTTTCAGTGATAATCTTATAACAAATGGGAGCCAGGTGTGCTATATTTGAGTTGGTTGCCTTTGGCATTTTTATTTATTTTTCTTTAGCTATGCAACAGCTAGGTAGATTAAAATGAAAATGCAATCGTGTGGTGTCTATTTGGATGTTTGAAATTGTTGAGTAATTTCAACAAATTGGAAGGAAAATATGAATAAAACTACAAGCCCTTAGGATAACGTATGAACTTTGGAATTCTCCCAAAAACAATATGTCTTTCTTCCTCAACTATTTTGATCACATGAGGCCACCCATCTGGTTTAAAGTCCTCCAGACATACAATGTAATAAGTCATTGGCAGTTTCATGGAGCACAGAGACAAAGAGGTTGAAGAGATGTTAAGGAGGTGGATCAATCTCTTCGAACTACTAAAGTGCTTTATGCATCTCAGTGGGAAAGCTAAAGTGTGTGCTGGGTCGTTCTAGTTCCAGGCACATACAACATTTTTCTCCTCATAAAGCTGTGTCTTCTATTTCATGAGATGATAGGTTAGGAATGGAAAAATAGATATTTTAAAATATTTCAAGTGAATCCATGCTCGCATCAACTATCAACACTTCTCTTTTCTCAAAATGTCACAACAGTAGTCTGTCAACCATCTATTTCCCGATCTCTCTACACCCTGTTACCTACCCACATGTTTCTCATAGGGGTGAGCACACTCACAGTTCCATTGGAGGCAGGCCTGTTCAAAAGAAAAATCTCCTCATATGGGATACCGTGATTTGGTTATGCTGTCACTCTGTAACAAATCAAACCAGTCTGAGTGACCAGGAACTTTCCCCCATGTGCCTTTAAATAGGTATTAACTCGATGCTATGAAATGTTGAAAGGCCAGACAGGAGAAGTGTTGCTTTTCGAAAGCACCTAAGATTTTTAAATAGCCAGTGAATGAAAGAATTCATAGAAGTACCTGGAAATTGAAACAGGGTCCTTGGGTGTTATGGGTTGTTCATTTTAGGAATTCAAAGAGTTATGAATAATATGTAGATTCTAAATTATTACCCATTTTCCTGGACTTTTTCACGGAGAGGGTCACACCCAGCTTTTCTCAGGGGATTTACTCCTGGATCTGTGCTCAAAGTCATTCCTAATGGTACTCAGGGTATTATTTATGATGTTGGGGTCCAACCAAGTTCTGTTATGTGCAAGACCAGTGTCTTATTAACTGTACATTCTTTCTGGCCCAATTTTCCTAATTATTATCATAGTAAAATTCTATTCTTCTAGACTGGAACCTAAAATTATAATTTTAAAATAATTTCGACTCAATCAGGTGGGAAATAAAAACATAGCTGCCTTTTGGGTATACATTCATCTTTCTGTTTTGACTCCAGTAAATTCTGAATGTAAACAAATTTCTTAAAGATTTTGAATAAGAGTTATTGAAAGATGCTCCCAAATAAGTTTTTGAGTTATAGAATGATTGCATAAGAAAGGAAAATAAAATAATGGTAATATATTTTTAACATTTCAACATTGTTTTCATTTAGAGATGATGATGTTAATAATGACAACAATGACAATGACTATGATGATTAGGGATCGAATATGAAGTTAATTGTTCCTAATTACACAGATATATATTCAAAAGGTCAAACTATTCCTATATTTATTTAGAAGAATAGCTTTGTGTTATGTATTAGGGAGGGCTTTAATATACCCAGGCAGACTCATGTTCTCTTCTTTAAAGACATATCCATTTTTTATATGCCTAAACTATATTCCCTTTTTGTTTTCTTGTTTTTGACACAGTGTGTTCTAAGACTATAAAGGAGATAATTTAAGGGCAACTTCACACCTGAAAAGTTGAAATCATTGGTTTCTCCTTGCAGAAGACTCCCTGGGGAACATAATATAAGGAATCATGGGCAATTTAGTACTAGTTGTGATATGTATCTGTCTGATATTAAAAAAAATCAATGGTTTTCTTTTTTAAAAAAAAAAAAGTGGCCTCCCTGGAGACCAGGGAATAGAAGGTCAAAACAGCTTCCTAGTTTGCATGCCTGACTATTCCCCAACAGCAAACAGTTCTTCAAGTAATCACCAGTCCCTGGTGAAGTGAATTCAGTCTTCCAGGCTCTGCCACATTCACCACTGTATGATAATTACATAGAGGTTCCAACTTGTACAACAATGTAGGATTTTCAAAATGAAAATCTCTATTCACCCGGTACTCTCTCACTCAAATTTTTATGTTTGTGATGCTTTTCTCTACACCCTAACCCAATCCTACTTTAGAAAGGAAAATGATGTCATATTTATACAGATCCATGAGGATTCTTATTCGTTTGCTTCCTGAACTATTTTTTGTACTCAAACTTTAAGGAACATACTATAGTAGTAAAGTGGTATAGTGATAGAGTGGCATTAATGCCAGCTTTAGCATGCCAGATCAGATGACTTAATTTATAATAAGAGATTTAAAAATATCTCTGTAAGTGTTGGTATCTGTATTATATACTTTTATTATGTTCAGCAGGAAGAGTGAGAGAGTGCTTTTGTGGAGAGAGACACACATATCAAAATGCTAAATCAAAATAAATTTGGGATTATAAAGCTATAAGTCTTTCACTATAAAATACTTAAGTCTTTACAATTATTATTATTATTATTTGATAAACGGAATAAAATTTGTTGTGATAGAATATATTGATATGTGTGCAAATATATAACCTATGAAATTAGGTGGGAAAACAAATTTCAAATTGTGATAAGATTTCATAAAATGTTAGGAATAATAAGTATGGTTGACGAGGCTCCTAACTTAATTTGATGATGGTGGCCTTTAATTTTAGTAACCAAATAAAAGTTTCCATGGAAAAAATAATACAGGGATTAAGCTGCATTCATTGCCTGCAAGTGACCCTTATTTCATCCTTGTTCCACTGATTATGGTTTCCTTAAGCACCCAAAAGTCACTGAGCAGACCCAGAAAAAGCCCCTGAGCACCACCACATGTGGCCCAACAACCTCACCCACCAAATATTTTTCCCACAAATTGTGACGGTGAATATTTTACTGCTCCACTTAGTTCTCACTGCAAAAGAAAACATTCCATCATGATATTAAATAGCATCACTTGTAATCACTTGTCATCCTGTTGTTTGTCAATTTGCTCGAGCGGGCACCAGTAACATCTTTATTCGACCCTGTTGTGTGCTAATGTAGCCCAATAGTGTCTGCTCACTCCAGGAACATGCAGAACATCAAACTGTTCATTCAGGGTTCTAAGGAAGAAGTCTGACCATCTCGTAGGTAAGTGGCCAGGAGTTCTTTTGATGTCCCGTGAAATCTAGTCGGTAACAGCTCTAGTCCAGTGGTTGTCTCCAAATCACATTATGTGTCTGGCTCATCTGATTTTCGACACCTTGGCAAAGGAGGCAGTGTCTCTGATCTTCGATCATTGAGGGAGGTTGAAACTCTGGCTTCCTTCTCTCACTTGAGTGAAACATGATAATCCAAACATAGCTCTTTCAAATCCTCTTTGGGAGACCCGAATAGCATTCTTGTCCTGTTTTTGTAGGCCCAGGTTTCTGAGGTGTATGTTAGTGCAATAACACGTATTTGAAAATATTTAAGGGAGTTCCAATCAAAATGGCAGTGACACAGCAGCAAACACTAGAAGGGAAGCAGCTCTTAATGCTCTGAGGAGCAGATGGGGCCACAACATTTCTGCTGAGTGAATGTGGGCTTTTCCCGTCTAACTCAGAACCACTGTGGAGAATGGGTGTTGAGGTCCTGGAGTTGAGGAGGTGCTCCAGTCTTTGCCACCATTTCCTCCCCAAACCAGCCCACGCTGCCAGCAGCATATTTTAGAATAAGACTTCCCTGAGTGCCAACTATCTGGAGACCAAAGATGGGAGCATGTGCCCCCTGATCAGTTTCTGCTGGACTGGTGGCTGAAGTTAGCCTTGAGTGCCCATGCCACATACTGTAGCAGCCCTTCACCAGGTCCTGGTCCCTGCCAGGGCCACTGCTGCAGTAACTATCGGGGCCCAGGGGCCACTGCCAGCAGGTCAACCTGGGCCTGTGCGGTGAGTACATCCACAGCTCTCAGGCTTCTTTTTACCTCCAAACTGCCACTGTGTCTCTGGCTGGGACTCCAACAACTCAGGACCAGTAGAATTAGAAATAGAATTACTAAAAGGTAGGTATGTGGGAGCCACGCCCACAAACTACCAGCTCAACCAACACTTGTCACTTGTCACTTGTCAACCTGTTATTCATTGATTTGCTCAAGCGGGCACCAGTAACGTCTCCATTAGTCCCTGTTAAGTGTTAGAGTAGCCCAATGGCATACAGGGGGCTCTTTCAGGGTCAGGGGAATAAGATCCATTATTGTTACTGTTTTTGGCATCTCAAATATGCCACGGGGAGCTTGCCAGGCTCTGCTGTGCGGGAGAGATACTCTCGGTAGCTTGCTGGGCTCTTCGAGAGGAACAAAGGAGCTCGACCATCCAAGCTCATATATCGGCCTTGCTTCAGAGACCCATAAATAAATCTTGAAAGAAGTCAGAAGCATCAGTTAATTTCAGACCCATGCAAGGCTGTATAGACAGGGTACATTGGATAGGTGTGGGTTTTCCAGTATCTATCCAAGCAGAGATCCCAGCAGCCACTTGTTCCCACAGTCCAATCCGAAATCACCACCACACCCCAGACCAGACTCCACTCTTGAGCAGACCTCATGGAACTATCACCTGCTGAAAATTTGGATATGTGATTTTTGTTACTGAAATCCACAGGCTTTCTTGGAGTCAGGTTGGGGTGTCTCCTCACCACTTTCCTATACTTCTGGAAACACTGGTATTCACCTCCACGAACCAACTCCAGCACTATCATGTAAGTTCTTCTACTGGCCTTGCTTCAGAGACCCATGAACAAATCTCAAAAGAGATAGAAGCCACAGTTAATCTCAAATCCATGCAAGGCTATACAGATGGGGTACGTCAGAGAGGGCAGATGTGCCAGTGCCCCTCTGAGCAGAAGCCTAGGCAGGGACTTACTCCCACAATTTAAGACTCCACCATGCCCCCGGCAGGATTCTACCATCTCAGGGTGAATCTCACCAACATATTGATCTCCTGAAATTTTGGGATATTGTGACTGAAATCTCCAGGGTCGCTTGGGGTTGGGGTGGATTACCTTCCTATCACCCTGTACTTCTGGAAGCCCTGACAGTCAAGTTCAAACGCCAAACTACCACCCAGTTGCAAATCGCAATGCAGAAAAGCAAGGGGTGGAGTGGTAAAAGAAAAGAGAGCAAAAAGAAAGCTTCCTACCACAGAGGAAGATGGGGGTGTGAGGGGAATTGGCTACATTAGTGGCAAGAATTACACACTGGTGAAAGGATGGGTGTGAAACATTGTATGACTGAAACCCAGTCATGAGTAGCTTTGTGAGTGTGTAATCACCATGCAACCAGGAATACCAAAGCTATCTCTCACCACCTGCGTTCGGTGGTCTCACACCGCTTCCCCACCCAGGACAACAGATGCTGTGGGTGGGCAAAGGAGAAAAAAAGGGCCAGGCTGGTTGGTGATCAGTTGCCGTTTATTCTATTTTCTCCATGTGCCAGTTCCAATCTCTCTAAGGCTCTCATTCTTGTCTCCTGTCTCCCTTCCTTATCTCTTTGAGCTCCCACTTGCTGCCTTGGACTCTCTCTCTCACAATCTCCCAAACTTGGCTGTAGCAATCACACCCCAGGTCAGTAGCACAGTCAACATATGGAAGCCCTTTCTGATCCCCTGCAGCCAGGAGATCAGGATCAAGGGAGAAATGCCACTTAGGGATTTTTCTGCTTTTCTTAGTCCAATAACTTATGGTTTCTTTAAGCACCCAACATTAATTAACATCTTAGTTAACATCTTAATTAATGTCTTAATTCTACTTCTTAATATTAGTTATTTTGTATGGGCACAGAAAGAGATACATTAAGCTTTTAGGGTGTATCTCCTGGGGACATCTCACTATAGATCCCAGACTGCAGTGCTCAGGCCAGATTAGTCTTCCCTAATGCTAGTCCAGTTGATACTTTTTGTATCATGATAAAATTTGCCCATGACCATGCTCTTAACTTATAGTTAGGTATTATGACACTTTGACCTGGCCAATTTTGATGCCAGTGTAGCTCACAGCTTGCCCTGGGTCCATCCAGTCCCCCCAAACCTGATTTTGGGGTGCTAGGAAGAAAGGGCAAATGAGGCTTCAGTTGAGAAAACAGATGCCCAGGAGTGAATATCATTTGAAGTCAATTAATTCCGAAATTACAAAAGCATAGCAATAACTGTCTTCTTGTGTCTATGCAAAAAGGACATTACTCTAGATTAACTATGCAAAGGACATAGGGAGAAGAGAAAAGCAATATTTACAAGTTAACATTGTCTGATTAGGAGATAAAGGAAGAGGTTACAAATAAACACAGAGGAATGGGAGTGCCTTGGGAGCACTGTGACTGGGTAAAACCCAGTAAAACCTAAGCTCTCTTAGTAAACCTAAAGTGGCAAGGCAGAAAGGATTTGATCACTTGACTTCCCGTTAATCATAGATTTGCTCAAGCAGGCACCAGTAATGTCTCCATTTGACCCTGTCGCATGCTAGTGTAGCCCAATGGCATCTGTTTGTTCTAGGAACACAAAGAGCCTCAAACCGATTGTTCAGGGTCTTGACGAAGAAGTCTGGCCATCTTGTAGGTGGGCGGCCATGCGGTCTTTTGACATCCTGTGGAATCCCATCAGTAACGGCTCTAGTCCAGTGGTCGTCTCCAAATCTCATTACGTGTCCAGCCCATCTGATTTTCGATGCCTTTGCAAAGGAGACAGCATCCCTGATTCTTGACTGTCCATAGAGGTCAGAACTCCGGATTCTTTCTCTCATTTGAGTGAAACATGATACTCCAAGCATAGCTCTTTCAATTCCTCTTTGGAGACGCAAATAGCATTCTCATCCTGTTTGCATAGGGCCCAGGTATCTGAGGAGTATGATAATGTGGGACGAACAGTGGAATCAAAGTGATGTGCTCGGAGCTGGAGGTTCTTTGTCCTCTTAGTTATTTCTTCAATGCTCTTGAAGGCGTTCCAAACTGTTCTCTTCCTCCTGCACAACTCAGGTGCCAGGTCATTCGTCATTTGATTTCTCGACCTAGGTACACATAACTGTTGCTTATGAAGATGTTCGTCCTATTGAGAGTGAATGGAACGTCAGGAATGAGACTGTTTCTCATAAACATTGTCTTCGTGAGATTCAGCTGTAGTCTGACCTTCCCACACTCATGGTCAAAGTCGGCCAGCACTTGTGCCGCTTGGCTAATATTTGGTGTTATTAGAATGATGTCATCAGCAAAGCGGAGATGGTGTAGTTGCCGACCATCTATCTTCACTTGCATTCCTTCCCATTCCAGTCATCGCATGACGTTCTCGAGGGTGGAACTGAAGAGTTTTGGTGAAATGGTATCACGCTGCCAAACCACTCTCTTGACATGGATGATCGCTTCTTTGTAGAATGGTGAGAATCTGGTAGTGACTCTGCAATACAGCTCATGGAGGATCCTAATGTCTTGAGTTTGAATGCCCTGATTGGCTAGGGTTTCAATGACTGCTTCTTTCCCAACAGAATCAAAGGCCTTCTTTAAATCAATGAACATTAGACAGAGCAGCATCTTGAACTCCCGAGAAACCTTAATGAGCTTGGTTATTGTGTGGATATGGTCAATCGTGCTGAATCCTTTTCGGAAACCAGCTTGCTCGCATGGTTGTCCTTCATCTAGTTTTCTATCAATCCTATTCAGGGTGACTCGAGTGAACAGCTTATAGATTATAGACAATAGGCAGATTGGGCAATAGTTGCCAATGTCATGGATGTCTTCCTTCTTGTACAGTGGTACAGTCCTGCTGGTTTTCTATTGGGACGGAACCTTGCATTCAGACATGTAGCGTGTGGAAAGCCCAGACAATGTATCGATGAGTACTAACAGCAGGTTCTTCAGGTGTTCAGGTCTGACCTTGTCTGGGCCAGGGGCTGTTCGTTTCTTTACCGATATAATGGCTTGTTGGATTTTGGAAGGGCGGATGTTGGGCAGAAAGGATAAACTAATGTTATCCTTCGCTGAGAGTCTATTTCAGAGTGATTTAATTAAAAAAAAAAGACATTTGAATAATACCAGGATGTGGCTGGCAAGATAGCACAGTGCTTAAGGTGCTTGCCTTGCATCAGTATCTGACATCACATTGAGTCTCCTAGACTCCTCCAGGAGTGGTTCTTGAGCCCTAAGAACAGCTGGATGTGACCCAAAAGCAAAGAAGAAAAAGAGAAAGTAAATTATATGTGAAATCATATGTAGAGAACTAATACTAAAACATAAAACCCAATAAACTCTAAAAATAGTAAAACACTATATTTTTCTATATATGAAAGCAAATTGTATTTAGTCAAATTGAATTTCCCGGCAACCTTATACTTGCCTTGCTTGTCTGCACCTCTATGATATGTCTATATCCTTCTTATCACCTGGAATGCACTACTCTTTTTTTTTCTACCAAACCTTCCTGCAAAGAACATTTCAACTCTTACATGTAGAAGAAAAGTTTTTATGTTCCTTTTGAATTTTCTCAAGAACAAATGAAAGGCTTTTAGTCCCACCTGCAAAGTTAGTGTAGAAATATTGAAAATGGAACATGTATTTCCACATGTGTAATCTCAATGCTCCAAAATGTGGCTATGCAGTGTTGGAGAGAGAAGTAGTTCAGGTGGAAAGGAATTGACTTTGTTTTGCCTTGTGTATTCAGTCGACCCAGATTTAATCCCAGATACCACATATAGTCCCTGAGCACTATCAAAGTTCATCCTTGAGTACAGAATCAGGAGTAAGCCCTGAGAAGAGATAAATATGATCTGTGGCCCCCCACAGTCCACCTCAAAAAAAAAAAAACTTTCGACATGCATTGTGCTGTGTTCTTTAGCCTGTTATTCATAACAAATGAATATGGTTTTTGTTGGATCGATATTTTGCTAACTCTATTTGACTAGGTAAATACAAATATGTGTATATAACTATATATATTTATAATACATGTGTATATATAAATGTATCAGTCAGGAATAAACTTTTCTGCCAAATTTTTAAAAATATTTTAAGTGCATATTTTATGGGTCTTGTTTTTTGGTGCTTACTTTTATTTGGTTTGGGGTTATACTCAGTGGTGTTCAGGACTTACTCCTGGCTCTGTGTCATGGATCACTCTTGATTGTATTTGGGGACCGTATGTGGTATATCAAATGGTGTTGACCATGTCCAAAGGAAGAGTCTGTAGTATCTGTCACCCAATGTGATACACAGTTTAATAGTATAACTTTAATGCAGAGAAAAGATGATGAAAATTGAAAATAAACATGATAAATAGCGGAAGAACTCATTGGTTTAAGTGAATTAGTATCAAAGAGAGATGATAGCAAACTTAGGAGAAAATAAGTCATGTAGTTGTGTTCTCCATTTGCTTCCACAGAGATTTGGAATATAAAGAAGCATCAATTTCTTAATACAACAAAGTATTTTCCTATATTGTCTCCTGTTCCTACTTGAGTAGAAAATATTTCAGAAGAAATCATTAAAAGCGCAAGAAAGGGACACGTGACAAAAACAACAAAAATGTTATTACGCAATGTCTGTTCAAAATTTCTTCCATGTTCTATACATAAAGTAGCTGAGACCAGAGCCAGAACGAGGGCAGGGATTAAGACACTTGCCATTCATGAACCAATCCTGATTAAGTCTCCAGCACCACATACGGCCTCATGATTTTCTCCAAGAGTGATCTCTGAGTACAAAGCCAAGAGTTAGCCTTGAGCACTGTTGAGAGCGCCCCAAGTACAAGAGCAATAACAACAATATAACTTGGGACCAGATAGAACAGCAGGTGATAGGGGTCTTGCCTTTCACACACCCCATTCAGGTTCAATCCCCAGCTCCAAACATGCCTCACGCGAGAACAGCTAGGAGTGGTCCCTGAATATTATTAGGTTTGGACCAAAATCTGGAAACAGTAATGGCTGAGTCCACACATATTCACTGTTTTCTGAGTGTTCAGAAAATATTGTTTTGACTATGGGATTGCATTCTACTCCATGAAATTTAAATATATTTTATGGTACATATCAGAAACTACCTCAAAAAATAAAAATGTTGTCCAGAGAAATAGTACAGTAGGGAGGGCATTTGCCTTGCACACAGCCAACCCAGGTTTGATCCCCAGTATCCCATATGATACCCTGAGCACCATCAGGAGTAGTTCTTTAGTACAGAGTCAGGAGTAACCCTAAGTATTGGCAGATGTGGCCCCAAAATAAAAACAAAACAAACAATGAAATAAAAAAACAGAACGAAAAACTAAACAACTATCAACAAAAAAATAGAACCAGTAAATGTTTTTTACCATTATTATTCTACTTTTTAAATTACTCAACTATTACTGAATGATTTTTTTTCTTCTCATCAAGAATAACTTGACTAACACCCAAGAATGGCCGAGATTAGTACCAGGAAGTTTACTCCATGGCTTGGAGGCCAGCCACACATGTTAGGGGAAAAGGCAGCTCAGATAGAGAAGGGAGCACCAAATAAAGGGTGTTGGGAGGATCCTCCCAGGAGGGGAGATGCATGTCGAAAGTAGACTATGAACTGAACATGTTTGCCACTCAATGCCTCTTTTGCAAACCACAACACCCAATAAGAGATAGAGAACAAAAGGGAATGCCCTGCCACATAGGCAGGGTGGGATGGGGTGGTGGGGGGTGGGAGGGATACTGGGATCCATGGTGATGGGAAATAGGCACTGGTGGAGGGATGGGTATTTGATCATTGCATAATTGAAACCCAAGTACAAAAATTTGTAATTCTGCAACTGTACCTCATGATGTCTCACTAATAAAAATTTAAAAAAGAATAAAAACATTCAGTTTATATTTTAGTTTGCTAACAGTACAAATTGTTAAACAATTTTACAGATGTCTAAATGGGATAAACTGATTTTGATCAAAATTGGAAAGTTTGAAAATAAACAAGTACCTACTGTCACTGTCACTGTTCTCCCATTGTTCGTCGATATACTCGAGTGGGCCCAGTAATGTCTCCCAGTATTTGTGACACTTGTTATTGTGTTTGGCATATCAAATACGTCATGGATAGTTTGCCAGGCTTTTCCCTGAAGGTGAGATACTCTCGATAGCTTGCCGGGCTCTCCGAGAGGGGCAGAAGAATCGAACCAGGGTCGGCCAGGTCGGCCGTGTTCAAGGCAAATACCTTACCCACTGTGCTATCGCTCCAATCTCAACTGAAAAAATTATTTGAAACTTAACTCATAAATAAAAGATTTTAAAATATAACTATCTTTATTAGCAATTTTACCTAAGCATCACAAAGAAATTGATCTAGCTTGAGAAAAACTATTGATAGACAAATTGATGGAAGTATAAAATAACTTTAAAAAATATATCATTAGATTTTTTTATCTATGATTAAACTAAGTCTACTATAGATACACAATTTAAAGGAGTTAGCTAATAAATTAATACATGCCTGAATGCCAATAAACACCAAGAAGTAAATTAAGTTTTATTTAAATTTGGGAAATAAAATATTCAAAGTCGTATTATCACTTTTTACAGTTTGGGTATGCATATCCCTATTTGTAAAGAAATTTAAGGACACAAAAGTTTTTTGAAAAGTGGAGGTGGGTGGAACATTTCTCTTTTTTTTTTTCTTTTTTTGGGTCACACCCAGCGAGGCTCAGGGGTTACTCCTGGCTTTGCACTCAGGAATCACTCCTGGCGGTGCTTGGGGGACTATATGGGATGCTGGGAATAGAACCTGGATTGACCACGTGCAAGGCAAATGCCCTACCATCTGTGCGATTGCTCCAGCCCCCTGGAACACTTCTCTGAAGCAGTTTGTAAGTAGTGGAGTTTATGAGTTTTGCTTCAGTAAGTTCTTACATTATATGAGCCTTCTCCTACTAAAGTTTTATTTTTTGTTTTGTTTTGTTTTAAAAAAATTCAATGTTGATGGATTCTGTTATTTGTTCAACTCATGCATACCTGCAAGTGCCAGATCTTTTAAGGAAAAGAATAAGGAGAAAGAAAAGTGCTTAAGCTCAGATTTGGTAGAAAAATCAATGATAGTACAGAAAGGTTGATATTGCTCACTTATTTTGAAAAGGCAGGTTGAGTTATTCTCAGTGTGGTTTATCTTTTAGTAACAAATCAAACTTTTTTTTATTTTCTAAAACATAGATCTGAATCTGAAGAAAGTTGTGGAACCAGATAATGAGTACTTGGATATTAGATCCATATAGTTTGTAAAAGAAAGGTAATCAAAGATCTTGATTTAGTTAAATTTGTGGGCTTTATTTTTATAAGGATTTTTTAACTAAGTGCTTGAGTAAATTTAGTAAAATCGTTGCATAGATATCAAGAATAAACTTTAAGAAGTTATTTTAGTTTTTGGCAAATATACTGATGCTATAAAATATTTGAAACACCCAATAAAAGAGGCCCCTTTCCATTAGTACATTAATAGATAACAATACTTGAGTGGATTTAGTGAAAATAATCAGAAACACATGGATTATATTACTTTTTAGGTAAACATAATTTTTAAAACTATTGGGAAAGTGTGTAGCAAAATAGGTCATGTTAAAACTAAAACCTTTAAAATGGATTAGCACATTTTAGAAACTCTAGAAGGAAAAACAAAAGATTACTTTGTAAATAAAACAGACCAAAAATAATGTTTATTTAAATGAATTAAATTTTGTTTAATTTAATAGTCCTCTCTGATTGGTCCAAATAACACAATATTTCATGTTGAATAATGTCCCAAATAAGTATTTATACTATTTTCTTACATAGAGAATGAGTAATAAACAATGCCTTTTTGATATGTTTTATAGGGATCTCCATAGTCTGGCTGTTGGCATTCTCCTTATTTTAATGAGTATGCGAAAACAGCAGAATCTGGCTCTGTCTCCCAGCTTGTAGAGTGACCTCAGTTAAATGCTTGAAGGCAGTACCTGTGCCAATGCTCTGTGCACTATTTGGCACCTAGACTTGTTATGCCTTTTATTAAATAACAAATTGAGATTACCAGGTGTCATAAATACAAAATTTATTTCTAGAGAAATCAGATGATGTACCTAAGACGTGAAATCTTGATGGGAAGCAATTTCCTGCCTCCCTAACTCTTTATCTAAAACTATCTCAAAGGCTAAAGCAGGGATCCCCAAAGGGGCTGATACCGCCCCCTAGTGGGGTGAGGGTAATGGAGCAAAGAGGTTGGCTAGTACACTTCTTAAAAGTAGACTTCAGGGGTACCAAGGAGCAATACTTTTTTTCTATAAAGGGGGTTACTGGTAGGTTTAATATATATGTGAATCTCTGCTCTAAAGAAAGCTTTTTCAGAACTATAGAGTCAGTTACAAAATGGTAGTTTGAAACCAAAGAGTGGGAACTAAAGGAATGTGAGAACACAGAAGTTAAATAGTAGATACAGAGATGCCTTAATCACTTCTTTCATTAAAGATGAGAGTGCAAAAGAGTAGAAAGATGGATCAGGGAAGTTAGGTATGAAAATGCTGAAATTCTTAGAATTCCAAGGAAATCACACAACCCCATTCATTTTATGAACCAAGTCCATTGTTTGTAAAGCACCACTAGAATTTTTAAAGTATAAATATGTCTTTGTGTCTTGATATTTTTAAATCAGAATATTTCACTGATAACTTTGTTGTAAGTCACGGGTCACAGGTCACGGTTCTCCCATTGTTCATCCATTTACTCGAGCGGGCCCGTAACGTCTCCATTGTGACACGTGTTACTGTGCTTGGCATATCGAATACATCACCGGTAGCTTGCCAGGCTTTGCCGTGTAAGTAACCTCCCATAATAAGACATCTCAAAATGTGCAGGTATAGTCCTCATATCAGCATCTTTAAGACAATCATAATCTGTAGATAATTTTTTAAGTGTTACAAGCACTTCTACTGATAAGTAAGTAAAAAAGTCAATTCTGGAATAAATCTCTTTTGAAGTTATTTGTGAATGTAACCCTTATGGTTAGTACATTGCATAGTATCTGATAGGAATTTCTTGAATGAAATAGAGGTATGCCTGAGTATGGAATACTAGAGTAATCAAGCATAAAGAAAGTAGAAACTGACTTCTACCAGAAAAGATTTAATAAGACAGTGAGATAAGTAACTCAGAGCTGTGATCTGTGTGCTGTTAATGAACCGAGCAGGAATCTTCAGCCTCCTGTCCCCGCAAGACTTTTCAACATGGAAAAACCCACTCACGGGAGGACTGGCAGTTTGACTTCACACCGATGCCTAAATGCTATGGGTACAAATATTTATGGGTTTTTATCATCATCTTTATGAGTCTGGTAGAAGCTTTCCTCAACTGCACTGAGAAAACCAGAGAAGTATCTAAAGTGTTACTTAAGGAAATAATCACTAAATTTGGTTGACGCAGGTCACTAAAACATGACAACGCAGCATCCTTTTCCTCTAAAGTCACATGAGATTTAGCCTCTGCTTTAAAAATAAACTTTCAGCTCCAGGCAGCCCAGCATCCTCAGTCATCGGGAAAAGTGGACAAATTTAACTACACCCTAAAAAAGACATCGGGAAAATCATGCCAAAAAAACTTGTGAGTCTTGGCTCTCTTTCTTGCCCATGGCCCTTCTCAGATACAGAATAGCAACTTGGACAAAACTTTAGCATAGCCCTTTTGAACTAACGTACGGTCGGTCCTCCCTTTTTAAAAACAGACTTCTTATTGGACTCAGAGTTTAAAATTAACTTAGTCTGTTACTAATTTAGGACAGGCATTTAAAGAATATTGAAATGCATTTTACCTTCCCCAAATAGAAAATGAATCCTAACCAAACTTCAGCCCGGTAGTTGAGTCTTACTAAAAACCTGAAAAAATATGTCCCCTTCTAATCAACTACTCCCTAAATAAAAAGGAATTTACCAAGTTATTTTAAGCAAGCCCAACATTGATAAACTTTATGGAAATTCTAGTTGTCTTCATCTCTCTAGGCTCAATCTACCCCAGCTATGTCATCAGAGGCCATACTCTTGACACAAAAGGAAACAAACTATTGCTGAGGACCCATTGAGGACTTGAAGCTGCTCTTTAAATAGTCTAATACTAAACGCTAAGTTAACTTTGAACAGTTTGTTATCGGTGGTAGTAAAAGCAGAAACATTCTTTCTTCTGCATGCAAAATAAAGGAGCAAAAGCCTATACTATAGCAAATTTTTTCTTGTTTCTTTAAATAGTCCACCCCTTTTGGTCCACGAAAAGCTGTTTTTCTCCAGGGCCTAATGATTTTAAAATTTGTCTAACCTATCTGGTTTGTCTTTCAGATTAACAATACTGAAAACACTTGTCTGGGCCCCACTTAATGCTAATTTAGCATATGATTTCACTCCCTTACATGGGCAGGAATTGTACCCGTCTGTCAGCAGAAAGATGTTACAGAAGTTATATTCACTCATTTACACATTTAAGAGTGAAGGGGGTGAAATTTCTAGGGAGGTTGAATGTTGCAGGTATCAGACCATTTAAATAAGATCCCATCAATCTAGGAACTTGATTAATCAGTAGCCCTTATATATAATGGAATCTCTGACCCAATGTTCATGCTAAAAAGTATTCAGCATTCATTGTTGCTTGTTTTGTTTTGCTTTGGGCCCACATTTAGTGGTGCTCAGGGCTTACTCCTGGCTCTGCACTCAGGGATCACAAATGACAGTGCTCAAAGGACCACATGAGATACCTGAATGGAAACCTGGTCAGCCATGTAGAAAGCAAATGTCCTACCTACTGAATTCTATCTCTAAATCTGCATGCTACAAAGTAGACATCTCTGTTAAAATGAAATAAGACAAAATTAAGAAAATTAGCACATCCAAAATACAGCCTAATGATAAGGCCTAGAGGACATTCTTCTTTAATGCATCTTTAATATATTATCATAGTTTGTCATAACACATAAAGTAGATTATTAATACCATTGAGGTCAGGCAAGAATTTGAGATGGCTTAAACTGCTTTTATTGTAAAAGAAATACACTTAAACACCCTCTTTTAAATTCTGATAAAAAATAATAACACATGCACAGAAACAAATTACACATTTATAATTTAAGCAGCAACAATACTTCTCTAGTCTTCCAAGTTTCACTTTAGCTCTGGACCAAATTTCTGGAAAAAATATGTAAAACATAGGTAAACCTAAGCTATCAAATTGTTACACAATCCATATTGAACATGGAATTAATTGAACCAAACATGTAGAAAACTGTTGGTAACTTGTACTATGGCTGAAAAAAAGCAGATGCATTATTTCACTGGAAACTTAAAACTATTTTAACTTGTTTGTTTTTCATTCATATAATTTCCCAGAGGTGTCTTTGATGTTGATGAACTCACATGTATATGCACAAGTATACTGCTGTTACTAAATTTTTTCATCTGAAATTAAAAATATCTATCTAACTGTGTAGGATAATGACAGCAAATAATTTTAATAAGAAAAAAATGCTTATTATTTTATTGATTTTAGGTTTTTACTATTTTAAAGTGAGACTTATTCACATATAAATATGTGAAATCTTATTTTTGAAATATATAGTACAAATCATTGACAAATCAATAAATGTTAATTAAAAAATAAAAATTCTGGACATAAGTCCCCCATTTAAAAAATACATATTTATATAAAATAACATTAAACGACCACTTATTTAAAATTAAGTTAGCTTTGTAAATCAATACTATAAAGTAAAAAACACTATTATGACTATATTACATAAACAATAAATGATTTTTTTAATAAAGCTAAATTTGGGCCCAGAGATAGTACAATAAATAAGATGCTTGACATGAATGGAGCCAGTCTGGGTTCAATTGACGACATCAGATATGGAGCCCCAGGCTCCACCAGCAGTGAACCCTGAGTGCAGAGCCAGGAATAAACCCTGCACACACAGAGTGTGACCAAAACTAAAAAACCAAAAACAAACAAAAGTATTTTCCAGAGTTGACGATCATAATTACCCAGATTCAGGAAGGGTTATAGTGAAAACAGACCCAAATAGAAATAGTCACAAACACATTGTAATCAGAATGACACAAACCAAAGACAGAGAGAGATTATTGAAAACAGCAAGATAAAAAGAAGGAACTGATATACAAAAGAAATCGCAACAGATTCACAGCAGAGATACAAAATGAGAAACTATGGGCTAGAAGAGAATGATAGGATAAAAAAACAAACAAACAAACCAAAAATATCAATAAAATGAATACCTCACTGTTCAACTAGATTTGAAGAAATGATGCAAAGGTTTATGAATAAGCAACAGCTCAGGAAATTCATAACTTTATTTTTGTGAGACACCATGAGGTACAGTTGTAGACTTACAAATTTTTGTGCTTGGGTTTCAATTATACAATGATCAAATACCCATCCCTCCACCAGTGCCCATTTCCCACCACCACGGATCCCAGTATCCCTCCCATCCCCCATCTCCCCATCCCACCCTGCCTCTGTGGCAGGGCATTCCCTTTTGTTCTCTCTCTCCTTTCGGATGTTGTGGTTTGCAAAAGAGGCATTGAGTGGCAATCGAGTTTGGTCTATAGTCTACTTAGGCATGCTTCTCCCATCCTGGGAGGATCCTCCCAACACCCTTTATTTGGTGCTCTCTTCTCTATCTGAGCTCCCTTTTCCTCTAGCATGTGTAGCTGGCCTCCAAGCCATGGAGCAAAATTCCTGGTACTAATCTCAGCCATTCTTGGGTGTTAGTCTCCTATTTTGTTACTTTATGTTCCCCAGATGAATCCAATCTTTCTATGTCTATCTCTTGGAAATTCATAACTTTGAAACCAGATTTGTAAGAAGCATTAAAGTGCTTCTTTAAAAGACAAGACAAACTTCAAAAACACACATAGCTTCCAAAAAATGATAGCAAAATATTTTTTTATCTCAATAATTTCTCTCAGCAAAATACTGACAGCAAAACTATAGTAATCTGTAGCAGTAAGTCTTAGGAGACTTTTACACTCTTTTATCTCTGCTGAACAGATCTACCTAGATCAAAACGAAACCAAACCAAGGAAACAAAGTCTTGAAGGAGGAAGTGGAAGAGGTAGGCCTAGCAGACATTTATAGGGATCTTTATCCTCAATAAGTTTAGTAAACATTTTTTTTCCAGTGCAGATGGGACATTCTCTAAGACCCCATGTTGGGTCACATAACATAACTCTATAAAATCAAGAATGTAGAATTATATTAACTATTCCTTCAGACCACAAAGTTCTAAAAATAGAAGTCAACCACAAATAAATGTAGGTTAAAATAAAACTAAAAAAAAAAAACCCAAAGACTTGGAAATTAAACAAAATAAATAGAAGATAAATAAATAAGATGCCTTTAAAAATTAAAAATAGCACCATTAAAAGTTGGAATCTCTGAATCATAAAATAAACTACAAAGTTAAAAGAGCAACAAATGGCCAATGGTAAAAGTACTGGAGAGTTGGTCAACAGAATTGAGATTATCTGGGGCTAGAGTTAAGGTTAAGGGGGAGGGAGTTATTGAAATGTTGGTGGAGGGAAGCTGGCACTCTGATGGTAACTGTGGTATTGGGACAATGTATGCATGATGCTATCATTAACAGTATTGCATATTGGCACCTCAAAAACAAACAAAATTAACAAAGCTTATAAGAATCAAGGTCATTAATTGGCATATCAACTGGTTACCTAGTAGGTTTCAAAGGTAATATTAACAAATCTGTTCCAGTGGGTTTCTAAAAGCTAGTACTGTAGCACTGTCCTCCCGTTGTTCATCGATTTGCTTGAGCAGGCAGCAGTAACGTCTCCATTGTGAGACTTGTTGTTACTGTTTCTGGCATATCGAATATGCCATGGGGAGCTTGCCAGGCTCTGCCATGCGGGTGGGATACTCTCAGTAGCTTGCCAGACTCTCCGGGAGGGAAGTAGAAATCAACCAGGGTCGGCCGTGTGCAACGCAAATGCCCTACCCACTGTGCTCCAGCCCACATAAACCTAGATGCCTACAAATTCTTAAATTTGCATCATAAATTGAATGTGCCACCACCCCACTAACATTTTTTCCTGCTAAATAAAATGACATGTAGACATTTGAAAAATAATATGATGCCAAGCCAAGCTCTGTTAGCTAGTTGGGAGTAGGACAAAAATTGTATTACAAGGTACAACTTGCCACTGCTTTCCCAAATATTTTTCCATTACAGGCATCGTTTTGTTAAAATATTGAAGGCAGGAGTAAAGAATAATTGTGATTATGAATTTCAAGTCTTTATTAATATGATGAATATGTTGTTGAAGAAATAATGTGCTAAAACAGCAAGCACTGGTTTTAACAGCCTTGCATTTTTCAGACATAGCTAATAATTAGTACTTAAATTTCCATGAGAAGAACAGTCTGAGCTGTTTGGGAGCCTGAGTGATAATATAGCAGATAGGGCTTGCCTTGACTCCTGAGTACCATTGGTGTGGCCCCCCCCAAAAATATAAAACCAAATAAGCAGAAAAACACAGGGTACAGCTTTGAATTCTGTATAGTCTTCAGGCTTACAATATATTTCCGAAATAACAGAAATAAGCTAGAAAACAGTGGGCAGCACAGTTCTTCCCAAAGAACCAAGTGAGAATCTTCAAAATGTAAACCACATGATGACTTTGAATTGCTTTTTGTTCACCCAATGTTTAGAAATATATAATATAAAAGTCCCTTTCCTGTTCTTGCACTGGCTATTGGGAGTGGCACCACCCCACTGTCATATACAAGTTATCTTCCACTTTGAACAGAATGCTATGACTAAGTGACATGTTTGGAAATTTATTCTGGGTCAATATTTTATTTGTGAAAGGAGAGCGAAATCTGTAGTTGGTGATTTAAAGGCAGATAGTGTAAGAGATTGACTAAATTCTTACCATGTCCGTTTGCTATTCCTGAATACATACAAAAACTTTTTGAAGTTTATGGGATAATCTATTCCTTTTGCAGGAAAAATTTTATTTATAAGAATAGAACCAGTTGACACCACCCAAATAGCACCTAGTATGTGAAATCATAAGACATGCAAAATCAAATTAAAGACATGCAAAATCAAATTTTTATGCAAATATTATGTCTAATCAGATAGTCAACAAGGTATATCTCACTTGAAATATAAAGGTAAAATTTAAAATGAATATTTAAAACTCATAAACATTTTGTAAACTTATTAAAGTCAATTAGACAATATTATAGAGAAAATGTCCTATTTACTGTAGCAACAGAAATCATGGTGTTTGATTAACTATAATAAGTAAAACTTTTACATAGGAAGTTATAAATAATAATAGACAAAGACAAAATATAAAATTGAGACATACAATTCTTTCAATGACTGAAGGACTAAAATATTATTAGTATGTCAATTTTCTGTATGGATCTATAAATTAGACACAATTATACTAACATCAGAGTTTCTAATGAGATCTAACAAACTCCATAAAACCTCATAGAAAATGTGGTAGGAGAGTGAGTACTAACAGTTAACTAGTAGAATAATATTATTAAATTTGCTAAATTCACAATGTCAATAATTAGATATTATAATATCTCAGATAAATTACTAATACAGCTGAGTTCAGAAATAAACACTATTTATTAATGATGTCAGCCATGATATAAAATAAAATCAATTCCAGTGGATAATATAATAATTAGATAAATTTATTATCTATTCAGAAAAAATAATCTATGCCATAAAAGGAGAGTATAGTGGATTAAAAATTGTGACATTATGACTTTTTGTCAGCGCTGTTATCTTTTATAGGTGTCAAACCTTGAGGTGTTCAGAGAGCCAAAAATGATGGAGATTGAATCCAGATCTTCAGATTCAAAGTAATCTACTAAATTTTTTTCAATTTTGATTAAGCTTAAATATATTTAAATGATATTTTGATTTAAATATATGTGCATATTTGGCTTAATCAACTTTCTCTTGCATAGAGTTTCCAAAATCTTTCCATCACGATCACGATCATCCTCAAGCAGGTTCCAGTAACGACTATTTGTCCTATCCCTGAGATTATAAAAAGTGCCACATTCAAGGCTCTTTCAGGTTAGGAGAATGAGACCCATCATTGTTACTGGTATTTGGCATATTGGGTATGCCACGGAGAGTTTGCCAGACTTTGCTGTGTGGGCAGGTTACACTCGGTAGCCTGGCAGGTTGTCCAAAGCAAGAATGAGATAATAAGATTTTGCTGGGTTTTATAGTCTCTAGGACTTGGATTACATGGTGCTGGGGAGGCAGTTGGTAGGTGTGACCCCAAGCTACTGGAAGATGGAGGATGTGGGTGGAGGATGCTCAGCCCCGATCCGAGCAGGCTTGGAGATCTCAGCCCTGGGACCCACATGCCTTTGTTCATCTGCTGGTACCTTCACGCGTGTGGAGAGTGGTGTCAGCATGGTTGTGGCTGGTTCTGGAGGTCTTTGGCTGCCGGGGCTCTGTTTGGGGTGGGGAGGGAAACTTAACCCGCCACCCTCCAAGGGGTCCCAGCGAGGACAGCCAGGCAGGGGAGGGAAGGAGACTCTGCGCTGTTCTCTTCAGGGAGCTGGGTTTTATAGTCTCTGGGTCTTGGCCGTTGATGGGATTATACGGCGCCAGGGGGCAGTTGGTGTGTGTTACCCCTGCCTAGTGGAAGATGTAGGATCTGGGTGGAGGATGCTCAGCCCCAATCCTGTAGGCTTGGAGATCTCAGCCCCGGGACCTGCATCTAAGTAATTAGACCTTGGAGCAACGTTTCTCATAAAGTTTTGTTTTGTTTTGTTTTTTTGTTTTTCATTTATGAAATAGCTTCACTGAAGCAGAAGTGAAATTAAAATCATTATCCAGAACCTGCTTTATTCAAGTGCATCTGAATATTTTATTGAGATGATTTCTCAAAACCAATGGTTGTGCATTGATTATCAGGGGACCAATGTTGCTATTAAGGCTTCAACTTCATTCTGCACTCTCGGGCAGAGGAAGGGCTTGAAGTTGAAATTTTAGCAATGATGCTTTCATTATGAAACATGCACAAAATTACTACAGTATAGAAGATGTAGAGAATTCAGAGGGTGAGTGCACATTTTCTGCATAGTCAGGAACTGGGTTTAATTTCCAGCACTGTATGATCCCTTGAGTTTTGCCAGGTATGGGTCAAAATGTTACTGACAGAAACAACTTTGCAGTTTATGACCTATAAAATGGCAACCCCAACTTTAATGATATATATTAATATAATTCCTGAACACATGAGGAAACACAGTATAATTATTATAGCAATGTTATTTATATTTGAAAATGTTCAAATATATATTTGAAATATATATATGTACATATATATCAGGGGCTATAGAGATAATATAGTGGATAAAGCATTTGTCTTGCATACGACTGACTTGGGTTCTATTTCTGGCACTCCGTATGGTTCCTTGAGCCCACCAGTATTAATCCCTGAATATAAAGCCAGTAGTAAGCCCTGAGCAAGGCTGAATGTCCAACTGCCCCCAAAAACCTTAAATAATATGAAAAAATCTATCAAGTATTCCAAAGAGAACACTATTTTACTCTATAAATGGTTTCTAAATGTTTTGAATAGTAGCGTTCCAGTTCATTCTTAAAGATAGCACTTTTCTGACAAGAAACAAAAATATCACTACAATTTAATTTCCATGCTTATTTCCTTTGTAAATAGATACAAACTTAAAAAATCCATAAAAGTAAAGATGCAAATGAGAAAATTTGCAATACAAGAATGCAAGCATCTTGTAGCGTCAAAAACATATATTGATATAATATCACTTTCCTAGAATAAGATCTATGAAATGCCAGTAAATAAAGTGATTAAGAACCATGCAAGGAACTTCTCCTTCAGGCAATGTCAAAATAACCAGAACTAAACTTACCCTGGTGTAATAAACAAGCATAAAATTGAGGGGAAATGCATGAGACAACTGTTTTCAGACATCGGACAGCAAACATTGCAGACAGCTATTACTGTGATAAATTCCTAGGTTGTTCTAGATCTCTACAGGAAGCTGAAAATCTAGTAAATATCAGATTATGCAATGCTTACATGAGGTGATCATTAGAGCAAACACTATAGGACGAAAACAAATGATCAAAGTTAAGAAGGAGAGACAAAGCTTCGGCCTTTGTAAGAAAGGAAAGAAGATCTGAGTCTCAAGAAAGGCCCTAATTTGGGAATAAGGTTCACACTAGTAATATATGGTCTCCATTGGTCTTAGCAAAGTCAGAGTTAAAGCCTCAATTAAAAATAAACATTAAATGGAGTAGAATATGGAAGTAGATTTCCGCTAAGATAAGGATTTGGGGAAATAATGGTCCACACTAATTTGGAATTCTGTTGAAGATGGAACAAGAAACAAAACAAATCAGAAAATTGTATAGTTTGTGAGGTACTTGCCTTGCACGTGGAGATGGTGTCCTGGCAGAACCAGGAGTAAGCTTTGAGCACCGTCTGGTGTGATTCTAATAGCAAACAAACAGCAACAAAACAATACTCTTTTGGAGAAGTATACAACATATATGGCAAAAACCTCAATCTATAAGCAACATTTATTTAGACACCCAGACCATAGAAAAATGTATCCTCTAGTTAAAAAAAATAACAAAAGCTGAACCTGACAGTTCACACATTGTATTTCACAGAAAATACTTAAAATATATATAGTGTAGACATCTATATATATCCATATATGAAGAAATAAGACATTAAAAAAATAAGAAATGTTAAGTGAAGGGATCTGGGTGGGGAAATATGGTGGGAGCAAGGTAGCAGGTCTGCCAATATAGGGACCCTCTAGCTACCCTCTCCAGCCCGTAGGGGAGCCTGCAGTACTTTCCTTATATGGTCAGGCCCCATTGCTAGCAGTAGGTGCTGTACAGGGTCTGAAAGGTGCTGAAAATGTATATGACCAACTGGGGCATGGGCGAGCAGGCAGTGAGGAGCCAGGAGCAGGTAGGAGGGTAGCGGTGAGGACAGGGTAGCTGTAGAGCCTCTAGGACCTCCAGGTGGGTGATCCCTGAATCCTGGTCTATGGTGATAGGGCCCCTGTGCTGCCTGAGATCTGAGGACCTGGTGACGGGATGTGCTCTGGGAGTGGACAGGCCAGGTGGGAAAAAAGAAAAAGAAAGTGAAATTTCAGGTTAAGTAGTAAAAACTTTAAAGGTTGGGAAATGTGGGAAAGTTAATATTAAATAATTGAAAAAAATTTTCCTGACTTTCTTTTTGGGTGGTGGGCTGGTGATTTGGGCCACAAGCAGAGGTACTCAGGAGCCAAACTCTGTGCTCAGGAACCACTCTGGACTCACCTGATTGTTTTAACAGAACATATTGGAAATGGCAAAATCAAAGAGTGTCACTGAACTCCAAAGCAGATCTCCATAAGTGCACAAATTTTGAATATAGAGGCATAAAGTATGCTAAATACTAAACAAAAAGGGGGATATTACTTATCGTACCTTATTTAGAGCTCTTCTAAAACTATTTGCAAGTTAATTTTCCATTATTTTGTCATATTGACTAGTTACAAAAAGTTGATATGTATAGTAAGATCGCATTAGCATTTTGTGTAAACTTAACTTAAAGTTAGCACGATATTATATGTCAACTACATCTCCATTATAAAAGAACATAAATAAAATTTATGTATTAGAACATAGATATAAGTCATACAGGGCATCTATTATGTTCATATACATTTCCCAAAATGGCTCTTGTAACAGTATTTCTTGAATTCTTGCATACTTAGAAATATTTGTCTCAAGCTTTGCTAAATGCAGGAAAAGTTGAATGATAATAAAATCTCTAGTCTGTGCTTGTCCCGGGAGTTTTATTTCTTTCTGTTCTCCTCCCAGACCTCTTTCTCTATCGGTGCAGTTTTAACCTTTGGTGATTTTTGTACCTCTTTTGTACAAGATGACGCTAGTCTAAATCTTTATTCCTTGGATATAATTTCTCCTTTTTTCTACTTTTGTTTCATAAGGCTCATCGCTAGCAGTGCAAGGAGAACAAACACAAACTCTCTGTGAGGCTCATCCTGATGCTGAGGTACTACCAGAATTGAGTTTTCATTCTTAGAAAACTGAGTGCCGTTGAGGATTCAACTCAGGGTCCAACACATGCCATGGATGGGCTGCACTACTTTAGCTATCATCCTGGACCTTCTTTGCCCTTTTTGTCTGAGGGTTTGGAGACTTTATCCTGTCCCTTTATGTTTACTAGAATTCTCCTAAAGTTGAGAACTGGATCAGTTTCTCAAATACTATGCTGACATTTCCAGTATGAAACAGCAAATCTTCAATTACCTGCAGTTTTTTTTAGGTTATAAAAATTTCCTTAATCAGTGATACTGGAGATGGCAAACAATATTTATTTGAAAAAGATTGTATTTTGTCCTCATCTGATCCTGTATGTTTCATATAGGTAAACTGAAATAAATCATTGCTTAAATTATTATATAGTAACTCTTCCCTTTAAAAAGAAGATATAGGCTTACCACAAGGAAGGACAGTGGGGAGAGAGAATGGAGATTTACTAAATTGGAGATGGGGATACAGCACAGAGCCAGTGGCGCAATGGATAACGCGTCTATTCTATGTGGAAAAAACAATTTCCATGATAGGCTCATGAAAAACATGTTGGTAAGAGATGAAAAATATCAGAAAGTTATCAGAGCCTTTATAACCTTGAAATAATGGTAAGTTATTGCATATGTGTTTGTTTCCTCTTTTCATGAAAAGTTGACATGAAAAGGAGTTTTAGACAGCACCTTTAAAGACAAAGGCTCTGAAGAATTACAAATATCCAAATACTAGAAGACATTCATTAGCATTTTTAGCATAGAGTAAGGAATAAAATTAGTAAATATTCAACAGGTGGCTATGAAATTCTAATCTTTGGGTGAGAAAGTCAACTGAGCAAAGATATTGTGAATACAAGCAAAATCACAGGTATTCCAATTCAACAAAGGTATAGGAAATACCTATTTTGTTTTTAGTTTTATTTTTCTAGGGAAGAGAATACTCCTTAGTGCTCATGGATGCATTCAGTTTCGGTAGTGTTTAAACTTGGGATTTCCATACTCAAAGCATGTAGTCTAGTCCATTGAGCCATCTCCACTGTCCTATTTGGCTTTATTTTATAATAAAATCTTACAGTATGAAAGGTACTCTCTTTTCCAATACATTTCTTTTTAATAGATAGTGCTATTTACTAAACTTTTTGTACAATAAAATACAAATACACTAAAAATAACAGTTTTGACAATTCTTGAATTATTAAGATTATTTTTGAGGGGGAAATAGAATTTCCTGCCTCCGTGCCTGGCTGTCCTCACCAGGGCCCCTTGGAGGGGGACGGGTTGAGTTTCCCTCTCTGCCCCGAGCAGAGCCCCAGCAGCCGAAGACCTCCAGAACCAGCCACAACCATGCTAAGACCACTCTCCACACACATGAAGGTACCAGCAGAGAAACAAAGGCATGCAGGCCCCAGGGCTGAGATCTCCAAGCCCGCTCGGATAGGGGCTGAGCATCCTCCACCCAGAATCTCCATCTTCTAGTAGGCAGGGGTCACATCCACCAACTGTCCCCCCCCCCACCCCGTGCCGTAAAATCCCATCAACGGCCAAGACCCTGAGACTATAAAACCCAGCTCCCGGAAGCATTCATGGCCACATGACATCTTATCATCTCATTCTTACTTTGGACAACCTGGCAGGCTACCGAATGTAACCTGCCCACACGGCAGAGTCTGGCAAACTTCCTGTGGTGTACTGAATATGCCAAATACCAGTAACAATGATGGGTCTCATTCTCCTAACCCTGAAAGAGCCTTGAATTTGGCACTTTTTAAAATCTCAGGGCTAGGGCGAAGGAAACGTTACTGGTGCCTGCTAAAGGCAATCGACAAACAATAGGATGATCATGATTGTGATTGAGAAGGAGGGCAGGGAAATTTAGGCCATGTATGGCATGGTGGCACTGTATTCAGGGGTCACTCCTGGCAGTGCCAGGGATTGAATCACTGTTGGCAGCATAAAAAGCAAGTACTTTAATCCTTGTACAACATCTTTGGACCTTTAAGATAACAAGGTTGATAGAAAAAGATTGTACCTTCTGTTGTGAACAAAGAGGCTGAGTGTTTTTTTCTGCATTTTAATTTGCTAGATTGCATGGTGAATTTGTTCTGTGTGTAAAATGACAAAATCTAGTGGTTATGAGAGATTGTAGTTTGTCAGACCTCAATTTGTGGGGCTGTCTGGAGGGTATGAGCTTTGTTATGTAAAATATAAATTTGCTTAGACTTCCTTCTTTTATTTTCTTAACTTCCTGTTTGCATACTGTGAGAAAATTATCCTATTGGGTGTTTGAACAGCTGGAGATTTGTTGACCTGGGAACTATTTTACTATGATCTAAACTTAGAGTTTCAATATTTAAGTAGTTTGATAGCTAAAACATTCTTTTGGGGTTCCAGATTTCATCCTTGTATCTTTTAATGCTTGTATGATTGCAAAATAATAGCACCTTGAAAGGACTATTTGTTTTTCAAATAGAAGAAGTTTTTTGTCTTTTTTTTTTTTGGTTTGTTTTTTAAATGGCATTCTAATTTCACATCGGAATTTCCTGTCACTCACAGTCTAATTAATCAGTTTAACATAATTAAAAATTAAAGGATCCGGAACCACCTGGCTGGATCACATCGACATCAAACCCAAACATATTTTTTGGAATGGTGCAAAGCAAAACTCAGGTCATGTCATATGGTGCTTCTCGGCAATGGCAAAAACTTATAGCACTATTGAAAGTCTTAATTTTCTATTAACTTCTACCTAATGACAGTTGAATTCTAGGAATAATACATGGAATAAGTGAAAATTCAAAGGTTTAATTAAGATTTTTAACGTGAGGATTCAAACTATTCAAATCTCACAGAGGAATTGTAATTAATGATAATGTAGGTTTGAGCCATATTCTTAAAGATTAGCAAGCAATGATATAGTCTTAATGTATACTTTAAATGATGTGCACCACTACGATTATGAAGCAAAGCCATAAAGATGGAGAAATTATTTTTCAACACGTTGAGAAATTTATGGTAAAAGTCTGGCCCACTAGACTGGAATGAGTACTTTACAGATGTATATCCTACACCGGTACATGAAAATAAATATTTTATACATTTGTGGTGGCTTGGTAAATATTTAGAATAAATAGTAACTCTGACTGAGAATAGTGAGTGGCGAGGTTGGTGTGACATATTGAGCTAAGTGAAATCCACCATAGCTAGGGTTATGTGAAAGCAGATCTTAACTGAGAGATCTCTAGTTACTCTGTCACAACAGAGACTGCTGATCCAGAGAACCACTCGGACAGAAGAGCAAATTCATGCGGCTGGTGCAAAGTCAGATTTTTGCCAATTCTGTTCTCTTTCATTGTTGGAATCAGGACACATCTAGTTAAAAGTTGGGCACAAAAGTAGAACAAAGTCCTTTGTGCAGAAGTGGCTAGACTGCTCTTGTGGGCAGCAAAAATATGTTCTCACTTTTAGCGTAGTTCTTCTATTGGTCTTGTAACTATTTTGGAAATGTTTTTTATCTTCTAGTTAAAAGAACATTGGAAAAGACCGTGAAAACATAGTGCTATTTTGCTTAAGTTGCCTGAACTCAGACGATTGTGTAAGAAATCATACTTTCCATTGTTTTTGCTTTATGGGAGAATAAATCCATGAGACTAAATAGGGGTTAAAGGTCAAAAAAGTAAATATTTTAGACCTTGTGAACCTATTGTCACAACAGCTCAGTTTCATCACCCTTGTGTGAGGATGGCCCTAGAAAATACATAACCAATGAGAGAGACAGTCTTCCATCTAACATAACTGTAGCTGCTAATATTTGAAGTGTACATAACTTTTATGTTTCACAAAATATTCTTGATATTTTAAAACATTTATAATTACATAAGTGTTGGTAGCTTCTGAGCTCTACAATAACACATGGCTGACTGAATTTGGCCCATGGGCTGATGTGCGCCCATCTGACGATAGAACACAATTGTGTTTCAAGTGTTACAGATGAGAAATAAGGGAAAAGATTAACATGACATTCTACTCTTTCTATTAGGTTTTTAGTACTATTTAAGTCCATTTCCCCAACAAAGTCCTAACTGCATCATAATACTGCTAAAATTCTTGGCCCAAGGGAATTCCAATTTATTGAATTTATATTGAATGGCAATTAAAAAGTGTGAAAGACATCTAAAATACTTGAATTTTAACTGCCAGACAAACCCATTATATTAGAGTACCAATACTTTTCTGCTTATTTATTTTGTATAATACAAAATACTCTATGTACTCTTTATTTCTGGGTGAAATTTCTTAAAGTGCCTTGAATTAGAAGGAAAAAAAAAGTTCCCCCAGGCAATAAAGAGGGAGCATAATTTTACAGGGTAAAATATTTTATTAGGTAGCCAGTGGGATTGGTGGTTAAGATTTCCTACTATAATTTCTAGACTTTCATATGACACATTTTCATTCTACATTTACATTTGCTGTTCTTTATCAATATTAGTTCCGCTTCCTGAGACACTCCTGAAAATTAGAAATTACAGCCCTTGCTGGAAACAAAGTGAGATGGTGGCAAGAAAATGAAGCTAGGAAGCTGCTTCTGTATGTATGTTTGTTGAATAAATCAAACATAAGTTGTCAGGAACTGTATTCATGCTCTAAGTGTTTCTAGTAATAGATCCATTTCCAGCTAATCCCTCATTAAGAGAGAGAAAGAAACAGAGATCAAGTAATTTACAAAGTCATCAGCAGTTTTTTTAATGTTTTTTTTTTTTTTGCCTTTTAGCCATTACCTGTCAAGGCCCAGATAACCACAGATTCCCTCTCAAGGTCCTTTATTATCAGTTCTTGGCACACCATGGAATGTTTTTAAATGAATAAATTACTATTTCAGACATTTTAGATTCAGTTCTACCAACCCAACAGCCCAAAGGATAAGCTTGCTATAATATACACTAATACACATTTAATAACCAGAAACTATGTTATTTTTTTATTTAAACCTAACATTTCAGAGATTTTTTTTCCTTTTTACCAGAAATATAGCTCTTGTGGCCCTCTGTATCTTCCTCAAAACTTAGTTAGTAGAATAAAATACACTATCTTAGACATAGGAACTGCTCAATAAATTTTACTTGGAACTCTTCCCTTCAAATTCTATTTATCCATACAGCCATTATATTGACTTCCTGTGAAGTAAGCTATTTAAACTAATGCATACTTTAATGAAGCATATACTCTGAAAAAGGGAACGTGAGCTTTCAATTCTAACAACTAGAAACAAGGGAATTTTTTAAGATGCTTGGGTTTATTTTTTGAAACATTTAAAATCATGTAATTCAGTAAGTAGTATACAAGGTTGTCTATATAGGAGAGAATTTGTTAAAGAATAAATAACTTGGGAGTGGAGGGATAGTACAATGGGTAGGGGAGGGCACTTGTCTTGTAGTGGCCTACTCAGGTTCCATCCTTGGCACTATGCATGGTGTCTTGAGCATAACCAGAAGAGATCTCTGAGCACAGAGCCAGGAATAATCTCTGAGCATTGTTGGCGGTGGTTCACTCCTAAGCATCACTTAATCACTAAAAATTTTGAATATTCAATTTTCACAGCAACTATATGATACACTACTAATGCCTATACTGTGAAGAAAGGAAACCAAATCCTAGGTATAATTAGCTATTTTCCAAGATCACAAAATGATGGCAGAATAATAACAATGACAGTCTGATTCCAGATCTTTATTCTAAACTAGCATAAGATCTCATATGGAAAGATTGCTTTAAATATCTATGCTATTAAACATTATTGTAGAGATATTATAGGAAGAAAGCACTTGCCTTGCATGCAGCTGACCCTTGTCCAAATCTCCAGCATAAAATATGATTCACCAGAACTGTCAGTGTTTGGTCACTACTGAGAACAGAGTTGACACAGCCCCTGAGCACCACAAGGTATGACCCTATTACTGCACTCCACCCTCATCCTGCAAAAAAAGAGTCCATGTAGGATCTGAATAGATAGTACAGGAGGCAGGGTACTAGTTTAGCATGTGGCTGATTGAAGTTCAATCCCCAGTATCATATCTGGTTCTGATCACCACCAGGGATAACTTCTGAAAACAAAGTCAGCAATAACTGTGAGTACCCTCAGGTGTGATCCAAATTCTCCCCCGTGAAAAATAAAGTTTGAATTTTGTTTTTTTTAAATCATATATATTAAAATCAAAGCCTAAAACTTAAAATCTTCACTAAGACAGAATAAAAGGATGTTATAGAAAAATTGAATCAAATATGAAATATTTCCTGAACAATTACTTTGATCCAGGATTAGTCCAGAAACTTTAAAAATATCAGTGAACAAAGTAGACAGTGATCTCTGTCACTGAAGAGCTGACAGTCTTAAAAATGACATGTTTTCTTTAAATGATCTGCCCTATGTTGGACAACTTTTTAAGAACTTATGTTTAGCAAACATAAGCAATAGATAATAAAACAATTTTTACTGAATGTAACTGGAGAGGCAATAGAAAGGATAAGGAATTTGCCTTTCATGAAGCTGACCCCAGTTCAAGCACTGCCTTGGGTGCCCACAGCCCACCAGGAGTGGTGTCTGAGCACACAGCTATAAGTATCCCTTAAGCATTGCCAGGTATGGCCCTAATATCAGCACTCAAAGAATAAGATAAAATGTTTTGACATTCAATGTTGAACAAAAAATATTTATATACCTGATTTAATAATCAGCATATTATCTGTTGAAGATTCTTTTCCTTCTTATTTTGCTTGCTTTATTTAACAGATGCTAACTATTATACTCTGTCACCATCTGAGTAAAAAAAAAATTGCAGCTGTTTTATACAACCACAGTGTTCTGCTATGAATATTGGGCTTAGCTGTTCCTGAAGTTAAGGTCTAAGTTAGGAAAGCAGACTGAAAATCATCATTTCCCATTGCTTAACCTTCGTGAAAGTTTTAAGGTTTACATTGTGTTCACTGCTAAAACTATTTAAACCACACTTATTTTCAAAGATACATAATGCAATATCTACAATATATGATTATTTCTTATATTTTTAAAAATTTTAAATATTCTCAAATTTAAAATAACATTCATAAATGATAGCATGAAATCAATTTTTAAAGAAGCTGAGTTGCTAATTTTGCTTTACTTAATTTAATCTACAAAAAAGATTAATTTGGAAGTATTCATGTAATATCTATTCTTTAAAAATAGGAAATGGTGCAAATTAAATTAAAGCTTGGATTTCAAGGAAAGCTTTTAAACAATTTATAGATAAAGGGAGTGGAAGTGAATATTAAGACATTTGAGTCTTATTTAGTCTCTGTGGCAATCCAGTAGGGTAGCTGGGTTTTTGAATAAACTTTCTGAGTGTTAGTTTCATTATATAGCAAGACTCTATATTATTATATAGACTTACTTCATGTAAAGTAAGACAAACAGCACTTTCAAATATTACTCTTTATAGAAGATATTATAGTTATTTATCATAAGAGATCTGGGTTTATGTGAATACATATTCTATAATAAAAAGAAATAAAAGTGAATATGACCAAAAAAAAAAAAGATTAGGTTTGATGTGGTTTATGTATTTGAGAAGAGCATATGGAATTAGCAGACTGAACCAAGCCATTCCAGAATCTCGGAGTATATGTCGAGAAGTTTGTGTGTTTTCAAAAAGCACTCTATCTCTCCTGCTGCCTGTGTTCGGTAGTCTCGTCACTTCCCCCAACTCAGGAGCGAGGTAGGCGAAGTAATGAGGACCAGGCTGGTCAGTATCAATTGTAGTTTATTCCAATCTTCACTCCCCTTCTGCTTCTCACTCTAAAGCCTGCGCCCCTCTCACCTCTGACTCTGTCCTCTGTAGCCCAAGCTCCCTCTGAGCTTACAGTCTTAGTTTATATAGCAATCACATAGGGTAGTGACACAAAGGTGGGTTGAACATTTTGACAAATCAACAAAGAGAGGTAAGACCACTCCTTAAGGAGATTAACTCAAGGATAAAATCTAATCTAAAGAGATTATCCCAGATTACTAGGAGATATGCCAAAGGGTGGGATCCCAACAAGGATGTGTTCTTTCCTCAGCTAGTAATCTACTTAAATAGTTGTAATAAATCTACTTCCAATATTTCTAGCAATGTCATTCTGTATGAGCACATTAAGATATATAAACTTAAAGTTTGTTTTTTTCTGAGGACATCTCACTATATATTCAGCAGTCCTCAGGCCAGGTTAGTCTTCATAGTCCTAGCAGGGTCCTAATCTCGTCCTTACTTACTTTTGGATCATGACAGCATTTGTCCATGGTCATGCCCTCAACTTATAGTTGAGTATCGTGGCACTTTGGCCTGGCCCATTTCAATGCCAGGGTAACTCACAGCGTATCTTGGGTCCATTCAGTCCCTCGTTGGGATCCTGCATTTGGGGTGCTAGGAACTAAAGGGAAACTGAGACAGGAAAGCAGATGCCCAGGAATAAACATTATTCGGAGTCAATCAACTCCCAAATTACAAAGCATAATATTAACTATCTTCCTGTGTCCATACAGAAAGGACATTGCTTTAAGGTAAACTGTGCAAAAGACATAATTTACAATATAAGTTCAGTGTCCTTAGAAGGACTTGATGTTACAAGCTAACAGAATCTGATCAGGGAGAAAAGGTGATTAGCTGATTGGGGAGGGAAGCACAGAAAGGAGTTTACAGATAAATACAGAAGAATGGGAGTGACTCAGGAGTACTGTGATGGGTGTAACCAATAAACCTAAGCTCCCTGTGGCAATGTTATACTACAGAAGTGAATCATGGTAGCAGTCTTTGGAAAAATAAAACTTTGGGTCAAATACTGTTTGGAAATTTTACAAGTATTTCAAAAAATAAAGGTGAGTCAGATTGCTACTGAGTACAAAAACAAGAAAGAGTACTTGTGAAATGTTTTGCATCATGATTTGGAGGTATTAATACAAAAAAATAGAACATGCATTGCAGAATAATTAATAAAATTCTGTACTGACAGATATTTTAATTCTGGGGTTGGGAAACTGATATTTAACAGGGTAGTCTTAACTGATCAAGAAAATGTGTGTTTTCATGGCTGAACAGACTGGGGTAAATTGGAAGGGGGCGGACTGGCTTGGGGCCTGCCCAAATAGAGCCCCTGGCAGCCACTTGCTTCCAAATCCAAAACCGCCACCATATTTCCGGCTTTACTCCACCATCTCAGAACGGACCTTACCAAGATATAATCTACTGAAAATTTTGGTTTGTGGATTTTGTGACTGAAATCTCCAGGTTTTCTTAGGGTCGGGATGGGTGACCTTTCCCCACCTCCCTGCACTTCAGGAAGCTTTGGAAGTCACACCCATACCCCAAATCTTTCACCCAGATGAAAAGTTAGTTGAGGCTTATTGTCCCAATAAAAATTCCGAATGCCCTAAACAAACACCATGACCTCTTAGCAATTGTATTGCATGAAAGGAAGAGAGAGAGCAAGTAAAATACCTCCCATAGAGGAAGGCTAGGATGGGGGTTGGGGGATGGTAGTGCAGAAACGGGGGAAATTGGTGGTGGAGGGGTGGGTGCTGGATCATTGTATGACTGAAACCCAATTATGAACAGCTTTGTAATGGTCAATCTCATGGATATACAATTAAAGTTTTTTTAAAAAGTAAAACTGGAGTGAGCAAGGCTAGAGTGATAGCACAGCGGTAGGGTGTTTGCCTTGCACGCAGCCAGCCTGGCTGAGCCAAGTTCGATTCCTCCACCCCTCTTGGAGAGCCTGGCAAGCTACCGAGAGTATTCAACATGCCAAACACAGTAACAAGAAGTCTCACAATGGAGATGTTACTAGGCCCCCTGGAGCAAATCGATAAACAACGAGAGGACAGTGACAGTTAAAAAGTAATGTGGAGTTCATGCCCAATTCAATCAGTTTAATCAATGGCTGAATAACTAGCACTACTCCTACATTTAAAAAAAATGTGTGTTTTATTCTATATGTTTCCAGTAAGACAAAAACTAGTGTAATAAAAGACAGCCAAATCGCCTTTGTCTTTGATATAAAAAATATATTTTCAGAACAAAATTTTTTTGTAGCCTTCTCCTTTATATTTATATACAAATCCTTTGCTTTAAATGATACAGAAATAAAAAAACGTTTCAAGTATATTTGAAATGAAAGTCATTCTCCAGAACACTCTGCCTCAGGAGTTATTTATCTCAATCTCCATATTTTATTTTACATATTTTTGTTTTTAAGTATTCTGATTCAATTTTGAAATTATGATAATTTGATAAAACTACACAAGAAAATTGAATTAACAAAAAAATTCACTTTTTATAAATATTTAGTTCTTCACAATATATATTTGATTTTTTAGAAATAATTGTTTTTAAAAATTGCATTTTTATAAATATTTAGTTCCTCACAATCTATATTTGATTTTTTAGGAATAATTTTTATCAATTTTTGCATACTTGCTAGATATTAGAAAAACTGTATTATCATATTTTAAGGTATATATATATTCCTTTAATTTATTTCATCTGCCTGCCATCTACAAATGAGAATTAGATTATACTTTAATTTTCATCTTTAATGTTAATGTATTGTCAGCCCATATAATCTAGGCTCAAAGAGAGATATAAGAGAAAGAATTTCACTTTTTTTTTTAACTATTTGTAAAAGAGGAAAAGCATTATTTTACATTTTTCTCCACTTTTCCATTAAAAGCATACCTCTATGGTCTAGGAAGTCACACTCCTAAGAAAGAGGAAATGATATGGAATACTTACATTATTTTCATGTAAGTATATATCTAATTTCCACTGAATTTTATTGTAAATTTTAAACTATGGTCTAGGAAGTCACACTCCGAAGAAAGAGGAAATGATATGGAATACTTACATTATTTTCATGTAAGTATATATCTAATTTCCACTGAATTTTATTGTAAATTTTAAACTATGTACACACAAAGACATAATATCCACAAATCAAATATATGTATAAATTGTCTATATACATTTTATTTTTAGATTCAATAATATTGTAATAATTCATAACAAAAAGATAACTAGTTTTAGTCATAAACCTTTTCACTTGTTAACTATCATTTCATGAAAACTCTGCAGGTCTCTAGTTTGATCTATAGAGCTGTTACTAGAATACTTCTGACTCAAGCATCATGGCATATATGAAGAAAGTAAGGGAAAAGCACGAGATGTCTCAGTATCTCCATTTTACAATCTCAAAAGTCACCCTTATATCAGAAAGCACATAGAACAATCTATCTGTTGCTAAGGTGTTTTTTTTTGTTTTGCTTGTTTTTTCCTAAATTCCAGTATTTTTGAGCCATATTTGAGAAGCACAGCATGAAGCATGAAATGCCACAAATGTCTTGTTTTTTTCAAAAATTGTCAGACTAGTGATTGGGATTAATATCACACTAAAAAGGCAAATGAAATAATTACCTCTTCAGTGGCCATAAAATTATTCCTATGTCCGTAAGATTCGACATTAAACATAAAAGTAGCACAGTGTATTTATTAATAGGGACAAATAAATGCAAGGTTTTTTTTCCGAATTCAAATTATTCAAAATGCAGATTATGTTATATAGAACAACTAAAGATTTGTGTTTATATGCTCTAAGCATATCTTAAATATCCTAGGAAAAAGAAACTGATAGAGTCAGAGAGATAGTACTGTAGTTTAGACATGCATCTTGCATGCAGCCAACTCTAGATTAATTCCCAGCACCACAAGGTTGCTCAAGCACGTCTAGCTAGAGTCCCTGTCTTCACTAGGGTGGCCCTGGAGGTCCCTAGGCAGCTCTAGAGTGGTCTTGGGAAATCTCTAGCTTTGCAGGTCCAAGCAAAACCGTAACCTCAGGTCCTTGCATTGAATCAATGGCCTATTGGGCCAAAAATCTCAGGGAGGTGGTTCCAGGCTCCATAGAACTGCTTAGGATCTCATTCTCTTACCCTACAAAATAAAAAAATAAACTGGTACTCCCTAAATATTTTGTTTATTTTTTTTTGGGGGGGGGAGGGTTGGCAATCACATCCAGTGATGCTTAGGACTTACTCTTGACAGCACTCAGGAATCATTTCCAGCAGGAACTGGAGGATCATGTGGGAATCCCAGGAAATCATTCCCAGATCAACCACGTGCAAGGAAAGTACCCTACCAACACTCCTATCACTCTGGCCCAACACTCTGTAATTTTTAAGGTCTATTCCAAAAGTGAGTTGCAATGTCTCCCAGAACAATTGCTTTGTTTTGTTTTAGGTGAAAATAAATTCTCCACAGAAAACTATGGGGATAGAAAAAAGAAGCTGGTGATAGGAACAGAGATGCTAATTTGGGGGTTGGGTTCCCTGTTTACTTTTGTTTCCAGGTGGGGAAGATGCACAACCTCTGGTGCTCAGGAATTACACCAGGCTGCGTGTTCAGGGATCACTCCTGGAGGACTATATGGCTGCTAGGGATGGAACACAGATTACCCAATGCAAGACAAGTGCCGCACACACTGTATTATCTTTTTTAACTACTAAGACACTAATACTGATATTAAAAAGCATAAACTTAAAATAAAGTAACTACATTGATTGGTTTACTATATACATCATAATGTTTATTGCAAACTAGAGTTAACAAAAATAAACAGATATACTTAAGAATGACGAAAATACTGAGACTATACGTAGAACTGTGAAGAATTTTGCACAGCAAAAAAAAAAAATCAAAATAGGGGCTAGAGCGATAGCACAGAGGGTAGGGCATTTGCCTTGCACGGGGCCGACCAGGGTTGGATTCCCAGCATCCCATATGGTTTTACCCCGAGCACTGCCAGGAGTAATTCCTGAGTGCAGAGCCAGGAGAACCCCTGAAACATCACCGGGTGAGACTCAAAAAGCAAAAAAAAAAAAAAAAAAAAACAGAAAAGCAAAATATGAATATTTAAGCAGCTCCCTTTCTATATGTGTAGCATTTTAAATAAAATTATTATTTGATAATAGGCTATAAAAATCAAAAGCAAAAGTATTTTACTATTGAGAATAACAACTTATCAGCATTTTCATAGCTTGGATGGTCTTGATTTAAGATTTCTGGTGTTGCTAAAGTGCCCCTTTCTTGGTAAACACATTACCACATAATTGTAATATGCATTCTGTATCATTTCCTGCATTATGTGTGTGAGTTATGGTTGTTACTTGAGTTCCCATGACTATTGAGTGAGGAAGTTGGGTATAATTCCTGGCAGCATAGTAGTTTATCCACTACATTAAAGAGCAGATCATATTTCAAAATGTTTTTCTGAGATCATTAGAAAAATAAAAAACAAATGGCAGGGTTATCAGTTCTCATTTCCAGTTGCCCAGTATGTATTTTTTTTAAAGAACACTAAAAATAATCACAGGAAGCAATAATTTCTATGACAAATTGCTGGGCTATTTACTTAGTGTGTTAAGTAATATATTTTTGATCAAAGATAAACAGCTTAAAAAGTTACATTTGTGTTGTTGTGGGCGTCGGGGAGGAGGAAATTGCTATTCCCTGAAGGATGATGTACCTTGTAAAACAATCTGTCTTCAAACCAAAATGAAAGAAAGCCAAAAACAGCTTTGAATTACATGATGAGACCCTGGAGATGCTGTTCATTACACAATTTGCTATAGTGGTTTGCAGATGTCTCATTTTGTGGGTCAAATTAAGTCCTTTATTTATTTATTTTGGGGGATCGTTTTTCAATCATTATTGTATGGCATTAATTATCAGTTATTTCCTGATTTCTGCCACCATTTCTAGGTAAACAGTACAGTCTTTGACTTTGATTAAACTGATACATTGCACCCTTGCTGTTTCAAAACTGAGTGCTGGAAAGAGCTTATGTCCCGGGCTCAGAAGCAAGCAAGGTACTTATCAGATAATGGCCCTTTTATATAGTGTATCCAGCTATACCATCACAAGGCTGGACTTACAACTACTCTAGAGAGAAAATACCCAAAAGTATATGGAGAGCTGATCAGCAAAATGCTATCTACAAGTTTCAATGAGGCAGTGATTTTAAATGACCCATTTTGACATACTTTGGACAACATAATCTTATATTTCATGCATACATTGTCATTGCTAAACTTAATAAAACTGTCCTATAATCTAAGGAGTCAGGTTTAGAAAATACTTTGTTCACAGATGTATTCAAAACTTGAGTTCTGGGATATAACTAAATTTGTATGCAAACAAGAAAGATTATAACAAGAGAAACTGTTCTCTTAATTTTGGTAAAAATGGATATTATGACTTGGGAAGTATTATATTTTTATAATCATCATCAATGCTCATTAGTCTTATTATTTCTAAGATACTTTATTTGTTGAAGCAGAATCTGAGATAAAAGAAAATTGAAAGTGAAATTATTATACATTTGAGTTACTGCCTTTTTCAAACCAGAAGACTACTCTATTAATTTTAATGAACCAATGCCCCAAACAGCAAATTAATTATTATTTCTTAACCTCTTTTGAAGCCCTGATGTAAAACTAAGCCGTACATTCATAGCAAAAATAAATAATCAATTCTATTCTTTAAGCTGCCTTATTCCATTTTGGAAAAAATAATCAATCTTTTCTAATGATTTGGTAGCAATATTTAACTAGGTCTTAAATATGTAGTGTGTTTATAGGTTATGATTATAAAGGAACTATTTTTAAAACGGTTATATTTTTAGAATTAATAAACTAATAAGTACCGGTTAATATATGCCTAAGAGATAAGTAAATATGTACATGATCCAATTAAAAGTTACTGCAAAAATTAGTTAAATATATACTATATGAATACATGTCAAATAAAACTAGTGAAAGCTGGATAAGATTGGTATGTTGTATCAAAATTAATAACAAGTATTGATATACTATCATCCACAATAGGAAAGGTAGATATAATACTAAGTTATTTCTTTCAACCACTTGTGAATATATAATTATCTCAGTATATTTTCAACCTAAAATTAGATGGTACTTAATTTTATTATCTATTCCTATATAAGTAATTTTAATTTTCTTTAACAATTTAGATATTTTAATAGGTTATATATGGCAAAAAATTTCTAACTTTAGTATAACACACAGAACACTTAAATGATGAAACTCTAAAAGGTAATAAAATATATTGTTAATTTATAAGGAAAGATAAATGAGGCAGTGATATTCTATATTTAAAAAAGAGAAAAGTTTTCACTCTAAGATACATTTTTATTACATTTAGTGAAATCATTGTTATAAATCACTAAAAGTTACATATCTATGTTGATTTGATTTTAAGATTATGCAATCAAATTTTACATTAGTATTATTTCTATCTCTATATGTATCTACATAGATAGATCAATATATAAATAGATAAATAAATAGAGATATATTATTAAAAGGAGAGAAAATATAATTCTTAATTAGGAGACACTGAAGTGAGCCTTAGAATTAAAACCACAGGTAGGGGGGTTGCATGCACATCCAACTAGGATGCAATCCTGACATATGGTCCCAAGAGCCCCAACAGGAGTGATCACTGAGCACAGAGTCAGGAGTAAGCCCTGAGCATGGTTGGGTGTGCCCCCACCCCAAAACTCAAAGCAAAAAAAAAAAATGCATTGCAGGAAAATACTTAAATGAGAAGAAATGAAAATATCTAATCCTGTTGATATCTAAACTATGGTAATTTATCTTTGGTAAATTGTTCAGAGCGTCAGTTTAAATGTTCTTTACTTAATAAATTTATTGCAGTAATAATATTGCAAGTACTTAGTAACGTTGCTGTGGAAGCTACCATCTAATAAATTATTAGATGAGAGACTGTCACACTTCTTGGCTACTTCTGGAATAAACAGTGGATATGGTATTAAAGTAATAGCAATATGATGTTTAACAAATAAGCATATTTGAAGAATCTTAGCCAAAAATTTTAGTTTGATTAAATAAAATTATGATGAACACTAATTCATTGAGTATGCTCAGTTTAATTTAACTTACATCTAAGTTCCAGAGTCCATAATATTGGGATTGTGTATCTTTGCTTAGTTATGGACAGAATAAACATATGACAATTCACTTCGTATCATGATGACCAACGTTTATTAACAGTGAAATTTTTTTATTGTATTTATAGTAAATCCGTAATTTGATGTTTAGAGTCTTGGTGGACCAAACCAAAAAATTACTTTTATAAGTAGATGTTAAAATTGAGTCAATACAATTGAAACCAACAAACAGCTTGCTTTTGAGATTTCATATTAATGTTTATCTACAGGTAAGTTCCTTAAGAGACTCCAAATCTGGATGCATTTTCTGAAAAAGTAGTGAGGAAAAAATAAAGCATACCAAATCAGAAGCTTGTAACTTTGTAATTTGTCTTCACAAGAGTGCAATAGAAAATGTAAAAAAAAAAAGTTCAAATATTATATTTTACCCAATATCCAGATGTTGTGTAAATGTGATTCAGATTTACAGTCATTGGCATTACTGATACTGTCAAATATCATAAAATATTGAGGTTTTATTTGTTTGGTTAATTTTCACTTGCTTCTACTAAGGTTAGAATTTTCAAAAAATTATTAAGAGTATGATTTGGAGTCAGGGAGATGGCTTGTGGTAAAGTGCATTTCTAGCATGCATGTGGTCTTGGTTTCAATCCCTGCGGCACAGCATACCCCCAAGTACCACAACTTTGGTGTTAGTAACCTCTAAGCAACACCATAATAGCTTATCATCATTATCTCTGTATCACTGACATCCCGTTGTTCATCGATTTGCTCAAGCAGGCGACAGTACTCTCTCCATTTGTTCCAGTCATGAGATTTTTGCAGCCTCTCCTTATTTGTCCTTCCCAATGCTGCCATATTGGAGGCTCTTTCACGGTTAAGGGAAGGAAATCCATTATAGTTACTGTTTTTTGGCATATCAAATACACCAGGTGTAGCTTTCCAGGTTCTGCTGTGCAGGCGGGATACTCTCGGTAGCTTACCGGGCTTTCCAAGAGAGAAAAACTTCCTTCTCTTCTGGAAGTTTTGTTTTATAATCTCTGGATCTTGGCCGTTGATGAGATTAAATTGCACTGGGGGCAGTTGGTGGGTGTGACTACCAAGCTACTGGAAAACTGGGGATCTGGGTGGAGGAGGCCCAGCCCTGCTCCGAGCAGGCTTGGAGATCTCAGCCATGGGTCCTGCATGCTCGGGTTCCTCTGCTGGTTCCTACACGCGTGAGGCTCCTTCGACCATGTGGAGGGTGGCCTTGAGCATGACTGTAGCTGAGTTCTGGAGGTTTTCGGCTACTGGGGTTCTGCTTGGGGCGCGGAGGGAGACTCAACGCGCCCCCCTCTGAGGGGCCCTGGTGAAGACAGCCTGGAGCAGGTGCAGGAAACTCTACCACCACAAATACAATGAGGGTAATGGGTGGAAAGAAAGGTTTGTGGTGTAGGACATGGGGGTGGTGTTAGGTAGCCAGAAGCTGCCTCCTCTGACTCTTCCAGACAATGGGCAAAGGACGGGCCACCGGCAGATTTCCCACCGTCGGACGGATTCCCTGGCATCGTCTGATCTCTCCATTTACAGCACAGTCGTAGCTGTTGTTTTGTCCGTAGTCCTGCTCATCAGAGTTCCATCATCCAAGTCTCCTCACAGAACTCAAAGTCTTCTTGCAGAACTCAGTCTCCAAAGTTTCAGTTCTCCTCCTCATCTTCAGTACCTCATCATGGAACTTCTCGTTCTCAACACCTAGTCTTCAGCATCTAGTCTTCATTCTATGTCTTTTCTCTGTGTCATCTCTATCACCAAGTCGTTGTCTTTCCCTTCAGTCTCCTGCCTCTGTCTTCCTCAGTCTCTGTCTCTCTCTGTCTTCTGCTCTCTCAGTCTCTGTCTTCTTAGCCTGCTGCCGTTGTCTTCCTTTTGTCTGTAGTCTTTTTCGTTTTAGTCTCTTTCCTCTATCTTCTGTTTTACTCCCTCGTCTTCAGTCTCTGTCTCCCTTTGTAATTCCCTCTTTGTGCTGTGAGTTGTCTTCTTCTTCTCCCAGTTTTTTTTTAATAGTGGCTCATATTAAAAGGTAAAGGCCCTCCCGTTGATCGTCGATTTGCTCGAGCGGGCCCAGTAACGTCTCCATTGGAGACTTTGTTGTTACTGTGTCTGGCATATCGAATACTCTCGGTAGCTTGCCAGGCTCTCCGAGAGGGGCGGAGGAATCGAACTCGGGTCGGCCATGTTGGCCGCTTGTAAGGCGAACGCCCTACCGCTGTGCTATATCAATACTACAATGAAGAGGGCTATTAATTTTTTTACATGAAGCTGACCTGCACTTAATCTCCACACCCTATAGGGTTCCCCTGAATCTCTCTAGGAGTGATCTCTTAGAATAGAGAACCAGAAGTAAGCCCTGAGCACTTGGGCATGGTCAAAAAGAAATAAATAAATATTTTGAAATCTATGTTCAAATATTTTGAAAATTAAAATATTTTTCTCTTTTTAAGTAAGTTATTATTTAGCATTCAGATGAATTTTTATTTCTTTAAATAAATATATAAGGGAAGAAATACAGATGATTTAGCCTTATATTCTGACACCAATGCCAATAATACTTACTAACTGCTATTAATGGAACTAGATTTTATTTAGTTAAACTCTAACTTGCATGAAATATGTTGTTGGGGCTAAAGAGATAGTACAGTGGTTCAGGCACTTGCCTTGCATGCAGTTGCATCGGTTCTATTCTTAGCCTGACTGCCCATAGTATGAAGCCTGAGCATAAAGTCAAGGGTAATTCCTGAAAACACACCCCAAAATGTTATTTAATTTTGGGGTTCCAACCAGCCAGCAGTGCCAAAGAGCTATTACTGGCTTTCTTTTCTGGAAGTTATCCCTGACAGAGCTCAGAGACCATATACAGTGCCTGAAATAGAACTGGAGTGGGCCAGCAAGATAAGTATCTTAATTCCATTCTATATCTCTGGCCTCCCAAAATGCTAAATTTTTTAATTATTTTTTTACAATCTATACAAATATCGAGCGGGCCCAGTAACGTCTCCATTGGAGACTTTGTTGTTACTGTGTCTGGCATATCGAATACTCTCGGTAGCTTGCCGGGCTCTCCGAGAGGGGCGGAGGAATCGAACTCGGGTCGGCCATGTTGCCTGCGTGCAAGGCAGACGCCCTACCCGCTGTGCTATATCAATGAATGTAGAACATAATTTTACCAAAATTCAGAATTATCAATTGTATGTAATATAAACATATAATTATATTTCTCCTGTAATACTCATAACCAGTCTATTAGAGAAGATGTAAACAAGCAAGAATCTAATTTTATTATGTTCTATTGTTATTCTATGTTAGTCCTACACTTCACCAATGTGCCGTTTTTAAATTTTGTGGCTTAAGCATTATATTTATCGATAGGTCATTGCACTTCTAGTTAGCAGTTTGTTACCGTCATATATCATTTAAAATGTTTAGACAAAGAAATTTTGGGCCTCCATTTGTACTCTTATGGCAAAGAGCCTTACTGTTATCTAAACAAATGATTTTTTTTGTGAAAATATACTATCATTTTTTTGAAGTTTCTCTCAAACATTTATGATGATATTTAAGATGAGTGGAAACTCACTTATTGCTCCCTTCCCATTCCAAAGACTTTCCTTTGCAGTATCAGATAAATTTTAGTATTGTTTTTAAATCTCAATCTTCCTGAGTAAATTTTGGAGACAAAAGGATTGTTCACTTATCCTTAGAATTCTAATATCTATAGAAATAGTATAAATTGTAATTGCTCAAGAAACTGTGCATTTGGTTTTTGTATTGAATTTGTCATTGAAATAATATGAAAGTGTAGGTATTAGTATTTCCTTTAATATATGTAATGATGAATTAATGAACTTCATTTTCTGACTTTCAAAGTTTTATCATACTCATAAAATTTAAGTAATTTTTATTTACCAGTACCGATAAACTAACCATACAGAGAACAGTTAATGAATGCATTTTCTTCCCTTTTGTGTAACTGATATTATATTATTTATTTTTAGAAGTGACACATTTTTAAAAGACATTTAACAAAACCCATTCTTTTGGTTTGGTATATGCCTCTGCCATATTTTTGAATTCTTAATTCCTACCAGTTGAGAATCTGGCCTTATTTGGAAACAGAGCCATGTTAAATGGTGAAGTTAAGATGAGGTCATGGACTTAGACTCAATATGACTGTGACTCTATAAAATGGGGATGTTTTTAAACACAGACACAGACATGGCAGAAACCAATGTGAATCTGAAGGCAGACATTAAGGCACTAGATATGTGTGCTAACGGATGCCAAAGATTGTCAGGTAACTACTGGAAGCTTAAGAAAGACATGAACCAGACTTTTTTTTTAAAAAAGTCTTAGAAGCAATTAATATGGCTAATCCTTTGATTTTAGATTTCCAGTCTCCAAAACAGTGAGACAATACATTCTAGTTGTTTAAATTATGTAGTCTGTGATGCTTTCACAGCAGTTCAAAAAAACTAATGTCCCACCAAAATTTTGCAAAAGAGAGAGACTCTCAGGACTGCTTATTTAGTGCCACTGCTTGAGAGAATTCCTTGAGTTAACCTGCACTGAAAATTTGGAGAGAGAAAATTCCCATTTTAGTTGAAGCCTATGCAAAAGCAGGCATCTTAAAAAGAATAATGCAAGGTGGATTTTATGACTTGATTGAGCATAGATTGAGACAACATAAAACAAAGATAAGGAAAAAGAGGATAGAAGATTCTAAATTTTCTAATTGTGTTCTTCCATGCTCCCCACACTGCCAACCATTTGCTTTTTTCTCACCTGATTCCTGCCAGAGAGATCATATGTGCGAAGTATCTCTGCTTCTAAATTAGCCCAGAAGTTAAAAAAAAAAATCCTGGTTTGCTTTCCTGTGAAGATTTAAGATAAAATGTAAAGAGAGCAAGCACACTGGATGATAGAAAGGTTAGACTCGGATTTTTTATTTTTAAAAAGGAATTTTTTAAACGCATATTGTGTGTGAAGAGATGTAGCAGGGTACTAATAGTGTAGGCCTTTTAAAAATCAATAATTGGTGTTAGTAATAAGAGCTGGGCTGACAACCAGCTGTGAAACTGCCCTCATTCCTGCAGAGCAGAAGGGGAAAGGCACCAGCGGCTGATTACCAACTCCAAGTATCGCTTGCAGTCAAAGCTTCATTAAAAAATTAGTAAAATATCCTTTTACCTTAAAATATGTGCCCCAGTATTGAAAGAGAATCTATATAAAGAGTTCAGAATAGAACTGCTGCAAACTGTTCCAATCAAGAGTATTTCCCAGTTGGGCTACCGGCCTACATTGTGGAACTTAGTCTTTAGTCAAAAGCTTTTCTTCTCCCAATTAAAGAAAAAAGGTTGAGATGCCCACAGGCCTTTGCAGAATGTTTGGTGTGACTTTTAACCCCTCATTCCACCTTCTGTGTATACCTCTTCTTTAGAGCACCACCTGTTCTTGGGGCAAAAATCTTGTCTCTACTACAAATTAGACTCTTTGCATCTCTTTCATAATTTTCATTTGCCAATATAGAAACTCATTGCTTGTTCTTGCTTGTCACTGACATATGCTGCCTATGAAAATTTAACCACTTGATTTTAATCAAATCAAATGAGGACACATAGGTTATTAAATAACTTATTCAAAAATGTGTAGCAATGGATTTTATTTCTTTTCCGTGAATTCTGCAAGGCTGATCTTCCACATGTATTACCTTAATGAGGAAATATATCTAACCACCGAATAAGGAGTCTTAGATTTTCAGCTTTGACTTTTAGCTACAGCTCAATTGCACACGACCTTACAAAATCCCTTAAATCTCCAAGAGCCCATTTCTCATTTTCCTCTGTGCTCCCATGGAGCTGATCCAATGGTTTTTAAGTGAGCTCTGAGCTTGGACAAGCTCTGAAGGGCATGGGGCAATGCGAGAAATGGGCCCTGTGCTCCCTGCTTATCATCGTGGAAAATAGGTATGATAATATCAACCTCACAGGGGTCCCATTGCAATTAATGTTTGGAAAATGTTTTGAAATCCCAGAGTTAAAAAAGGCAACGTCAATGCCAACTATTTAAGCATCATACTTCTGAAACATTATTAGGATTATTTTAAGCAACTCCCCCCCCCCCCAAATACATGTGGTACAAAAGCAATTATGCTACCTGGAAACATAAATTGATGAGTGGTTTTATGGGCTTTTAAAAATCGTCCCACTAGACTAGCTCTGTAACCTGAAGCATCTAGTTAAATGTCCAGTCTGAGCTTTGTAGATTTACCCCATCACTTAAACCTCAAGAAGATGAATCTATAGGAAATGTGTTGTACTTTGTTGATATAGACCATAGTTTCTTCAGTTTCTAGAAGATTATGAAGCTTTGCTTGGCTTCACGTTTCTGATAAACGGGGTGGGAACCAAAGAGCTTGCAAAAAATGAGGGATGGAATAAAGAGATCCTCATTGTGTAGGAAAAAATTCATATAATGTGGTACACAAAAGATCCTATAAAATGTAAATATTTGAGTTTTGAGAATTTTACTCTTAAGATACACAACTTTTTTTCTGTGTGCATACTTGTAGGTCCAACATCTTGATAGAATTTGCGTGTTAGTATATAAAATGTTAAAACAGGTATTATTAGAAATTTTTATTACATAAACAAGATAGTTTAAAATAGAAAACTAAATTAATTACAGATATTTCTGAAGATGATTTAGGGGGTTGCTTCATTATAAAACAATTTTAGTGCAAAGTTTTCCTTTTACTCTATACAAGATTTCTTTCTCTTATGTTCAGTCTGCAATATGAAACTAGAAGTGTGTACTCAATGCTGAGCACATGGAAAACAGGACTTTGGAAATTCTCCACTACTAGTTAGAAATGCTCGAAACTAAACTATGTGTCCTAATAATTTAGGCTTTTTTTGCTTTATTTGCAGTTTATTTAATATTTGAAAATAATTTTGTATCAATTAGCAAATTAGCAGTTTATCTGGGTGGAAAAACCCCATCTGAGTTACTGAGTTACAAAGTGAATTGTTCTGCAGCTGCAAAATCAAGTGCCTCAGCTGAGTTAATGCTTTTCATTTCTTTTGCATGTGTCAGCATTAATGGAGGCAAGCTTCTATGAAGCCTTGCGTGTGAAGATGGTGCTGAGCAGACTAGATTCAATTCTGTTAAATGCTTTTTGCTTTCTCTCTCTCTCTCTTTTTTGGGATAAAGCACAAAAGGAGACTTCAAATCAGGCTGAACTTCAAGCAAAAGTTAATGCTATTCTCTTTTGGGTTCAACCACCCACTTTGCTTAAGGTCACTAGTTGAGGCTAATGCAGCTCAGAGGGGCTGCAGTAAACTTGGCATCTCCTTGATTAGGCTCCCTGCTGATCTAATACACATACTAGCTCACTTGCCAAGTCAAATAACACATTTAGTGAATTGGAAATAAGATTTAAGTGGGCCAGCACAATGCGGCTTGCCCTCTCATCTTTTTACCGAATCCATCTCTTTGTACTCAAGGCTGTGAAAACTGCTCTTGTTAGAGGACTTAATCTTCATTTTTTTCCTGTAGATTATTTGGAAACAGGTCAATTGAATGTTGGAGCTGCTAACTCCTCCCACTACAGAAAAAGCTCGCTTGTGGCATACTGATTGCATCATTTAAATGAAAAGCTCCTATTATTAAGGAGAAAATACTATAGTATGAGGGTCTATTCGAATTAAGAAAAAGAAATCCCGATATTAAGTGCACTCCTTTTAACAATGTGTTTATTTCTTTGTCTTATAGACTCTTTCCTAAAGCGTGCTTTGTATTAACTGCTGGTTAGTAATAGATGGGGATGATCACATCAGTTTATATTCATCTCCCCTGGCTGTTCTGCTGCAGTTAATTCTTAAATACAGTAGGTTATAATAGGGTGACATTTCTATAGTGCCTTTCATAAGAGCAATCTAAAGCATGTCACATAATATTTGACTTTGAACTATTCGATTTCTTAGTGACACAAATCTCAGGGTAAATTTATGCCTTGGTGGTTTGTTTCTTTTTAAAAAATGAGTCATTGTATTTCTTAGAGTTTGAAATTTATCACAGATTCACCATAGATTATCAAGAAATCCTTGCCATAATAATCTGTAACTGTCCTTATCTCTGTGTTAGATGTGCAGCGTTATGATGTGTGTGGACTTTTTATGATCTACTTATCTCTTCTGGTCATACAGATTTATGTGTATCTCTTTTCTGACTAAATCTGAAATCAGAGCTTGTATTCTGAAGAAATAAAATATATCTCTGCAAAAAAACATGTATTATTCTTTGACATCTGAAAGTTAGAGAAAAAATGATCGGAATAACTTCCACCAAAGCAGATATTACATTTTTCTTCTTTACAAAGTAAAACTTTACATGTGTGAAATGTCTTATGTACTCTGAGATTAGATTAAATATCCCCAGAATTGTTGGGGGTCATATTAAACTACGAGGTTTAAGAAACACTTTCATGACATGAAGTTTATCGGTTGGTGATAGCTGCCATTTAAGTGCAAAGAATTTAATCATTGAAACAAAGCAGTCAACTTTTCTACAATGTAAAATAGTTTGTAATATCACAGCATTTGACCCAACCTCTCCATTTTATAGCTTTCTTTTATTAAAATAATTAAGTTAGCATTTGAATCTGGCCTTTCCTCTTTTCCTTGCTGTTTTGAGAATGATGCAGATATGATTTCAGTGCTGTACTTTCCATCTCCACAATATCATGCTTGTTCTTTTGCTTGGCGTCAGTAATACTAAAACCCACTGTAAAGGAAAAAGCAGGAAAACAGAGAGGATAGTAAATTTTAAAACCATAATTAAACCCAAAACAATTATGAAAAATTAGATGACTCTTTAATGGTTAGACCAATGTAGGCTTTTTTATATCTTAGCGACAGATACATGGCATCTGACCTCAAAGTAGGATTTGACTGTTGTAAGGAATTTTTTCCTCACTACACTTTGTCAGTTGAAAAAGGAATAATGTCATACTGATGTTCCTCTGGTTTGAAAATATTTTTCTCCAAGCTTATGATTTATATTACGTTTTCTTGAGACTATGTAGAGGGACTTCAGAACATTAAGCTATCTGTAACATATGCAGGGATATAGTTAACAATTATAAAAAAACTGGTCACAACTATCTTTTGGGAATACCGAAAAAATATATTGTCTGTTAATGTTCAGATGTTCAGAAGGTGCATTCTAGACAATAACATTCTAAAACTACACATTAAGAATTGAAGTGATTTTGTGAATGAAAAGTTCAGCATAAAAAAAACCAATATTACACCGTTTTGGATATAATTGATAATTATTATGTTAACCATTGCTTTCTCACTAACAAATGTAGGCCCAAATGCCACCTGTTCAACTCTTGGCATCCAAGCAAGACTATTTTCATAATCTCTGTTCCACATTTGTTTTACTTTCTGTTCTTAAGCTCTTTAAACTAGTTATCACAATGCAAGTGAAATAAATATATAGCAGTAAACTATAAGGATGAAATAACATTTATAATTTTATTTACATAGATTACCCATTCAGTACAGCAACTAATCGCAAACTCTTTTCTAACTTATAAATTTAATTTTTAACCTGAATTTAACTCAATTTAATTTTCTCTCTCCAAGGTGTTTTACCCAATGGACTATAGACTAGAAAGGAACATTTCAGTTTCATATGTCTGAATAGTTTTTTTTTCTCTCTCCTGGGGCAAAGTATGAAGTTATATTTCATATTAGACATATATGGCAACTGTGCACAGAGGAATGACATCAGAAAATTTTGCATGACCTATATCTTCCTAGAAGGAGTATACTCCACTAAGGAATAAGTTTTATGAAATGTGAGTCAGAAATAGTAAAAAATCTAGTACCAAGAGTTGCGGTCTCTCAATTATAATTCATAGAAGCAAATGGGTGTTGCCTACATGGTCCACACACTGATCTGCTGAGTATGCACAAGCATATCAGGTAGGAGTTAAATAGTTAGTGACTAGTGGAGTTCATATATTTTATTTAACTAAGGCAATATAATTAATTTACATAAATTAACAAGTAATAAATGATGAAGTTCTTAGGACTAGAAAAACTGTAAAATAACAGTTGAAAATTGCAGATGCTATGTTAACATTTAAGCTATAAGTTCTAACTGTTAATGGCATTGAAGATATATAAATAATACTTTTTAATGACTTAAGTGAAACTTTATTTTCAGTATTAAATTGCAAATTCAGCATAAATTTTGATGATTGTAAAATTCTTTCTTTTTAATTTTCTTTTTTATGACTAAAAATGATCAGTAATCATCATGGCTAGAAAGTGTTTTAGTTTCATTATAAGTATTGACTCTTAGTTTAAATGCATGAATAACAAGTCTAAAGATTAATTGTGTAAAAGAGCAGATCGAATTGGTCATTATCTTTAAAAGTACATTAAATTTTATGAAGATTGTGAAACAATCAAACATTGTTTCAAATTGCTGTCTTACATTTTATTAACATTTGTTAAACAACTATTACAATCTTGATACTACCCCTGCCTAATTTTTCCACTCTTAGGTAGATAGGTAAACGCATCTAGAACAAAATTCTCTTCATTGCAGTGATGATGCAGTGACATATATACTTAATTTTTAAAATTCAGATTTCATCTATAGTTACAATCAATCTCTGACATTCAAGTATTTATTTATTTGGTAGAATAAAAATATTTCTGATTACAGGATTTAAAATCTATTCAGAATATTAATATTAAAAAGCAGAAATACAAAAATGTTTTAACTGAACTGTGGTTAAAAAACTCAATATAGGATATTTTTAAAGTCACCTAAGGTTAAATAAAAAGAGTGTTTCACTAACTGCAAAAACCACTGTATTTCTTGTCTATATGTGGAGAACTTTTGTTCATAATTTTGATCATTAAGAAGCAATATCTTAAAACAGAACTATGAAATGCAAAACATTTATAAACATAAAATAAAAATCATAACCCACACTCAGATAATTTGTGTAGACAAGATAATTTTTCTTTAATTATAAAACACCACTTTTCAGGAGGATTAAGTTTGATCATTTTAAAAAAAATTTTTAAAAATGATACAACATGATCATTATATTCTTTACCACAGAATATCAAAATAGCATACTTCCCTTTGTATTCAATTCCATTTCTAAAATGGACTGTGACATTACAAACGATCTAACTTCTCAGAAGTCAGTTTGAAATGCACATATTCCATCACTCCCAACATCCAGTTTTATTATATATGTTTTGTGGAAAATCACTCTAGAAATCTGTATTTTACTGATAGCTTTACTTTGATTCAAACTACGTACCACATTTATTTCTTGTTGTCAAGTAACACAACTGCTAAAACCTAGTAATATCTAAAAAAGATATGGCATAGACAGCAATAGAATTATAATTCTCTCTGCATACAGGAATGACCTTCCTTACTAATGGAAATACTTTATGTCATAACACTTCGCCTGGTTATAAATGCACTTCTTTCTTCTCTCCCCACCTATTCATACATGGATAGTACACATGCTATCAACAATATTAACTCTTCTCAATTTACAACCTTGTAAAAATGTTCCTGCACTTCTTATTATCCGAGCTGATGGACTAATTAGAAACGGTCAAGGTTATATCTAGGTGTGCTGATAAAAAATAATGTTTCTAATTGGCCCTGAGACTAAAGATAATTCAATTACAAATCTTTTCCATTTGATTCATTCTTTTCTTTCTTAGAAAGGATTATGTTGATAGGATTCAGGTAATGGAACTTGGTGGCTTAGGAAAAGCATTAAAACATCCTTCCAGCTTTCAACTAATGTGATTAAATTTTATAAAGTTTGTTTTTCTTCTTAAAATCTTACTGAGGTCAAGTGTTTGTGATTCTCTTAGAGCAGGGTTAAGAAGTTGGGTGAGTTGAAGAGGCGTTACTAATCTCTTAAAATGTGCTCATTAAAGTTGTAAAAAGATTTGAAATACTTATTTCTCCATATCACAATACCTAAGATAATAAAAAAAACAATCTTTTTCAATTTTTGCTGAACAAAACTTTGGCTAAAATTTTGCTATATAATGTTTAGAGTATGCAAATACAATGATTGACAAAGAATAATCAAAAAGAAGGAAGAAAACAACTTAGTTTTATATCTTTGTGTTGTGTTGTTTTTAACCTAAACTTTGGCTGGATGCTTTCCAAGTTTATAAAAATAAAATACTTTATTTTCTTGTGCTCATAAGAAGTGTTACACAGCACATATTTCACATTACATTTATTCCCATATAAACATCCGAAAATTGGCAAAAGTATTAAACAATATACATTTTCCAATATTTCCATTTCTGTGTGCAAAGAGCCAGAATTACATGGTATCTTCTTTCCCCTTGAAAAATGAAAAAACAATGTATTAGGTTACAACAGGAACATTTTAAGATTTAGTATCCAGAAATTAAATGTATCATGAAACGATAGGTGGAGTTTAATGTACACCCTATCAGTGTGGGTCAGTGACCTGGAACATTTTCAGGATGAGTATGAATAGAAAGCATTCCTTCTATTTTCTCTCCATATAGAAATCTATTTTAGTATCTCTCACTGTAGGTCAAAGGCTCTTTCCAGTGATTCTAAACAGAAAAGAATTTCAAGAATCAAGTTATATTAATAAAGTTCTCAACACTGAAAGTTGTAAGAAATGTAGGCTGCATTTGTATTTAAACACCTATGTAAAAATCTATATACAAATGTCCCTTGCTAAATCATTTATAAAACATTATATTCTTATACTTATTTTTTTAAAAATTAATAAATTTTTAAAGAGAAAAGAAATCAGTAAGTTAAAATTAAATCAGCCAGGACTGGTTGCATTTTTAAAATATTTACTTGAGGCACATATTATTGGTAAATAATTTCAATGAAATATATAAATATTGCCTTCCAATTGTAGTATTGTTACATTTTTAGGAATGTCCATCTTATGATTTATTTCACACAATATATTGTATATAATCACAAGATACTATATTAAACCAATCATTCCTGAAGCTTGATAATTACCTTTGAGTGAAAGAAGGTATATGTCTCAGTGGATTATCTCTCTTGCCTTAGAGGAAATATTAATTGGAGTCAATTTTCGATTAGATAAAAAATGTTGTGAAACTGTCTCATCAGCAAATCCCTTATCCCTATAATGGGGAATGTTCTAATGGGTTGCCACCATGTGCAACTCATTAGCTCCCTCAGTAGAATAGCAGCCTGAAAAGTTGTTGAATAGTTTTACACTTGGTATAAGTAAAATAAGTACATTAATTATACAATTACAAATTGTCACTTTTCAGTTATTTCAATTCAAAAAAATAAGTTATTTCTAAATTGACTTTCAAATATATATGTGCATGTTGGTATATAAATACATATTTATATAGACGTATCTATATCCATAAAGATATATTTTTGTATTTATAAATATATATCATATATATTGCACTGTAAGCTTATATAATTATAATATAACATTTTCTTAGCTTCCAAGGTAAGTAGAAGAGTGAAAAACTATTTTTTCTCTTGATTGACTATTGACAAAAATAATGCTTTGAGAAATATTACTTAAATAGCAAAGAGAGCTATGGGATTCACTGAAAAAAGTTGATATTCTGAGCCAAATAAACTGCCTGAATATTGAACAGCACTTGCGATTTTTAGGTGTCTGTGATTGATAAAACTAACTTTTGACCCATTGACTATAGACTATATATTGAAAAATAATCAAACACCATGTTTTATCAAGCACAGCAGTTTTTATCAATCAAACTTTGATTCTATGAACTCGGTATTTCTGCAAACTTAGCTAAAATCTGTTGCTGTCAAGTGAGGCATGTTTCTCATTCATGCTTGCTTTAGAACCGGGCACTGCAGAATTGGTAGACTGGAAGATTGCCCAACCTCCTGTAATTGACATATAACCGACCATTTGACCACCCCTGTGCTTACTTTAGATCTCATATTAGTCTTATGCTTTTTGCTTCAAAAATTCGTAGAACAGCTGCTCTTCAAAAGAACATATGCTAAGGACATGGTAACTAAATTCTTCCTCGCCGAAAACTTGAGGAATTCCCTGAGAAAAATATGCCAAGTGATAGTATTCATCTTTGTATCATCTCTGGAATCTTCAGAATCACCTAGGTCAAAAAATTCAGTGCATAGATGTTTATTAAAACTTAGCCATTTTACTACCCCAAAAGGGTTTGTGTTATCAATATTTGTTTAAAAGAAAAAACATTTAAATTTAAAAGTTTATGGCCTTTACCTTTACTTAAATATATAACACAAATAAGAATAAAGAAAGATGAGATCATTTTCTGTGACATGTATTTTTCATTTGTGTTTCTCATTTTGATATTTTCATTTGCTTAATTTTTTTGTACTTTTGTTATCTGCTATTTAACTTGACACAAATTTTCAGATACAGTTATGATATTCTGTCTAAATAAATACCAAGTCAAATAAAATATATTGTATCACTGTATCACTGTCATCCCATTGTTCATTGACTTACTCGACCGAGCGCCAGTAATGTCTCTATTCGTCCCAGGCTTGAGATTTTAGCAGCCTCTCCTTACTTGTCTTTCCCAAAGATTGGAGGCTCTTTCAGGGTCAGGGGAATGAGACCTCTTATAGTTTCTGGTTTTGGCATATCAAATATGCCATGGGGAGCTTGCCAGGCTCTGCCTGTGAGGGCAGGATACTCTTGGTAGCTTGCCGGGCTCTTTGATATATATATATATATATATGTGTGTGTGTGTGTGTGTGTCATATATATAATTGTCTCTGTGATTTTTACGGTTTTATTTTTTATTGTTTTATCATAGAAACATAGAAAGATGATACAATTAAAGCCCTAAAAACAAAATGCAAAAAAATGAAAAAATACAGGAGAGTTTCTTAATATAAAAGAAAATGCATACTGGTAAGGGAGCATAAAGGATAAAAGATGTATGCATTACATGTGACTGACCCTGTTCAATCCTTGGCACCACATGGCCCCCAGAGAATTGCTGGGAGCAGCCCTGGAGATCCTCTGAGCACTGCTGAGTTGGCCCTAGAAAGCACTGTATCTTTGGGGCTTCAAATTGAACCACCGGACCATCTGGCCATGAATCCCTGGGAGGAGCCCCTGGACCACTTGAGTGCCACTTGTGAGACCCGAAAAGAAAAGAAAAGAAAAGAAAAGAAAAGAAAAGAAAAGAAAAGAAAAGAAAAGAAAAGAAAAGGATGAGAATTATTTTTGAGCAAAAATAAATGAAAAAAGATTGAGTAGTATAAAAAATGTACATGCGCGAAGGAAGGATGATGTGTGCTCCCGGGCTTCTGGGCGGCTCTCTAGCTCCCCAGGTTCATTGCTCTCAAGCTGCCGTGTATGGAGTGGATCAGGATGGCTGTTGGTGATGGGCAGGCAAAAGAAGACCGAAGACTAAGCTGGTTGCTGATTAGTTGCCATTTATTCAATCTCTCCGTTCTCCCGTCTCACACTCTTCCTTCCTAGCCTCTTATTTCTAGATTCCAGATCCTAGGATTCTGGCTCTGACTCTCTGAATTCTGACTTGCCCTCCTTTTCTGCCTCTGCCTGCTTCTTGCTCCGATGACTCCCTGACTCTCTTTTTCTGCCTGAGTCCCCTTCTGCTTCTCTCTTTGGAGCCAAATATATTGTACTTAGAAAAAAAATTTACCATAAAAAAAATAAACTACCTGTTTAAGGTAGGAGTTAACAGTATGATTTATCAACTTTACACACACACACACACACACACACATACACACACACACACACACACGGACCCATAGGGACAGTCATGAAAATTAAGAGAATTTTCTCTAGAATAACTAACAACATTTAATAATGTTCACTGCTATATTCTTAGTTTCTAAATATTTTATAAATATTAGTATTCTATACTAATAGTCTATAAATATTAGTATTCATATTTCTTCTGCTAGAATAATTCAAAGAGAAGATGTCATATATGTCATGGAATCTCCAACGTGAACTTCAAAACTGAATCTAATCTGAACTAGTAAAATAAATATCTATTTCAGTAGCAATTCAAAATAAAGAAAAGCAAAAAGAAATGTTTTGATTATTAAAAAAAATCAAATGGTTGTGTGAGCAATATGTACGTGAATGACAAGTTGACCTGCTTGTGGAATCAATTTGAGCTATGCAAATAAAAAAGAAAGAAACTTTTCTATGTCTGGAATACATATGACGGAATTTATCACTTGTATAACTCGTCATCCTATTGCTTATCCATCTGCTTGAACAGGTGTCAGTAACGTCTCCATTCATCCCTAGTGTAGCTCAATGGCATCTGCTTGCTCCAGGAACACGAAGATCCTCAAACCGTTTGTTCAGGGTCTTGACAAAGAAGTCTGACCATCTCGTAGGAGGGCAGTCAGGTGTTCTTTTGACATCCAGTGGAATCCAGTCGGTAACAGCTCTAGTCCAGGGGCGTGGAGTCAAAAAGATGTGCCTGGAGCTTGATGTTCTTCGTCCTCTTAACAACTTCTTCAACACTCTTGAAGGCATTTCACACTGCTCTCTTCCTCCGTGCAGCTCAGGTGCCAGGTCTTTCATCATGTTGAGTTCTCGACCTAGGTACACGTAACTGCTGCATTCAGAGATGCTCATTCTCTGAATTCTGAAGGGAATTTATAATGGAAAAAATATTATTTTGACACCATTTTTTTAGATCAATTAGTGATTTTTATTTTCTCAAATTATTTTTAAGAAAAGCAACTTGTAGTGGTCTAGAACAATAGTACAATGACTAGGCTATTTGCCTTCCACTTATCCAACCGGATCCATTCCTTGCAAACCATATCCTTCTCCAAACTCTTCCAGAAGTGATCCAGACTGATCCAGGAATAATAATAATAATAATAATAATAATAATAAAAAGAAGAAGAAGAAGAAGAAGAAGAAGAAGAAGAAGAAGAAGAAGAAGAAGAAGAAGAAGAAGAAGAAGAAGAGAAGGTGGAGAAGGAGGAGGAGGAGATACTGACCTCTGCTGGGTGCTAGAATGATATAGGGACAGAAGAAGACTTGGACACAATTTGAGTTTACCTTCTGTTTGCTTAAAGAAGGAAAATTGATTTCATTTTTTTATTTTAAATTTATTTTATCAAATCACTATGAATTACAAAGTTATTCATGATTTTGTTATAACAAAGTTATTCAGAGTCAGAAGTAAATCCTTAAGCACAACTCAATGTGGCAAAAAAAAACCCCTAGCAAACAAACAAATAAAAGTGTAAGTAAACTCACAAGAGGGAAAGATCATTTCTTTTTTTCTAAATAGCAGGTGATAGGCTGAACACAGAAGCGTTGGGAAAGACAAGTAAGAAGAGGCTGCTAAAATCTCAGGGCTAGAATGAATGGAGACATTACTGGTGCCCCCTCGAGTAAATCCACGAACAGCAGGATGACAATGATACAGTGATACAGGCTGAATAAATTTGGTCAAATAAGTTCTTCTGAATGAATGAGGTGGTTTACTTCTGCTTTATTATGTATTCTAATAGCTATCACTACATAGTACTTTCCCATTTTAGGTCCAGTTAGGTATTTATCAATACTAAACAAGTGAATGAAATTTGTCAAAATATTTCAACCTAATGGATATGAGTATATCTGTATTTGATTTTTATCATAGCTTATCTATACTTCCAGTCCAAAATTGGGTTATGTTTATGCAAATATACACTAAGCTCATATAAATATTCATACAAGATTGAATTTTACTTCAAATAAAAAATAAAATTATCGTGGTGATTTAGGAGTTCTCACTGAGGGTTTCCACTTCAACTGAAAGTGACTGAAAATTGCACATTTCATCAAATAAAAATGATAAATTTTATCAGGAAATTTTACAGTTCCCCTAAAACGTATTTTAATCAAACTAGGCAATGTAGTGACCATTTATTTAACTTTGTTAGACCATGCTATAATAGTGATATTTTAGTGCTATTATTTATAGGTAGATATGTATTTTCACAATAATAATATTGTTTAAAATGTTATTAATATGTCACTTATGCATTGTAGACTCAACTCGTACATCTTTTTGTTTGCAATTGAAACATTTTAGATAATATTCTAGGAAAAATTTGATGATAATCTAAACCAGACATGTGATGAAGCGGAAGACACAACTCACATGGGTGAGGCCCTGAGTTTGGGCCCTAGAGAGCAAAAGGAAAAAAGAAAGTGTTGATTATATTTCACCTAGTTTAAAATGACTATGAACATGTTAAGTTACTTAATGATTTTGGAAAAATAATGCAACAAATTTGTAGCAATGTCTTCCCGTTGTTCATCGATTTGCTCAAGCAGGCCCAGTAACATCTCCATTGTGAGACTTGTTGTTGTTACTGTGTTTGGCATATCGAATATGCTATGGGTAGCTTGCCAGGCTTTGCCATGCGGGCAAGATACTCTTGGTAGTTTGCCGGGCTCTTCGAGAGGGTCGGAGGAATCGAACCCGGGTCAGTTGGGTCGGCCACGTGCAAGGCAAATGCCCTACCACTAGGCTATCACTCCAGCCCAACAAATTTAATTGTCTTTTTTTTTCTTGCAAGTTATTCTATAGCAAAGCATGTAGCTGGGTATAAATAGTATAACATTATATAGCTCCTCATAATTCACAGACTTTATATTTCAAAATATAAAAATATTACAATGTATACTTTTAAGTGTAAGCATTCTTCTAGTATCAAGACTGAGATTCTTTGGCATTTCTACTTTTAGTATCTGAAGTTATATTATATTGCTAAATCAAAACACAGATAATACACTTATACTGTCCCTGTTAAAAAAAAAACAAAAGAACACAAAAGAAAGCAAGCTGCCTTTGTTTATTTTCATTTTTTAAAAATTTTAACCATATCCCAGCAATTAGATGGCTTTTACCAAAATATTATTTCCAAAATGCATAGGATTGGGCAGTTTCATGAAGACTGAAAAACAATTCTATTTAGAAGCTCGCCATGCTTTGCCTGTGACATCAATGAGCATTGGTTACCTCATCTGTAAAAAAAGGGAAATAAGGGCCTATCAGATATCATTAATATATCACTAACCAAGTAATGTGTGATGTTCTTAAAATAATTACACTTTTAATGATATTTCTTGTACATTATACCAAATTTTACTTGTATTTAATTTTAAGTGATTTTTCTAACAAGAATGATTTAGTGATAAAAATGATATAAGTATGATAGCTTAAATATTCATCTAAACATAAAAAGAAATTATGAGTCGTTCTGCTATTAGTGTGAAAAGCATAATTTACAACTAATGTTTTCTGTTTCTTATTGAGATATTCCAAACATCAAAAGACTGAGATTGCATAACAGATACCTTTACATGTGTAATATTGCTCACATTAACACAAGACTGTCTTAAACTAAACCACTGAAAACTAAGCTATCTCTCTTTTAACAAACTAAAATTTCCAAACTTGCTATTTTCTTTCTAGATCTAAGGAAAATGTAGAAAATTTATTTCATTCCCTTCCCAATTTAATCCAGAATTAAAGACTTATTTTCAGTGGCCTCTTAGGTGCTCTGGGATTCTAACTGGAGTCAACCAGCAGATGGAAGAAAACAACCAAGAAATAATGTTTCCTTAAATAGAAGTTACTAACTGTAATTTAGATTTTTATTTTAAACTCGTTATGGCAAATGGGCAAATTCAACCTTTCACCTGTATTTATAAATAAAACTATATTGAAATGGTGTCCTGTCCACTCATGAAGGCACTGTCAAAGACTAATTTAGAGACTACATGGGCCATAACTTAAATATTTACTCTTTACACAATGTATTTACACTTTTACCTAAACAAATGTTCTTAAATTTTATGGGAACAAAAAGTTAATAATAAGAACAACTAATGAGCAATATCCAAAAACATAGCTTTCAAATCAGTAGATTTGGAAGTATGATAAGTAAATTGCTATTCTAACATATTCTCAGATAATACTAACACATTTGGTTAAGAAAATATATTTGATGCTCCTTTATCAAAGATTAGATGATCATATGTTTGAAGGGAGATGTCAGTATATTCAACTCTGTTCCATAGGTCTGCAGCTCTGCCTTTGTTCCAGTACCATGCTGTTTTAATCATTACTGCTTTGTAGTAGAGTTTGAGGTTCCAGAGATTAATTCCTACCATTTTCTTTTTTCCCAAGAACTGCTTTAGCTATTCGTGGGGGCTTATTGTTCCATGTAAATTTCAGGAGTGTTTGCTCCATTTCTTTGAAGAATGTCATGGGTATCCTAATAGGGATTGCATTGAATTTATACAGTGCTTTGTGAAGTATTACCATTTGGACAATATTAATTTTCCCAATCCATGAACAGGGGATATTTTTCTATTTCCTCACATCCTCTGTTATTTGCAGAGCAGCGTTTTGTAGTTTTCTTTGTGCAGGTCCTATACTTCCTCAGTTAAGGTGATTCCCAGGTACTTGATTTTCTGGGGCACAATTGTGAACGGGATTGTTTTCTCATGTAATTTTCTTCTCTCTCATAGGAAAGCCATGGACTTTTGGGTATTGATTTTATAGCCTGTAACTTTACCATACAGATCTATTGTTTCTAGGAGAGGTTTGGTGCCAGCACATAGACCATATATGGTGTCAGCATTGAACTCAGGTCAACTGCATACAAGGCAAACCTCTGACCTGCTGTACTATCTCTCTGGCCCCATATCAACATACTTTTTATTAACTCATTTTCTTTGAAAATCAAATCCACAATTAATGGAATACTCTACACAACTTGAAAATTTGTTATTACATATATCTTTCTTCTGCAATAGCACAGCGGGTAGGGCGTTTGCCTTGCACGCAGCCAACATGGCCGACCCGAGTTCGATTCCTCCGCCCCTCTCAGAGAGCCCGGCAAGCTACCGAGAGTATCTCGCCCGCACGGCAGAGCCTGGCAAGCTCCCCGTGACGTATTCGATATGCCAAACACAGTAACAACAAAGTGTCCAATGGAGACATTACTGGGCCCGCTCGAGCAAATCAATGAACAATGGGAGGACAATTATTAAATCCTCTTGAACTATATTTGTATTCACTATATAAATGAAAAATTAAACAAAAATATAACGTTTTACTTGAGGGACTCTTCCCATACCTTCCTGGAACTGTAATTTAGATTTTTGATTTTATGCCCAGCAAGCTAGCCTGGCGAGCTACCTGTGACATATTTGATATGCCAAATACAGTAACAACAAGACTCACAATGGAGACGTTAGTGGGCCCGCTTGAGCAAATCAATGAACAATGGAAGGACAGTGCAGGACAGTGCAGTGCAGTATTTTTCCTGCTCCACTTCATAATATTACCCTGCCTGTAGCACTGATGTCCCATTGTTCACTGATTTGCTCGAGCGGGTACCAGTAATGTCTGTATTGTGAGACTTGTTGTTACTGTTTTTGGCATATTGAGTACACCTCAGGGAGCTTGCCAGGCTCTGCCGTGCAGGTGGGATACTCTCGGTAGCTTGCTGGGCTCTCCAAGAGGGACGGAGGAATTGAACCCAGGTCGACAGCATGCAAGGCAAATGCCCTACCTGCTGCCTAGCAAAAAATAAAAAGTGACCCCAATTTTGTTTTACAAAGCCCCTTAATACATACGTGTGTGTGTGTGTGTGTGTGTGTGTGTGTGTGGTCATCATTAAAATGACTACATTTGGGTTTAGATAGAACTATACATACATAAAAATTTTATGCTAAAAATGCTAATTTATGAGTCTAAACAAATTACTGTTTATGAAGTAAAGAAAGGAAGTCAAATGTGAATTTGTGGTGGCTGTGGTCAATGAGAATGTGGTTTCCTATAGTATGACATGCAGTTAGAAGCAATACTATATCATTGTGATGGAAAGCATCCTTTGGTTAGATAATAACCCAGCGTCATTAGGCAAAAGCAATTGTGGAAGTAGTGGTAAGCTGCTCACATTGGCTAATGATTTGTAAAAAAATCTCTAGAGACTTAAAAGTAGGAAGAGTATGTCTGTTTCTTTTATTGACTTTGATGCATTATTGGAAATTGAAGCTAGATCAAATGAATAAGAAAATTGTCTATTAAAGAGAAATGGGGTAGATGGCTTGGGTAAAATTAATATTTAAAATATTCACAATTGGTAAGTAGATTAAACCATAACAATAGAGCATTTTGGCATCTTTATTTTAAAGGTTGCAAATTCTGGCCTTCAAGAGACAATCAAGAAATTTGTTCTAAAATATAATGATTAAAGCTCTAATTAATATTTTTTTAATTCTCAATGACTTGTAAGGGCATCATTAAATTACTGGGGACTTGATGCTTTGAGATCTCTAAGAAGAAAAAAATATGTAAAATTAAAATGTAATTTTTTAAGTTTGAATTTGAACTGAACTGTTGAATTACAATAAATTCAGGAATAATTTGTAGACACATATGTTAAAGTTCTATATTATGCATTTGTGCTTTTATTTGGGACCCAAAATGTTAGAACCAGTGGTGTGGGCTTGATGGTTCAGTACTCAAATTTAATGATAACGTAGTACTCAGTTATTGAAGGTTCAATACTCAGATTCTTTGTTGTACCTCAGGCTACCTGTCCTCGGGGTCACCAAGGTTTTACCTGGTAGTGCTCAAGGAGCATTCAGTATCTTGGGACTATACATAGAATCTTGCCTTGGTTCTTCATAGATTTTATCAATTTTAGGGAAGCAAATTTTTTTTTTAGAATTCTAATTTAAGAATTTAGTACGAAATAGTCTAATTTAAAAAATAAATTTGTATTTATTATTTTAGTGTAAGATAAATACAAATTTTTAGAACAATTAACTTTTCTCTTAATAGAGGGAAAAATACCAACACAACATGATACATTTGAAAATATCTTAAACAGAAATTCACATAACATGGATTTTCCTTTTTAGTCATTGACCAAATATGTGTAATTAGAAAGTCTTTTATTTTTCAGACCACATTATCTCAAGTTAAAATAAAAGTATTCTATATTTATGACACCTACAGTATCTTTTCTAAAAAATCCTGTTGGTATATGTATATGCTTCTATTTTTGCAAGCATAATTTTGTTGTTAATTTTTTTATTTGTTTGTGGATCTCACCATGTAGTGCTCAGGGTATATGCCTGATTCTGCAACATATATTCTCATATGCTGACATTATGCATGTAGTTATTTTCCAAATATACACTATATGCTAAGATACTAGTAAATTTTCTCCAGAATATCAAATATTTCCACCAATCCTTAAGTTATAATTGAATTTTATGTGTGTATTTATAATACAAACAATATACATAAATATATGTAAATATAAAGATACATCATAGAGGCTAGAATAATTGAGAATAGCAGTTCTTTCTAACTTGAATGATTCTAAAATACAAGATTAGCATGCAGAAACTGATGATATTTCAACTTGTTCTTAGATTCATTCAAAATCTAATGATGCTACTGACATCACAGTCTGACTTTGAACTACAACTACATGATCATAACTGTTAATAAAGTTTGCATATGTCATTGCTTTCTTCTTCAAAAACTCAGAAGCAAATTATTTTGCATTAATGATTAAAGAAAAAATATTAAAATGTTACTAATGTATTATTCTATTCTATTACATTATTAGTAGAATAGAATTCTAATACATTATTCTATTCTACTAATGTCTATTACATTCAGACTAATATTGCCCTTCAAAACCAGACATGGTGCACACAACTTAGAAGAATTCCTTAATAAAATACCATGTCTTGAATCTTTTGTTTTAGGAAAACTATAGATATGATTAGGCATTGGGCTGAAAGGTAAAATTAGCCTAAGTTTATTTCGTCAAAGGAGACCAAGAATTGAAGGTAATCACACTTGAGAAAGTGGTTCAAAATGTTGCTACTTGCAGCTGGTGATCATGTGCCAAATTCCTCTTACACTGAACATTTATTTGAAATGGACCATGGTCAGTTGTCTATAAATATTACCTAAATTCCTGAATTGTCCTACAGAACTTGCTCTTGAACAGATCACTTATTTTAATTGCCTGAATTTATGCTTTGTTTAATCCAAAAACCTACCTCTTTCCCCAGTTCATCTAGGACTGTATTTAATAATAAATCAAAAGTTATTCTCTTGATCTTTTACCTGAAAGTGGATCTAGGACCAGAAAGCAAAATACTTTTTCTTTAATGCTTTTTTTATTTTTTGGTTTTGTTTTGTTTTATGTAGTTTGACCTTTTTGACACTTGTAGAGATGAAAGTTCACCCTTTATTTCTCTAATTGGGAAATTCTAAAAATCAAGATTAGGCTTTGTCTCCTTGTTCCTTTGTTTCCTGGAACTCTTAAGCGCTTCTAGAATAAAATTGGGTCGCTGTTAGATTGAGTTGAAGAGCCTTAGGGATCCATTTTTCAAGGAAATCTATTGGGTCTGCCTCCTCTACCCCTTCAGGCAGTCCAGTAATTCTGACATTCTAGTTCAAGATAGTATCTTAAAACTATTATCCCTCTCATAGCACTGTATATCTCTCATTTTGAACTATTACTTCACCATTAGATTAAGTTTAAGTGTCTGGGAGCATTATTTGGTGTTCTATATTTCCTGTTTTAGAGTCAGGGTTTATTGCTTCTTAATTTTAGTTTCGAAGAAAAGGTAACAAATATAAAAATAAAAAGCCTTCAGACTGTCGCTGATGACATGCAATAGGTTACTTTTTTTCTCTAAAGATTTGTTCTTTTCTAGAGAAGCCTTTTTGAAAATATTTGACAGAGATTTTTTTCACTATTTACTCATTTATCCTGTATTTTGAAATAGCTCCTGTGGCAAAGAATTTTCCTAATTTATGGTGTTCTAGAGAACAAATTATATTTCTACAGAATTAAGTTATATCATTTGATTTTTCAAAGATTTCAAGCACCATGATTCAACAGCAATCTTTAGGAACACATGGACAAGCTATACCAATGTATCCTTTGGCTGGCTCTACGTATCTCTTTCACTCTATTTGCGACTTTGAAAAACATAATTTTAGAGCTCAAGTTCCACAATCATAAGGATTTTTTATTTTCCCTTTATTTATTTAATGTACGTTGATATATTTTGACGCTTATAAATGTCTGCATTAATCTGTATCAAAACAAGTCTGTTTTTACCTGGCAATAAAAATTTGCTTTAATTACCTGAACAGAACCATAGTTCAGATCTTTGAATCTCTTCAGATTAAAACATCATTTCACAGCCAAACAGAAACATGTTCCTAATCACTGAACCTGAATTATTGTTATGTAGCTTGAGGCTTGTATTAGAATCACTGAATAATTGCAATCAGATTATTATAATCAAGTACAGGAGCAGTAATTACAGGTTACAGTCACTTTAAGCTGCCCTGCAAGTCCTATATTCTGATCATATGCATATTAGAAGTTTATGTTAGTGATAAAATTAATGAGCAAGATTGTAAGCACTTGTCAGTGGAGTAGATGTCACATATCTCACCACATCAAGAAGTATATTTTTATATCAAGGACAAACTGTGCCGACATTATATTTGTTCTTTTATTACATTAGAAAGAATAAATGAAATCTTATTTTCTAAAATTAATGTTATTCTAATAACTAAATTTAATAAATTTACTATAAACTCTTAAGATGATTGTTATTTTGGCTCACATTATTCACTTTATTAATCTAAAAATCAAAGAAAATGGTCTAAATTTATAATGTGTTAAAAAAAATTGCTTTCCTCTGACTTGTGATGCTAAAACCTTGCCATAGAAAGGAAAGTGAAAATTTTTTCCTGAGTTCAAAGCCATGGAATAAAGTTAAAGAAAAACCATACAATCTTTTTCAAATATGATCTTGTTTTGAAGAGAAATACATCGAAAAAGCGTTTGAAATTTGCTTTAGTAGTATTTTGAAGAAAGTTATCTGTGCTACTAATCTGACCAAAAAAACCAATCCTAGTTAACTTTTAATAATCATGTTCTTTTATTTAAACAATGATTTTTGGTATATGAGATATGAATATTCTGATAGTCAGAATCTAAAATTAGAATTTGAAAAGGAAAGAAGGCCTAGAGCCCTAGGGGTCCAATCATAGGGAAACGGTTGCTGCACACATGTGCCAACCACTGAATCATTTTATTACACTTTCTTATTCACAGTGGAAATGGGGGCAGGAGTGAATCTACAGCCACAGAATGTAGGTAGAATATATATGGATTATGATTGAGCAATGCAGTAGGATTTGAAAAGTTTAAATGCATAGGTGACTTCTAGGGAATTTCACTCTGGTTCTTTTTCCAAATGTATTTCTGAGGATAACTGTACAAGACCAACAGAGAACAAATAGGAAATGACATTTTGTACAGACAAGATAGGCCCACAGATGAAGAGATGAATCTTGTGCCAGGTTCACAGACTTTCTACAGCCACCATGACAGACAACATAAGCCAGATAAAAGGCCAACCAAATACCCAGATGCTGTTGCTGGAAAATTACATACTGGAGCTCAGCATCTGGGGCTCACAGCTGCCAAGTTTACCCCATGGGTGCCCATGGTGCTTGGCGCAGATGTTGGGACAGACAGAAGGGGGGTGGGCACCATGGAACAAGCTGATCACCACCGCGAACAAGAAGAGAGTAGAAAGCCAAGCGTATTATAAAATAGCAAGATCCTGCCAATATGGTTTCAAATGCATAAAACCATACTTTACTGTTCCAAACAATACTGAGAGCAGGTTTTTCCTCTTTGATGCAAAAGTGATTTAAGGGCCCCAAGGGATATGCCTTGTGGTAAAACTCTTACCCACAGTGTAGAATATTCATCATAAAAGAAATTAGAAACATAATTAGAAATGGATTGTGATGTCCTAACTTTACATCTAATTAAAAATACCTAGAAGGATAGCCAAGCAGAATGAGGAAAGGCCTTTGCTATAAGAGCCTATGACCAAAAGTAAGAAATCAATATATTAACACAGCATGTAAAATCCAAGATGGCAACTGAGTAATGAAATGAGCTTTATAGCCTCCTCTGGTTTCACCTCAGGATTCTAAAACCTCTTCAATTTATAGCAGACCTGCACTGCACTATAGATTGTATTTTAGCAACCTGTAGCTGTACCTGATAAATGATCAGAATCTTGAGCCTAGGCCTATGAAACTTGGTCTACAGATTTTAATAATCAAAGAAAGTTAGTGAATGTTTTGCTAGCTAGTGATTTTGTTTACATTATATTTCAATGCTTGCTTTATTTCTTTAATGCATTTCTTTGCTTTATACCTATGAAAATAGTTTACACATGCATTTATTTTCAGAATATTTTGTAATTATTATAAAATAGTATAAAATACTATATTCTTCTATAATAAAATAGAATAAAAATAGTATACTCTTATTTATAAAGAAAAGCATAACAATAAGTATATATTAATCTACCTATCTTTATTCAGTAACTATATTTTCTCATAATACCATTATATTGGTTATTAATTAAATAAAACATTGAAAAAATTTGAATAATAACATTGAAAAGTCTAGCATTTTTATATAAAGTCACAATTTTATACAACTTTGTAATTGTCAATTTAGGATTATTGTATTATACAAGGGGATGACGATTTATGTTTATAAATTTTCTTCGGCAGAGTCTCCTGCCCCTGAGCCTGGCTGTCCTCACCAGGACCCCTCGGAGGGAGGTGGGCTGAGTCCCCCCCCCCCAGCCCTCCAGCAGAGCCCCAGCAGCCGGAAGATCTCCAGAACCAGCCACAGCCATGCTGAGACCACTCTCCCTACGTCTGAACAAGCCTCATGCATGATGAAATTGGCAGAGGAACCCAGGCATGCGGGTCCCGGGGCTGAGATCTCCAAGCCTGCTCGGATTGGAACTGGGCCTTCTCCACCCAGATCCCCTATCTTCCAGTAGGTCGGCGTCACACCCACCAGCTGCTACCAGTACCAGTTTGGTCCCATCAAGGTCAAGACACAGAGACTATAAAACCCAGCTCCCGGAAGTGCACGACCGCATTTGCGGCCGCGTGACATCTTATCTCATTTTTCCTTTGGAGAACCCGGCAGGCTGTTAAAAGTATTCTGCCCGCATGGCAGAGTCTGGCAAACTTCCCATGTCATACTCACTATGCCAAATACCAGTAACAATGATGGGTCTCATTCTCCTAACCCTGAAAGAGCATTGAATATGGCTCTTTTAAAATCTCAGGGCTAGGAAGAAGGAGACATTACTGGTGCCTGCTCGAGGCAATTGACGAACAACAGGATGATCATGATCGTGATCGTGATTTTCTTCATCATTTCCCAACTGCTTAGCAAATACAGTAAAAATTTGACTCTCAAATTGTAAGAATTCCTTAAATGTTTCTGAATAAATTAATTTGTTTGTGGTGAAACAAATTTTATGACACATTTTAAAACTGGGACTTACATCTGTAAGTGAGTTATGATTGATTTGCAGAGAGCATTTGTTAAGGTGGGTAAATAGATATTTGTTTGTCAAGTTAGAAATTAAAAAGGAAAAATTTCAAAATATTAATTCTAGTATTAATCTCATTAAATGCTAACATCAAGTAGGATGCTTATCTTATACACAGCTGACCCAGTTTTGATCCCCAGAACCACATATGGTTGTCCAAGTCATCCGTAGAGTGATCCCTGAGTGCAGATCCATGAGTAAGCCCTGAGCACCACCAGGTGTTCCCCCTCTGCCCCTCAAAAAGAAAAAAACTTAGAAAAATAATTTGAGATTGGTGAGATAGTATAGAGCGTAAGGTAGTTGTCAATCCACAGCACCACATATGGGGCAAAAGTTGTTTCAGGAGTGAACCTTGGAGTACAGTCAGACGTACGCTCTGAGGACAACAGGTGTGGCCAAAGCAAGTAATAAAAAGAGTGACACTTTTGTGTCCTTAACATTTTTTAACTGTGTGGCTTATAGAAGATTATATAAAGCTCTTTTCCTCTTCAACCTGTGCACTATTATACTTTAAATGAAATATATTAAAAATAGAGAGTCCCATAGAAATATCATTGGAAAGAGAAAACATTAAGAATCCTCTTAGAAGTAAAAGGTGCTCACACTCAGTGAAACCACACTGAAAATCATTGCCTATAGTGTCTGTATTAAATCTCACCAAAATAAGTGCATCTGTGCTGCCAACACCAAAACCAAAACTCACAAAGTTGATTAGGTAACATTTATTCTGTGTTAACTGAGTCAAAGCTTATAAATCATCCACTACTGGGGCTAGAGTGATATTATAGAGGGTAGGGTGTTTGCCTTGCACACGGCAGACCCAGGTTTGATTCCCAGCATCCCATATGGTCCCCTAAGCACTACCAGGAGTAATTCTTGATTGCAGAATCTTGATTCCAGGAGTAACCCCTGTGCATCGCCAGGTGTGACCTAAAAAGCAAATAAATAAATTAACCACTACAAAATATGTCTTGTAAAAATTCTGATTAAAAACTTTATTATTTTCCACATGAACATTGGCTGGAGAGATAGATAGCTCCATTGGCTGACCACATATTGCGCATACCAAAGGCCCCATTTCTCCTCCCAGAGCCACAGGGCTTCGTGAGCACCAATGGGGTCAAGTTCTGACCACTGATCCAGGAGTAGTCCCTTCACACTGCTTAGTGTGCTGCTGCCTCTGGGGGAAGAAGGAAACACCACCTTACTGAACTGAAAAACCTCTGAATAGTTATATAAATGGTTATAAAAATGTACGTTCCCAACCCCAGACCCTCCAAATAAAAATAAAAGATGATAAGGTAAAGGTAAAAAGGTAAAGGCCCTCCCATTGATCATCGATTTGCTCGAGAGGGCCCAGTAACGTCTCCATTGGAGACTTTGTTGTTACTGTGTTTGGCATATCAAATACATCACGGGTGGCTTGCCAGGCTCTGCCGTGAGGGCGAGATACTCTCGGTAGCTTGCCAGGCTCTCCGAGAGGGGCAGAGGAATCGAACTCAGGTCGGCCATGTTGGCTGCGTGCAAGGCAGACGCTCTACCGCTGTGCTATCACTCCAGCCCCCTCTTCAGGTTCATAAATGTATAGATATAATATACATATATGTTTATATGTTATACATATTCATTTTTTTAGGACTTGGTAAGTGGTAGTGTAACAAAAGGAATTTTTGAGCATAAGCATTCTTTTATACTGTTTGTCTATATATATATATGATTATTTATATATAAACTCACATGCAATTTACATAGTGCAATAGATTTATCATGCCTCTGTTTACATGTTTCTGAATAAACAATATTATTCCATGTCATGGTTGCAAAATCTAACTGTGAGTTCTGATAAAATAATAATTGTGAACTTAGCAGCCAAATAAGGGCAGAGAAGAGGCAAGTTATATTTTAAACTATCTGGGGTAGCCACCACAAAACCCTTTCACACCACAGAGGGTTTTTGAATAATAATATACCTTTGACTTTAGGATTTTTTGCCACAAATAGTCCTGTAAAGAGTAGTGTCTCTTAGAACAGGGCTTGTAAGGTTGCTGTTAAATTGAATGTTTATTTCTTTGTGGGAATCCCAAAATCAGTGGTCATATTGCCAAATGATTTCAAATAAATAAATAGTTGTATATTCATTAGTAATGTGTGTTTTATCTTTTTATCTTGGTGATATGGTTAGCTCAGCAGTGAGGTTTTTTTTTTCTCTTAGTTTGCCTAAATCTTATTGTATTAATGATTGAAGTACACAGAACCAATTCAGGGTTGGAAATATATCTATTGCAATTCACATCATTGAGTTATTTTTCATACCATCTGTTTTTTAACTCCTCACTTTTAAGTTATTTTTCTACTAGATTAAACTCATTTCTTGATTATATGAATATGTACACATGGTGAATGAACAATAGCTTTATTACTAATTATGCTTGTAGCAGAAAGCTATTTTTCCTATTCCCTCCACCTAATCTCATGCTAAAGAGATTTTTACTTTTATATGTGTTCATGTATATGTGTCTGGCTCACCCCCAAGAGGTGTGACTCTCCCAATCAATTAAAGTAACCAAAAATAGGCTAAACAAAGACTCAGTGTGATGTGAAAATTTATCATTTGTCTAGGAGTATATTTGTTCAATATAGACTGTCAATCTGTATAGAAAGAATAGAAAATTATCTGTAAATAAAACCTTAGCTGATATAAACTGAAGAGCAGTTATTGTCTTCTCAGAAACACTTAAATACTCCAACTATTTTCCCTAAACACAGAGATTTCTCAACAATGACAGCTGTTATTTTTATTAAAATTCAAGTAATAATCATATTTATGCCTTTCTGAAGCAGCAAAGGCATTCCCCCCGAATTTTGTATTCTCAATATCCAATTTGAAAATAAAAATGACTAGGGAAATACTTAACATTTTAAGAAAACCATCATTGTCCTTGTTAGTGCTTTCTCCCAAAAAGCTCAAGGCATTACAGAGTTCTCTTTAAAAAAAGTTATATTCATGTTTCTCTTCCTTTGATCCCTGTGATGAAATGCAACCACCACTATGGTGAAATCCAGTCACTACTTATGACAGTGAATAACAATTCCATACAACTCACAAGAAATAACATACCCAATTAAAACTGTAAAGGGGCCTAAGAAAGACAGACTTTAATTAGTGAAGCTGGAATGTGGCCAAGCAAAAAAAGTACCATGAAAAGTGGTCATGACCTCATTTGAACACTCTGTCTTATTCACAAGACCACATCGAGAGTAGCCCATTGCACCAAGCTGACTTAGGGCACTGATTGATTCAGCACTGAATAAATGGGAACAATGTCACATACTTAATCATTATCTGCATTTATCAAAGCAGTCAAAGAGTTTCCTTGGCAAACCTCCTCCAACAGTTAACGACTCTGTGTATGTCCTTTCATGAGTCATGGGACAACACCAGATCTAGCGGTCCTGTCTATAACCAATTTTCATCATAGGTGCTATCAAATACAAAACACACACAATTGTTATTTATGATGGGAATATTCAAAACCAACATAATTCCAATATCAGCATAAACTATTCAAAAGAAATCATCTCTATGTTGAAAATAATGTGTCTTTTGAAATTTTCACAAGCTAAGTATCACTCATTCCTCAATACAATCATGCAGCTCACTATTATCCCCAAGGAAGGTGGAATGTGGCAAAAAAAAAATTAAGAAAACAAAGGAAAAATTTTTGTAGTATACCAATTCTTTTAACCATAACTTAGAGATAATATTATTTGATTTAAAGACAGTCTTCTTTTTTTTATTTGTGTGTACCATTTGTATAACTGGATTGTCAAAACAATATAGGGACCTGATACCATTTTTCTCCAAGAAATAGTTGTGGGAAAATTGATTTTCACCCTTGTTTCTCATAAGTTTCAATGAAAATAATGTTCAGTTTGGCATTATAGAATGCATTTCCAAAATTACCCTTCTCTAGCAACTTTGTCTTCAGCTACTATATCCATATTTCCCACTTACCTAAATTCTTTCTTGTCAAGGTGGAGGAATGAGTTAAAAATAAATGAGTTGATACTTTTCTCCATTTAACAACATAAGAAACTTTAGGTCACACTTCAACAATTAAAGGCCTGAGTAGGGTCTGGAACAATAGTACAATTGGCAGGGAGCTTGCCTTGCACCTGGTCAAAACAGGCTTAATCCCCAGCATTCTATATGGTCCCCTAAACCTGCCAGGAATGATCCCTGAGCCTAAAGCCAGAAAAAAGCCAGAAGAACTTTTGGGTGTGGCCAAACACCTCCTCGAGAAAAGCCTGAGTAAATGAGGTGTAAAAGTGCTCTACCATTACTTTTTTTAAACATATATATATATCAATCCTATGACTTTTTTTTTTGGTTTAAAGCATACTTTATGTCCTCTTCTTAATTTTTTGTAATTAAAAAATTTTTTAATAGTGAGACATCATGAGGTACAGTTGCAGACTTACACATTTTTGTGCTTGGGTTTCAATTATACAATGATCAAATACCCATCCCTCCACCAGTGCCCATTTCCAACCACCACGGATCCCAGTATCCCTCCCACCCCCCATCCCCCCCATCCCACCCTGCCTCTGTGGCAGGGCATTCCCTTTTGTTCTCTCTCTCTCTTATTGGGTGTTATGGTTTGCAAAAGAGGCAATGGGTGACAATCATGTTTAGTCTATAGTCTACTTTACCATTACTTTTAAATTTTATTTTTCAGTATCAAAAAAGGTTTGAAAGTATCCACATTTTTTAAAAGTTGGAAAAACCCTATATGGTCAGCTACTATATAATTGACCTTCTAGTTTTAAAACCTGGAATAGAAATTATCCATCCCATTTCTTCCACCTTTCTCTCATTCCTTTTGAATTTTGGAAACAGCTCTGGCTTCTTTGGGATCTTAGAGTATAAATTCATGTGCATCCACACCTCCACTTACATTGGGGACTATGAAAGGGATCCATGGTTAACTAGTAACAATTTTTTAATGGGCATTCCTCTATTGGTCCTTGGATGACAAGCCTTGAGACTATGGTGTCAGAATTGTTCAGTCATTAACATTTTTTGCTCTCAGGAAATGAAGCGATATAAGAAGTAAATGAGACAAAGGGGCAGGAATCGGCTTCGTACTCTGCTGTTTTATGTGTTTGATTGCTTGAGCCTGTTAACACCTCTCGATGACAATTTTAAGCTGAATTAATATCATGTAAAACTAAGACCACTGATTCCAATATCGGTAGCCTATTGGTAGCTTGTGCACTATGGGTAAGCTGGGACTGGGAACCCAGAGTTGTGCTGAAGTTATGTACAAAGCAGATGTCATTGCTGCCCTCATGATTTTAATACACTCTCAATGTAGGTAGACGATAAACAAACTGAGTAGTTTATTATAAAATATGACATGGCAAAAAAAGAAAAAAAATGCTTAGTGCTGGGATAATGAATTATGGGGACATGCTTGGAAAACTGGTGAAAACACTCATTTCTCTTTCAGAAATATGAAGTTTAGATGTTACATTAAATGGTGTTAAAAATAAGTGCTTTCAGCAAGGTTTTTTTGAAGTATAATTTTAGACTTTAAAATCTTTTTATCATCTTTCTGATTAGGGTCAACAATGATACTATAAGTAACTGTCACTTTTTGCTGTTCTTATGTATTGATCATCTGTAGAATAGTTTGGTATCATTTAGACCATGGAACACTCAAAATATTATAATTAAAATAAATTATCTTTAATCATTTACACTGAAGAAAAATTATTATAATGAATTTAGGCAGGTTTAGGATAATGTGGCCATAAATTGGAAACAGAGGTTATAGAGGCAGTGAAGACTAATTAGCAATCCAAGGAGATAGCACGACATCTAAGAAATGTAAATTCAGATTTTATGCTCTTTTCAGCTAGCCTACCAGAACAGTAAAATAACTTGCTATTTTTTAAATATAAACAAACATAGAAAAATAAAAAGAAATTCTGCCTCTCAATGTCATTTTTTCACTAAAGTGAATTTTGTTTGTTTTTGGGCTCAGGGGACCATATGGGGTTCTGGAGATCGAACCCAATTAGCCTTGTGCAGAGCAAGCACCATACTCGCTCTACTATCTAACCCTGTAGCACCTAAAATGAATATTCTTAATTGTTTGGCTTACAACATTTCCTCTACTTACCTTTCATAACCACTGATCATATTATACATACCTAGTATTTATTAAAGGTATCTGCAATATACTTTTCCCCAAAGCTGTTACCTGAGGTACAATGGTAACATTTATGTTTTAAATACATTTTTATCAAACTTGAAAGCTTTCTCCTCCAAATGGAAATGTAACTGAGCTAGATTCCCCCTTCTTTCTTTACAATAAATTTTCATAAATTCATTTTTGCCTAACGTTTAAATATTTTAGTCCTAGATACTTTTTTATGACTCTTTCTATGTCCCAAAGAATCCTTTCTTAGTCACTTCCACCTACTACTTCAGCGTAAGTAGGCAAATTCGCCCAAGAATAACACCTTGTAATAAAGGGGAGCTTTTCAACTAGAAAAATAATGATCACCCTTTATTTTCAATTTTCCTTGATTCTCCAACTATTACAGAGAAAATAAAGCTACTCCTTAAAATCTTACATTTCAAGCATGAAAAAAAAGGTAAACAAATTATTACCTATTTATAGAGTTTCTACTTTGTGCTATGCCATGTGTTGGGTCCTAGAGACTCAATGACTGATAAAATGGGATTTAAGTCCTCAAAAATATCAGTATGGGGCAGAGAGAGAGAGAGAGAGAGAGGAGAGAAAGGAGCATAGAGTCTAACATGTATATTTTGCATGCTGCCAGCTTCAGTCATTGGTAATACCTGTTTCTGGAGCACTGCTAGGTGAAGTTCTGAAGACCCCACTAGCACCGTAAAGTGTGATCCTAGAGCAACCTCCCTACTCTTCCTTACTGGGATTGCCTAGGTAATCTTAAGAACTGAAGAAACAGAGCAGCACTGTGTACTTAGGCTCTCATGTTCGACCACCAACTATAGAGACTATTGACAGAATCACCATAAAGGTCCACAGCAAAACCAAAAATCTCAGTATAAAATAAAAAAAAGGATAATTGTGCTATAATTTTTGCTATTTTTATTGTCATAATTACTAAGGGAAAAAGACATACTACTATTGCAACTTCCACCTCTTGTCTCCACTGTTTATTTTTTTTTTTTTTGATTGTGGATAATGAGCAAAATCTTTTTTTTTTAACTGAATCACTGTGCCATTGCATAATTACAATCACTCTGCCATTACATAGTTAGTTACATTTTTCATAATTGGGTTTCAGTCATACAATGTTCCAACACCCATCCCTCCACCAGTATACATTTCCCACCACCAATGAATGAGCAAAATCTTGACACATAATATTTATCATTGAGATGGCAAGTAAAACTAAGTTACAGATTTGACATTCTTCCATCTTCTAACTTTCATAAAGATTATTCCTTGGTATTCCTTTATCATTATTTCCTTTCGCTACTGAAATCTTTGTTTTAAAAATCAAGCTTATATATTTCAGGAAGTTCTGTTGTCTCCTCCCTGCAACTTCCTCTGTGGTTCAGATCAGGTTCTTTTCATCTTATTCCCGTTGTCCCCAATGAGAACTTAATAGAACAGAAATACTGCATCTTTTCCAATATTATATTCTAGATACCAAAAAAATCTGCATAAATGGGAGGAACTCCCTAAATTGTAAATGTTTTAGAAATAAAGGAGAAAAACTCCATAGTCCATGTAAATAGATTGTAGACAACAGAAACCAGGGAGTTATGTTTTGTTATATATACAGTTTCTAAAACAAGTTAACAGAATGGGAGACAAACACCCAAGAGTAGTTGAGATAAGTACCAGGAGGTCTGTTCCACGGCTTGAAAGTCAGCAGCACATGCTGGGGGAAAACAAAACTCAGATAGAGAAGGCAACACCAAGTCAAGGGTGTTTGGAGGACTCTTTCGGGATGCGAGACGCATGCTGAAAGTAGACTATAGACCGAACATGATGACCACTAAATACCTCTGTTGCAAACTACAATATCCTAAAGGAAGGAGAGAGCAAAAGGGAATGCCCTGCCATAGAGGTGGGGTGGGGTGGGGGTGGGGGCTGGGGGCTGGGAGGGCTACTGGGTATATTGGTGGTGGGGATGGGCATTGGTGGAGGGATGGGTACTTGACCATTGTAAAACTGAAACCCAAAGACAAAAATATGTAAGTCTACAACTGTACCTCATGGTGTTTCACTAATAAAAAAATAAATAATTAAAATAAAATGGGCTTAAAACTATTGATGAAATATCTTTAAATAATGACTGAGAAAAAAATGAATTTTTCTTATCTATACTTTAATCCAAAGAAAGGTCATTAGGTCAATTATAAAGTCAATTTGAATTTGGAGAAAACAATATTTTGGCTTCAATATCAGACAAAATATTATTGGAAGCTGGCTGGACTAGATGCTATTAACTGCAAAAATCTACTGCAAAACTCTTAAGATTACGGTTAAGGCAATGCAGAACCTTGGCCTGCCGGAAAGGGAGGTGTTTCAGAGGGCTATGAGGAACACACATGCTGACCAAAGCAAAATGCATCTATATCACGTTCCCACAATTTCCAATCATTCTAGGCTTCAAGATTATATTTGTTTCTCAATTTGTGAAATGTAGCCTTTAAGCCTGAAAAAAAAATCTGACAGCCATTACTTTCATCTCTCTCACTGTGACTATTTGAAATCTTCCCAGGTATGAGGCCTTTTCTCAGATCATTTTTTTCCCATGAACTCTCTGGAATCATGTTTTTTTTTAAGACAAGGTAACAAGTAACGATCACTTCATTTATGTAATATGAAATTGACATGCAGCTTCTTTATTAAAACCATCACAAAAGGAAAAAGTACTCCCAACAATATATTCATAGCTTCAAAGTGTCTTAGAGTACTTCAGAATTTTACAATACGAGCTGATTCCTCCAAGTGGTCACAACTTTATAATCTAAATATTATAGTCTGCTTAAATAATTTTTTACAATGCACCTAGCAAGATACGTGCACTGTTTCCTTTCAGTCTTGCAATAAACATGAGGTAGGTATTTTTATATATTCCTTTCACTTATGAACACAGAGAATTTGGGAGATGTCTTTTATCATAAATATGTACACTCATCAAAAGGAAGAATGAGGATTTGAACCCAGGAAGGCAAAATCCAATATCATCAAAATCTTTTTAAAAAACTTATATAAATCTGCACCTCTAAAGGTAGCACATTGTCTACTGCATGTAACTACTGAAAGAAAAAATCCTTTAAATTATTAGTAAAGTAGAGATTTACTGCTGTCTACATCTCCCAATTAAGTGAGAATGGGATTTTAAACACATGTGAGAAAAACAGAGTGATTGAAAACATCTGTCTTGAAAACATGTGTAATCAAATGCAAAGGATGTACCAATAGCTACATCTTAGGCCCTGAGCCTCAACACATACATGTGTTAAATGAGACAACTGATAGAAATTTTCACTCAGAGGACACTTTCCATACCTAAATACAAAAGTATAAAGTGGACACATTTGTTTGGCAAGAGATAGTCCTTCAGTTCCTCCTATTGCCAGATTATAAGAACATTTCCATAGGAGATTAAATTACATCTGCTAGTACATTCTATGAATTTATGGATCCATAGTGAAGGACAAGATTATTGCATTTAGGTTTGGTTTCGGTAAGTAACCAGAATCCAGTTTGCAGAAGCAGTCTCTGTGAAAAAGGATAAGAAACAAGGAATCAAAATATGATTACTTTTATTTCAGCTTACTGATTTTTAGGTTTGTTTACCATGTGGCAAACACATCTTAAAATTAAAGTAATAATTTAGAACTTATTGCTTTAAAGCAAAAGAAGAAAGGGGTCTCTGCAGGGAAGTGTTTCCCCAGAGTCTTCCTAATACTGATTAACACTAGTTTTTGAAATGTTAATTAGTTTTGGGCTTAACAGCTAGTCATTGTCTAAAAGGGCATGGTGCAAAACTTTTTCAAAGTTTGGACTAAGGAGTATTTAACTCCTTAATGCAAAAGACTGGCCATTTACTCCATTGCTGGCCACTGAACCATGAGAATGCCAAGACTGATTAGCTGTGATGATTAGGAGGCTGACATTAGAACGAGAATCACTTGTCATTTGCTTACATTGACAAAGTTACCTAAAGAAATATACAACTTTCATGGTGTAATGCATTCCATTTAGTAGTATTGTGCAATGAATATATTTTTTAACTTTTATAGAATGTGAATATTTTCATGCACATGAATACAATCAGACAATTTCAAAATTAGATATAAAATTACCATACTACATCTCAGTGGTTGTCTTTGTATTTAATTGGAATAAAGACTGAAAATAGAGCTTTTTGTTTCTTAGACTGTATCTTAGAGACCATAGTTATTACCCCTGTGCCATCTAAACTTCACATTTTTTCTATTCTTCTCGGTGAAGTAAAATGCACTTAAAAGAACATTCACTAAAAACTTCGTAAAGAGAATAATTGTGGGAATTGTATTCTTGTTTCTATGGCTTTATAGAAACCAGTTAAAATCAGAATAAGATAATTGCAAGTTAAAAGTAGTTAAATTGCAAGAAACATTTGCTTTACTCAGAAGTGTTTGTTTATAAAGCAAAAATGCTCATTGTTTAGATGCACACACACACACACACACACACACACACACACATATATGTTCAGCAGTATTTTGCTACTCATGATGGAGATTTATGAAATTATCTAAAGATTTAGAATAAGTGAGATTGTATGTGGAAATAATCTATTATTATAATCCTTGTTTTCCTTCATTATCATACATTTTACTTGTTTTCCTTAGTCATACACTTGACTTATTTTTCCTTTAGCACTTAAATGTGACTAAATTTCCTTTTCCATATTTGGAATCAAAATTTTGTTTTACAAAAAATGAAAAGTTTTCATGGTAGTTGGTATCTTATAAAGTTTTCTATTTAGTTATCTAGGCGATAAAGTACTAAAAGTTGTGTTTAAAAGATTACATTTTTTAACTGAAAGACAAACCTAGGTGAAAAGTTTTGGGGTATAAAAGGAAATTATGAAATGGTCAAAGTAGATGATCGTCTAATGAGAATGATATTTGCAGAAATTTATTCTGTTAGTCTAGTATTCGCTGAAAAGCCATGAGTGGGAGAAAAGGAGAAGATATGAAGAAATCACTGTAATAGAACAGTAATGAAACAGAAATAGGTTGATTTTATTAAAGTGTTGTAAGCAAAACAACTTCAAATTTCTAGCCATAGGTTTCTGCATAAGTATTCTTAATTATGTTGGGTCTTTGTTTTTTACAAATTGCATGAAAATTAGTCTTTATTTTCTATGCTCACCATAAGAATTTTCTTTTTACTTTGTTGTTTAATTTTCCTGAGTACTTTTTATTATACTTATAATCATTTCCTTTTGTATATATTACATTACATTGTTATTTTAAAAATTTATTATTGTATGTAAATATGTTTTTCATTTTTTTATTTGTATTGATTCATTAGTAGTGAACTTCTTCCCTTATTCCTCCCTCCCTTCCCCCCTCTTCCCTCCCTCCTTTCCTTCCTTCCTTCCTTCCTTCCTTCCTTCCTTCCTTCCTTCCATCTTTCCTCCCTTCCTTTCTCCCTTCCTTCCTTCCATCCTTTCTCTCTCTCTAATTAAAAAATCTCTCTAGACTCTGAACCAATCATTAGGACTCAGAAATGTAGATTGGCAACCACAGATGCAGAGATTTGCTGGAATGTGGTTTAATTCTTTCAGAAACCACTACTCCAAAGTAAAGTATTTAGAGAAAGAGCTGAACAACACTTCATATAGCAAAAAATTCATGTTATGAAAGGAGTAATCAAGGTGGGGGTAAAATAATCTAGGTTATTAGCATGCTCATTTTAAATCATGCTTACATAGTGAAAGGCCAGTTAGATAACACAAATAGCCAAAGACAGGAATAAGGAAGATAGTACAAGAGTACTATAGTAAGTACTAAGCACATCGCTGCAAGTCCTGGAACACCAGCTATTCCTTGGTGGAATTCAGACCAAACAAAGTGAAATAAAAATACATGAGTAATTCAATGCAAGTGCCAGATTGATAGTACAGTGGGAGGGATCTTGTCTTGCATAGGACATATGACCAATCCTAGTGCATACCTCATATGGTCCTTGGAACCCTGCCAAGGCTGCTTCCTGGAGTTCAGAGCCAGAAGCAATCCTGAAGATCACTGGGTATGGTCAAACCTCCCTTCTCACAAACTCACCCCCAGGAAAGTCATTGAACACAGCATCAAGTACCAGGACAACCAGGTCGTGGGTGGTGAGGAATGCAGTGAGAGCAACTGGTAGCAGCCATGGGCAGTGAGCAGCACTATTGTCCTACAATAAAATTTTTGTTTCTATGGCTGCTCAATCTGAAAAATGTACATGATTAAGCTGTTAAAGAGCTGTCCCATCAAGACAGCTGGTGGTCTGCGTGCTACATTACACACCTACCATAAGAACCCAGAAGTTAACCAATATCAGCTATAATATTTTGCTACCTTAGTTTCTATAAACTTGTTAATAATTTTCCAAATCATTTTACTTAGGCATGTGGCTGAAAATTTTACTTAAAATAACTTCTATTAATGCACATTTTCACTTAGAATTAAAAAAAAATTGAATGAACAAGCCACTCAGTTTTTTTTTTAATTTTTCTTTTTTTATTAATGAAACACCATGAGGTACAGTTGTAGATTTACAATTTTTTGTGCTTGGGTTTGATTATACAATGATCAGATACCCATCCCTCCACCAGTGCCCATTTTCCACCACCATGGATAATATCCCCCCCATCCCCATCCCCCCATCCCCCCATCACCCCCCCGCCTCTGTGTCAGGACAATCCCCTGTGTTCTCTCTCTCCTTTTGGGTGTTGTGGTCTGCAAAAGAGGCATTGAGTAAGCCACTCAGTTTTCTATGCTGTAGCCCTATTACCACATGAAGTGACATTTTCTGAAAGACATTTTAATATATGCCAATCATGTTCTTAGTTTGCTATTAGTTCCATTAGTCCATAGTTTGATAACAAAAATAATAAAAGAACTACTAACAATATGCTATATATATATTTTTTTTAAAAAAGCATGGACATGCATATTATATGTATAACTGGACAATGATTTAAATATTCTTTTAAAATAATTTTACAAACATTTTTGAATAAAATTATTAAGCAAATGTTATATATGACATTTTTGTACTCAAATTAACATTTTTATTATATCTACTGCTATTGAAGCCACATATGTATCAGAAAGAAGAGTTTCTTATCAATAAAAAAAATTCTGAATATAGGTTTTGCCCCTTTGCAGTCTTTGGAAGTTTATTTACCTCTCTGATCACTTCTAATCATCATATGTAATGGAAATATAATGGAAACTAGAAGTGCACAGAAGACAAAAACTTTGCAGATAGAGGGCTAAAGGGATCAAATAACTCACTGTTTTCAAAGCAGATTAATATCAGAATACTCAAGTTTTCTAAAATTCTGAAGATTTAAGTAAAGCTTCATATCAATTATCAACCAGTGAAGGAATCAAAAGACTATATTAATATATTTTTAAATGACTCATTTCAAATTAAAAACATCAATTCATTAAGTTACATTAGAATTAATAATTGTAGAACACAAGCAAAGGGGCCTATCTATTCTTTCCTGTCTACACATAAAAAAGTAGAAACAGAATCATAACTGGGAGATTTTGCTGCAAATGTAGAGTCAAAGCCATCAAAACAAAAATAAAATTACCACAATTATTCTCTTTTATCAATTTTTTGAAGTGGGGCCTGGAGCAATAGCACACCTTGCATGCAACCGGCCCGGTTTCAATTCCTAGGATCCTATTGGTCCCCTGAGCACTTCCAGGAATTATTCCTGAGTGCAGAGCCAGCAGTGACCCGTGAGCATATCCAGGTGTGACCCAAAAACAAACAAACCAACAAACAAACAAACAAAAGTTTTGGAAGTGGTAGAGATGGATCAAATGTTTTAACATCATCACGCTCATTAAAGAATGATGAAATGGTGATGTATCCTATTCTCTCAATGGAGACAAATTTGTCAATATTAGTAGCTACTAACATTTTACTAACTGCTAATCCATTGTGTTCTAGGCACTCTTTCATGTTACTTATATGAAATGACTCAGTTTGCACCTATGAAAACCTGCCCAAGGAGTCCTACTATTATCTCTATCTCATGATGAAAAAATTGGCATATAGTGTGCAATTAACTTGCTAAGCATCACAAAACCAACTAAGTGGCAGAGTGAGGATGAACTTGCCCATGGAATCTAGACTCATAATATCTGTGGAAGAAAATTAATTTTCCTTCCATAAAAAATTTATAGAAGTACTGTCAATCTTAATTATCATTTTCTATGTTTCCCTGGATGTCCACTACTCCACTCAGATTCTCTAAGATACTGAAGCTCATATATAAGGAGGGGAAAAGCAAAAATCAGAATTATGCAGATTCAGACAACAACCAAATAGTGAGAAGAGTTGGGTGCAAACAAAAAGAGAGGGTGCATTTTAAGTATGCTATTCAATTTATTTTTATAGTCAAATACTTGATCACTTGATCACTTGACATCCAATTAATCATCAATTTGCTCGAGCAGGTGCCAGCAACGTCTCCATCCGTCCCTGTCGCATGCTAGTGTAGCCCAGTGGTGTCTACTTGTTCTAGGATCACGAAGAATCTCAAACCAATCATTCAGGGTTTTGACAAAGAAGTCTGACCATCTCGTAGGTGGTCGGCCACATGATCTTTTGACACCTCATGGAATCTAGTCGGAAATAGCTCTAGTCCAGTGGTTGTCTCCAAATCTCATTAAGTGTTCAACCCATCTGATTTTCAACCCCTTGGCAAATAAGACAGCATCCCTGATTCTTAATAATTGACGGAGTTCGAAATTCCGGATTCTTTCTCTCACTTGAGTGAAGTGTGATATTCCAAACATAGTTCTTTTGATTCCTCTTTGGAAAACCCAAGTAGCGTTCTCATCCTGTTTTCCTACGGCTCAGGTCTCTGAGGTGTATGTTAATGCAGGAAGAACAGTGGAATCAAAGAGATGTGACCAGAGCTGGAAGTTCTTTATGCTCTTAGGTATTTCTTCAACTTTCTTGAAGCCGTTGCAAGCCAGTCTCTTCCTCCTGCATAACTCAGGTGCCAGGTCATTTACTTCTTGACCTGGGTAGACATAACTGTTGCATTAGGAAATGCTCACTCCATTGAGAGCAAATAAAATATCAGGAACGAGACCATTTCTCATAAATATTGTCATAGATAATAAATATTCTTATAGATTCAGCTGTAGTCCAACCTTTCCACACTCACGGTCGAATTCGGCCAGCATTTGTGCTGCTTGGCATATGTTTGGTGTTATTAGAATGATGTCATCAGCAAAGCAGAGGTGTTGTAGTTGCCAATTGTCTATCTTCACTCCCATTTCTTCCTATTCCAGTCATTGCATGACATTCTTGAGGGTGGCACTGAAGAGTTTTGGTGAAATGGTGTCACCCTGCTGAACCCCTCTCTTGACATGGATAATCACTTCCTTGTAGAATGGTGAGATCCTGGTAGTGAATCCATAATAGAACTATGGAGGATCCTGATGTATTGAGTTTGAATGCCCTGTCTGGCTAGGGCTTCGATGACTGCTTCAGTCTCAACAGAATCAAAGACCTTCTTTAAATCAATGAACGTTAGACAGAGCGGCATCTTGACCTCCCGAGAAACCTCAATGAGCTTGATTATCGTGTGGATATGGTCGATGGTGCTGAATATTTTTCGGAATCCAGCTTGCTCACATGGTTGTCCTTCACCTAGTGTTCTACCAATCCTTTTCAGGATGACTTGAGTGAACAGCTTGTATACCACAGGCAGATCAGGCGATAGTTGCCAGTGTCATGGATGTCTCCCTTCTTGTACAGTAGTACAGTCCTGCTGGTTTTGCATTGGAATGGAAACCTGCGAGACAGGTAGCGTGTGAAAAGCCGAGTCAGCATACTGATGAGTACTTACAGCAGGTTCTTCAGGCATTCAGGTCTGACCTTGTCTGTGCCAGGTGCTGTTCGCTTCTTTACCAACAAAATGGCGTGTCAGATTTCGAAAGGGAGAATGTTGGGAACGACATATCCATATCCATCCTGAGGAATTTAGTGTGTGGGCAGGTAGACGTGGCTATCGAAGAGATCTAAGTAGAAGTGATGGATAATCTTCTCCATTGCCCTTCTGGAAGATGTGATAGATCCATCAGGACGTTGGTGGGCAGTCATCTTGATCTTGTAGTTGGCAAAGGACAGGTGGGTGTTGCAAATGCTTTTCCTGGCTTCTAGCACATCTGCCAGAACTGCTGCTCTTCTCTCTTTGAGGTTCCTTTATTGCTGCTCTGCATTGCTTTGCGAGTTCGCACATTCACTTGTGTTTGCCTGAGGCTTGTACCAAGCCACGTTGGCGGATGAGCTTGAGAATTTTCAAAGACAGGCGTCTTTTTGTGGCTATCTATCTCTCAGTGTTCCTCACACAATCATGGAGGTGCTGAACCATTCTATCGTATTGCTCATCAATGTTGTCAATGATGGCATCTTCCCATGTTGCCTCATAGTGCTAAAGAGCTCTCAGTTGGTGTTCGTTCTGGGAGTTCTCTTCTTAAATTTTGCAGCCCTTTCTCCCCACTTCGTGAAGTAGAATTTGCATGAAGGACACAGTGGTTCTATCCCGTTTTGAATTTTGGGACAACCACAACATTGGTCACGCAAAACTGTCAATTTAATATGATGTGGTCAATTTTGTTGTGGAACAGTCCACCGGGATACTCCCATATCCAACATTTAGATCCATGGCGCATTCGATATGCAAAAACCAGTAAATATATTGGGTCTCATTCCCCTGACCCTCAAAGTCAAATACTGAAGTGATGAAAATCTTCATTTTGACTTCATAATTCTTCAACTTATTATTTTACAATCAGATAAAAATTTATTATTTAATTTGGTTTTATATTCAGGACAGTTTCAGAGACAGAAGTAAAGGAAAGTGCAAAAAAGAAAGAAATGAGTGTGCTTAAAAATATTGTATATAGGGGCTGGAACAATAGCACAGCAGGTAGGGCATTTGCCTTGCATGTGGCTGACCCGGGTTCAATTCCCAGCATACCATATGGTCCCCTGAGTGCCGCCAGGAGTGATTCCTGAATGCAGAGCCAGGAGTAACCCCTGTACATCGCTGGGTGAGACCCCAAAAGCGAAAACAAAATATTATATATATATGCATATGTGTGTGTGTGTGTGTGTGTGTGTGTGTGTGTGTGTGTGTGTGATAGCACAGCGGGTAGGGCGTTTGTCTTGTACGCAGCCAACATGGCCGACCTGAGTTCAATTCCTCTGTACCTCTTAGAGAGCCCAGCAAGCTATCGAGAGTATCTCACTGTCACGGCAAAGCCTGGCAAGCTACCCATGATGTATTCAATATGCCAAACACAGTAACAACAAAGTCTCACAATAGAGACGTTACTGGGCCCGCTCGAGAAAATCAATGAACGATGGGAGGACAGTGACAGTGACAGTATATATATTAGATAGATACACATATCTACAAACAAAGATATCAGTCAGACATAGTAGTCTCATTCAAGCAGAATAAGATTTGGAAGTTCGAATTATTATTTTTATTTTAAATTCCTTTGTTAAAAAAGAAGACAATATTAGTTTGAAAATACACTTAAAATAAGCAAAAATTTTTATTCTAATACTGAATATACAGTGTGTAATAAAGAGTAATTTATCTATTTTATAAGAACTATTTAGCTATCTCTCTCTCTCCTTTCCAGAAACTTTCTCCTATATGTTCAAACTTCTTTCATATTAAATCTCTTCTGTGTCTGTCCAGGACCATCAGTAGTTGTATCCTAAACCAATAAATCTCCTAGACACTACATTTACCAAGTTTCCACTTTCTTCTTTCCTAATACTGTAATTTTGACAGGTGTTATCTACTCAGGCTGGAGCGATAGCATAGCGGGTAGGGCGTTTGCCTTGCATGCAGCCAACATGGCCAACCTGAGTTCGATTCCCTTGCTCCTCTCGGAGAGCCCGGCAAGTTACCGAGAGTATCTCGCCCCCATGGCAAAGCCTGGCAAGCTACCTGTGTCATATTCGATATGCCAAACACAGTAACAATTGTCGTAATGGAGATGTTACTGTGCCCGCTCAAACAAATCGATGAACAACGGGAGGACAGTGACAGTCACAGTGACAGTTATCTACTCACACTGCTCTCCTACCCCCAACACCACTAAGTTGCCCACCATTCTCTTCCAACTTCTCATTTTTCACATGTACCAACCCTCTTACTCTTTTTTTACTAGAGCTACAAAGTGACAGTGACTCCATGTTAATTAAGAAAATAGTCACTTCGGTGATATGGTGCCTTTAGCAGGTCAACCTGTTCTTGTGGGGTGAGTGCATCAGCAGCCTGATGGTGCCTTCAGATTTCCAGATACTCCAAAATTGCTGCTGTGCCTTTGGCCAAATCCCAACAACTTGGGACCAAGTTTATCAAGAAATTAAATGGCCAAATATCAGGTATGTGGGAGACACACTCACAAACCATCTCCAGCTCAGCTATCTAAGCTCATTTATTGGCCTTATTTCAAAGACCTATACCTTTTGAAAGAGATCAAAAGATGCAGTTATGGCCTGTAGCTCGGAGGTTGGTGGGAACCTATGATTGAGAGCTCCAGGCCCTCTTGGATGGGGACTGGGCCTCCAATCCCAGATCCCCAGTTTTCCAGTAGCTTAGCAGTGACACACACAAACTGTCCCCAGCACCGTGTTATCTCATCAATAGCCAAGACCCAGAGACAATAACCTAAAGCTTCCAGAAGAGAGTGCCACAGAATGTCCTGACCCCGCGCCAGGATGTCTTCACTGGAGCATCTCGGAAGGGGGTGACTAAGTCTACCCCCCTGCCCCTGCTCCAAGCCAAACCCCATTAGCCAAAAACCTCCAGAACCCAACTTCTGCCATGCTCAAAGCCACTCTGCGATGAGCCTCACTCAAGACAGGATGAACCTCACCAGAGAACAGATCAGCAGGAAAACCCAGGTATGTGGGGAAATGTGACTGAGATCTCCAAGCCTGCTCTGATCGGGACTGGGCCTTCTTTCCCCAGCTCCCCATTTTCCAGAAACTTGGTAATCACACCCACAAACTGCCCCTAGTGCCATGTAATCTCATCAACAGCCAGACCCAGAAACTATAAACTAAAGCTCCCTGCAGTGGAGGTTGGAGTGATAGCACAACAGGTAGGGCGTTTGCCTTGCACACGGCCAGCCTGGGTTCAATTCCCAGCATCCCACATAGGTCCCCTGAGTACTGCCAGGAGTAATTCCTGAGTGCAGAGCCAGGAGTAACCCCTGTGCATCACAGGGTGTGACCCAGAAAGCAAAAAAATAAAATAAAATAAAATAAAAAAATAAAGCCCCTGAAGAGAATGACACAGAATTTTCTGGACATTATATTCTATCCATAACAAGCAATACAAAACAAATCGTCTAGCATTGCCTTTTAGGCAGGTTTGAGTGGTGTTGAGACTGGTGTCAAAATATCAAATGTAACCAAAGTAGAGAGAGAGTATGGGGGAAATTATCTGCCATACAGGCAGAGAAAGGGTTGGAACAGGGGTGGGGTGGGGGGAATACTGGGGATTTTAGTGGTGCAAAATGTGCAGTGATGTAGGGATGTGTGTTTGATTATTGTATGACCAAAGCACAAACGTGAAAGCTTTGTAACTGTATCTCTCGGTGAATCAAAAAAAGGGGGGGGGGAATAATAATAATAATAATAATAATAATAATAATAATAATATAAAAACATTCAGAATAGAATAAAAAAAATCAATGCAGAGTTCCCGGCAAACTACCGAGAGTATCTTGCCCACATGACAGAGCCTGGCAAGCTCCCCGTGACGTATTCGATATGCCAAACACAGTAACAACAAGTCTCAAGATGGAGATGTTACTGGGCCCGCTCAAGCAAATCGATGAATAACGGGAGGACCGTGACAATGTGGAGTTCACGCCCAATTCAATCAGCTTAATCAATGGCTGAATAAATAGCAGTACTCCTACGAAGGAGACGTTACTGGTGCCTGCTCGAGGAAATCGATGAACAACGGGATGACAGTGATACAGTGATACTCCTACATTATAAAAAGAAAGAAAGAAAGAAAGAAAGAAAGAAAGAAAGAAAGAAAGAAAGAAAGAAAGGAAGGAAGGAAGGAAGGAAAAAAGAAAGAAAGAAAGAAAGAAAGAAAGAAAGAAAGAAAGAAAGAAAGAAAGAAAGAAAGATAAAATGGTCACTGTGAAAAGCAACTGGAGATACAGTACAGCTGATAGGTTTCTTGGCGGAGCGTCCCATATGGTCCCCTGAGCACAGCCAGGAGTAATTCCTGAGTGCATAGCCAGGAGTAAGTCCTGAGCACTGCTGATAAAAAAAATAAGTAAAAGTAAAGGCCCTCCCGTTGATCATCGATTTGCTCGAGTGGGCCCAGTAACGTCTTCATTGGAGACTTTGTTGTTACTGTGTTTGGCATATCGAATACTCTTGGTAGCTTGCCGGGCTCTCTGAGAGGAGCAGAGGAATCAAACTCGGGTCGGCCATGTTGGCTGCATGCAAGGCAAACGCCCTACCGCTGTGCTATCGCTCCAGCCCACTGCTGATATGTCCCTAAAACCAAAACCAAAAAGAAAATAGTCACCATTCACTTGTCATTTCCAGGACACGTTTAGCAGCATTAGACATATAGAATAGTTAGTTTGCTTTTCCATTTTGGGAGCTCCTCCTTTCTGTGTGTTACAATACCATAGTGGCAGTTGAACACTCTAAGAGTCAGGAGCCTCCTTATTTTGTAGTTAACATGTATAACCTATCTGATGCTAATAATTTGATCTATCTTCAAAAATTTGCCTATTTTTCCCAAGTTGCTAGTAAATTTAGTTTCCATTTGAGTCACCTGTCAAGGTCAGAAGATTACCATTCTTTTCAAAGAACAGTTTTTGGTTTTGTTCCCTTTCTCTATTTTCCTATTTTTTTCGTTGACTTTTGCTCTAATTTCATTTCTTTTCATCTGATTAAGTAAACCTTGAATCATTATCTTTTCCCTGACCTAAGTTGGAAGTTAGGTTATTAACTTTAGATCTTTCTCTATTATAATATACTTAGTGTTATTAGTAGCCTTTTAAAGATAACCTTAACCACAAATTTCCAAAAACTGTCAAAAGTTGCACTTTTGTTTCTCCTAGAGTTTTATATAGTTGTGTGTACATATAAGTATGTACATATGTATCTCTTTATATATGGGACAAACTACAGAAATGATCCCTGAAAATATCATCTTGCATAGCTATCTATGCAAGACAGAGTCTCCTCTATCAGAGTCTCCTGCCCCCTGACTGTCCTCACCAGGGCCCCTTGGAGGGAGGTGGGTTGAGTTTCCCTCCCCCGACCCCCTGAGCAGAACCCCAGCAGCCAAAGACCTCCAGAACCAGCCACAGCCATGCTGAGACCACTCTCAACATGTCCAGACAAGCCTCTTTCATGAAGGAACTGGCAGAGGAACCCAGGCATGCGGGTCCTGGGGCTGAGATCGCCAAGGATTGGGACCGGGCCTTCTCCACCCAGATCCCCCATCTTCCAGTGGGTAGGCATCACACCCATCAGCTGCTGCCAGTGCCAGGTTGGTCCCATCAATGGCCAAGACACAGAGACTATGAAACCCAGCTCCTGTAAGCGCACGGCCGCGCAACATCTTATTATCTCATTTTTCCTTTGGAGAACCTGGCAGGCTACCGAAAGTATCCTGCCCGCACGGCAGAGTCTGGCAAACTTCCCACGTTGTACTCAATATGCCAAATACCAGTAACAATGATGGGTCTCCTTCTCCTAACCCTGAAAGAGCATTGAATATGGCTCTTTTAAAATCTCAGGGCTAGGAAGGAGACATTACTGGTGCCTGCTCGAGGCAATCGACAAACAACAGGATGTTCGTGATCATGGTCTATCTATGAAGAAAGAGAGAATTTTTTTCATCCTTGATCAAATTATTTGAGAAAGGTGTAGTTTAATTTCTACTAAAAATCCCACCGCTTTATTTTATTAAATTCTGATTTAATTGAGTAATGGCAAAGAATAAATATACTTTGTATCATCCCTATTCTTTCACTTTCTTTGAGAATGTACTTGATGTCTCAAAATATGAGCTATCTTTTTGGATGTTCTGTGTAAGTAGAAGAATGTGATTTCTTCTGTTTGATAAAGAGGTCTATAAATGTCAATTAGATTAAGTTGATTGATAATACTATTGAGTCATTTATGTATCCACTGATTTTCTGCTTGATGGATCTGTTAATTAGTGGAAGAGGAATATCCAAGTCACTAGCTCAAAATAGATTTGTATATTCTTCTTTCAGTCATATCAGTTTTTGTTTTCTGTATTTATTTGATGTTGTCAGGTGCATACGTACTCTGTTCATGCCACTTAAGATTGTTATATATTCTTGGAAAACTCACTACTTCATTATTGTGTTATGACTTTTTTTTACCCCTGTTAATTTTCCCTGTAAAGCTAATCTAAGAGTCTAGAATATAGTTAGTCAGTTTCCTTTCAATTAATAGTAGCCTAACATTTCTTTCTCTACCACATTTTATTCTTTTATCTCTGAGTTTTAAATTTGTATATTTCTTTTTTTTTCCTTTTGGACATCCATGTTGATATATTTAAGCTCACATATATTTTATTCCTCAGACAGATTTAATCTAATCACATTGGAATCATTCTTCATTTCTACCAGTGCTTTTTAAACCAATAATTTTATTTTTTTTAATTTCCATCTCTTTTCTTACGTTACACAATTCTTTTTGTATATTATCTACTATTTCAATTGAAACCATTATATTAATTATAGTTACTTCAAGTTCTATATCTTATACTTTCAAGATCTATATGATATTTAAATATCCCTAGGTTTTCAAACTTGCTTTGTTTTTTTTTGTTTTAGAATGATTTAAAATTTTTGTTGAAAAATAATATATTGAGTGATTAGATTCTTATCGCTGTAGCGATAGCACAGCGGATAGGGCGTCTGCCTTGCACGCAGCCAACATGGCCGACCCGAGTTCGATTCCTCCGCCCCTCTCGGAGAGCCTGGCAAGCTACCGAGAGTATTCGATATGCCAGACACAGTAACAACAAAGTCTCCAATGGAGACGTTACTGGGCCCGCTCGAGCAAATCGATGATCAACGGGAGGGCCTTTACTTTTAGGGCCTTAGATTCTTATGTAAATACAACACAATTTGTCATGTGTGCTTTTAACTACCTATATATTGACATAATTAATAAAATTTATTAACTTGCTAAAGCAGTAAGAGAACCCAATAGACATTTAGTAACTAGCTCACTGGTGTACTACAGAAGGAATTTTTTCTTTTTAAAAATTTATTTATTTATGAATTACTTTTATCTTTCAGTTTTGTTACTTTTTAAATTTTTATTATTTTTCTAACTAAGCTGTTCATGATTGGATTTCAGTCACAAAATGTTCCAACACCCACTCCTCCACTAGTGTACATTTCCCAGCACCAGCATTCCCGTCACTCCCCACCCCCACCCCCTGCCTGCCTCTACGTCAGACACTTTTCTTCTTTCTCTCTCCTTTTGGGCACTGTGGTTTGCAGTATTGGTACTGAAATGTTTTCCAGAATATCAGTTACCTACTTTTAAGCTCTTGTCCAGCGTTATCATTCCCAGCTAGAACCATCATTTTTTTTTTTACCTGCCTCCTCGTCCAACAATGAGAGGGTGAAAATTTGTTCTAAAAGTATTTTTCTAATTTTGCCATGTCTACCAAGCAACATGATGTTGATTGCAAATGCACAACTAATTCAGCTGGTTCCAGAGACCCAGAGATTCTGCATTTCTTTCTTTTTTATTTTTAACTTTCTGTCCCATTCTTTTTCTAATTTTTTTTTTATTTTATAAAGTAGCACTGTAGCACTGTTCACTCATTGCTTGAGCAGGCACCAGTAACGTCTCCATTGTGAGACTTGTTGCTACTGTTTTGGGCATATCGAATACACCACGGGGAACTTGCCTGTGGCATATTTGATATTCAATTTTATAAAGTACTTCACAATATTTGATTACATTTAATATTCAAACACAAATCCCACTATCATTACACCTTCCCACCATCATTTTTTGTGTGTTTCCATCCCGAACCCCAATCCCTGCCCTAAAGCAAAAATGAGATAATAGATTTTGTATTGTTTGTTATAAAAAAAAACACTGAAAATGCTACAAAAAAGTATTCTTAGAGGAAAGAGTGTGCAGATTGTTGTACTTCACCCAGGGACCATTAAGCCTGTCTATAAGAGATCACTAGCATGTTAAAGATTGAGTCTTGTGTGCTTTTTATATATGTATCTGTTAAAGAAATGCGTATTTTCTCTCTAAGATTTGTTGCCTCCTAATTTGAACCTTATCAACTGTGGTGCCTAAATCTTTGAGTATGGGCATGGTGTGTGGTTTGAAGTATGGCATGGCCCTGAATGTGTTTGTGTGGTACAGAAATAGATTCACTCATGGGAGAGTGAATTCACTCTGCCCAAGTGTATGGAGAGCGGCCGTGAGCATGGCGGGGGTTGGATTTTGGAGGTTGTCAACTGCTGGGGCTGGGTCCCTTGGGGCGGAGAGGCGTCTCACCTACTCCTCTCCAGACCACCCCAAGTGAAAGAGCCTGGTGTGAAGTCGGTAGAATGGTTATGGTGAGTGTTATGTTATGCTCCCTTCTGGGAGAGAAGGATATGCAATCTGGATGGTGGATGATGATGAGATTATACTATAGAAGAATTAACGGTAATGATCAGATGAAAGAGATGTTTAAATCAAGGAAGGAAAACAAAAGTTGCATGCCTTCTCAAGTATACAGCTAAAACTTGATTAAGCTCACCAAACTCGAAACTCTCTAAACCGTATTCTTTGGGGTTCCCATGGAGGTTTCATTACCTAGATATGCTTATTACCTATAAGCAAAAGATTCAACTTCAAGCCCACTTCCCCACCCTAGCAATTCATGGATATTACTAAAAGTTTCAAACTCTCAATCACATGATAAGTTTCCTGGGTCATCAACCCCTAAGATACTTTGCAAAATCACTTATTACATAAACTCAGGTGTAGTTGGAAAACATCGTTTTGAATAATAAAAGATCTAGTCATATCATTTAGACAATCCCAGGGATTTTAGATACCCTCCCAGAAAGATTATGAAGGCCAAATACATATTTATTTTTTAAAATAATTTTAGGCACCTTGATTTACAATATCTAAGACTTCATGCATACAAAACTTGAACAATACCTCCACCATCCCTTCAACACCTCTTCCCCTGTTCCCTTACCACAGTATGCTCAGTATGTAATTCTTATCACAAAATTTTATTAAAACAAAACATTATCCCCCAAATTTATGAAATATAGTAGTAGCAATAAAAATGAAAATGAGTGCAAATCCAACAAATTTAATTACTGAGAAAATATTTGTAGAATCAATAGGGATAACAATGAAATGGTAGATAAAAATATTATATATTTTATAAAGCATTAAAATATTCTAAAATTTCTATGTTGCAATAAGAATACTATTATTTATTTTACATTTTCAAATCTAAATATGTTTGGTTAAAATTCTAAAATAGAGGAAGAAGACCTAACCGTCCAACTGGCAGAGGAAACAAAATGGGCCTCACTGAATCTATTTCACTCAGTTCAAGACAGTTTCTAGCTCTGTGTGTCAACCACCTCCCTCCTTCACTGCAGACTAAGATAACATTGTGCTTGGTCAGTCTGACAAGGCCACGGTTAGTCCTTTCAGAAGAGTCCCTTGCTGCTGAACTCTGATTGATTCTATAAAGCCACACTCACCTGCTTGACCACACGATTAAGTGGGTGCTTGAAAAATATCTTGATCTTTTAGTATTTCTAATTGCCATTTTATGTATCCAAGTAATACTGATTTTGTCTGTTCAAGCTCACATAAAGAGAATAATGGCCATTTTTATATGAATCCATCTCAATTATTTTGCTACTGTCTTTAGTAAAAGACCTGTATCTTATCTAACTAGCTACAAACCTGTGCTCTTTCTCCAGGAAACCAGAACAAGAAAGCCCTAAAAACAAAATGTATGCTTTGTCTTTGGGAGGTAGGGCCAAGCAATCAATGCTTAGTTGACATGTTGTTAGAAATGTGTTTAAAAGCTGATATTGCAGAAAGACACAGATATTAAGTGCTGTGCTTCATAATAACCATCACATTAAGCATACTGCCAGGATGTATAGGGAGAAATAACAACTGTTATACTCCATGTATACTTGCAGGCTATCGAATGTAGCCTGCCCACAGGGCAGAGTCTGGCAAACTCCCTGTGGCGTACCAAATATGCCAAATACCAGTAACAATGATGGGTCTCATTCTCCTAAAGAGCCTTGAATATAATCTCAGGGCTAGGATGAAAGAGATGTTACTGGGGCCTGCTCGAGGCAATCGACGAATAACAGGATGATGAATGAATGAATGAATGAATACTCCAGGTAAAATATATTTGGAGAGCAAACGCATTACTATTAACAAGGATGCCATTTACAGTTTATCCAGAGAGCAAGCATTAGAAAACACAGCTAACCTGCATAAAACCCTGAACTCCATGCACAGCACAGAATTCCAGTAGCACCAAGAATCACCTGGAATTGGACCCTGCAGAAGGCAGAAGTAATATCATCAGGGCACCCTGGAGGGGGGTGAGTGAGCCCAGCAAGTTTCCAATAGAGACCTGGCAGTGGAAAACCTCCACACTCCACAACTGCTGCCTTGCTTCTAGTGCATTCTACTGCTTGTACTAGCCTCACCTAGAAATTAATCTGTTTGAAAAATTCAGGTATGCAGGTTTTGTGACTGAAATCTGCAGACTTTCCCAGAGTCAAGAATGGGCTACTTCCACCCATCTCCCTGTACTTCTGGAAGTCCCAGTAGTCACAAGCTTGCCCCAAAGCCACCACTTAGTAAAAAAAATTAACTCCAGCTTTATCAACCCGTTTAAAATATTTGAATACCCTGGAATGTACAAATTACTCTTGAAAGCTGCAAATTCCATTGCATCTCAAACTCTTCAACACTGACAAACCAGGAGTAGCACATTAGATCGGGTGGGGTGTAACTTAGAAGGCAACAATCTCCATTAACAAAATATAAACACAGAGGTCTTAACCTGTAACAACATCTTAGTCAGTCATATCTTATACAAGAACTCCATGGTGAGTTACAGCAATATTCACTAACTTTCTTCTAAGGAAACATTTTTGATCATTCTTTTGGAAAATTATTTATAACAAAAAATATGAACTATGAGGGACTGCTATGGGAGCAGGTTTAAGGAGTTATTAGGAAAATTGGAAATAATGATAGTGGGAGGGTGTAATGGTGATGGGATTGGTGTTGGAATATTGAATGTCTGTAACTAAACTGATAACTTGATAAAGTTATAAAATAAAAAAATAAAGAATCACAGAGTGTCCAGAGTAATCTCCTCTTCCTGTACCACCATAGGTAGCCCCTACAAAAACTTAAATTAACTACTTTGGTAAAGGGATTTGACTCAGTTATTGAGTACATATACATAATTGTCATGTTACAGAGCCCTAGGACTGATCCATGATACAATAACTCTTAAATTAGCATAAAACAAAGATACAGATTCAAAGTACACAAAATAAAACATCAGACAAACTTTGGAACAAAATGTTAAATTCTACATGGAAGAAAAATATAGTTACATACCTACCAGTGACAAACCAAAGTGATCTGAAATGTAGGAACACTACCATAATGATTAATAAGTCTAATATAATACTGTTTCCAACTACACAATTAAAAAAGCCCTCTTTCTTCCCTCCTTTCACCCAACCCCTAAGCTAACATGAGCAAGAGGAATTTATAAAAACTGATTGTAAATTAGGCAAACAGAAATTCTAAAGAAATTAAAAAGAGTTGAAATAAATGCCATATTTTATGACCACTTAGCTCAACCATCAGTCAAAATGGAAAAAATGTTGTGAAAAATAAATTAAAAATTTAATTTATCAAAATATTTTAATGGGATAGAGAAAAGCATATATATTTCTATACATAAATATATATAAAAGCATATATATTTATATACATAAATATATACTTTTCTGTCTATTATAAATATAAATATATATACATATATATATAAATGGGTTGGAGCAATAGCACAGCAGGTAAGGTGTTTGCCTTGCACGTGGCTGACTTGGCTGACCTAGATTCAATTTCTCTGTCCCTTTTGGAGAGCCTGGCAAGCTACCGAGCGTATTTCACCCACACGGCAAAGCCTGGCAAGCTACCTGTGATGTACTCGATATGACAAACATAGTAACAAGTGTCACAATGGAGATGTTACTGGGCCCACTTGAGCAAATCAATGAACAATGGGAGGACAGTGACAGTGACATCTATCTGTCTATCTACCTATCTATCTATCTATCTATACACATACATATCTTATTAAAAGTAGAAAGAAACAGTAAAGAAAGGAAAAGTACTTATATTCTTATATTGGAAAGGTAAAGGTAAAGGCCCTCCCGTTGATCATTGATTTGCTCGAGCGGGCCCAGTAACGTCTCCATTGGAGACTTTGTTGTTACTGTGTTTGGCATATCGAATACTCTCGGTAGCTTGCCGGGCTCTCCGAGAGGGGCAGAGGAATTGAACTCGGGTCGGCCATGTTGGCCGCTTGTAAGGCAAATGCCTTACCGCTGTGCTATCGCTCCAGCCCAAAAATTAGCTAAGAAATAATAAAAGAATTACTGCAAAGTAAGAGAAATAAAAACCTACATTAATGAAATAAAAGTGTACTATTAAATAGAATTAATAAAGTTCCAAATATTTTTTTTAAAAAGTAATACCTAGAGTATCTTTCTTATGTAAGATGCTTATGTAAGATTCTTTCATGAACTTATGTAAAAAGGGAAAAATGAAAATACAGAACGTAACTAAACTGAAAAATAAGATAATTTCTTCTTCCTTTGGGATTAAAAGGACAAAAGAATGTCATAAAAACATGTCAATAAATTTTTAAAAAGGTGAAAAGGATATGTCCTTAGAAAATTAAAAATTGCTAAGTATGATTTGTAGAAGAAAAATTTTGACTGCTGTACTAATGGAATAGTTTAAAACATTCCTATTTCAGGAGAAATAGGTTCACAGAGTTAAATTCTTAATAGAATTTAAGAACAAGAAAAGAGACAAAAGGTAAACTGATAATATAGCCTCAGGTAAAGTATACCCTTTGCTGTATCCAGAGACAAAAGTCTGACTTTAAATCCAAAGCAAGATGACCCAGCTATTATACCCCAGTATTTCTTGGCTGCTGTTGGGTAGGGGTCTAGTTCCCTTATCATCTGTAAACCAATGATCAGTCAAAGGTAAGTCCTTAGAGGTCACAGGGGCAAACCGTTGGTTCCAACTACTGTGAAGAGCAAGGTACGAGACATGGATTTATTCCATTGTAAATCACTATAAACACATGTTCCTTATGCTAAGATTAAACCTTGTGCTACAAGGAAGGAGATATTGTGTAACAGATTCCACCCCATATGGACATCATCTCAAGGCCTCTCTTGAAAAGTCTCCAGGACCCTTCCTGCCATTCTGCTGACCTATGCTTCCTTGAACCTCTCATACACAGAGAAGCATTCCCAACCATCTGCTTGGAAAAACGAACTGGTCATCTTAGATTACCCCTGTGTAGAGATATATTCTCAACTCTGATTAATTGTCATTCCAAAACCAGGGTTTGAACTAGAAGTTCCTGAATGCCATACTTTTGGACCATGGTTCTGAATTGAATTGCATACTTAACTTCTTCCTGTTGTAATTTGACTCTCCAAAGTAAAGTTATAAATATCCAGGGGCCTCCAGTTAAACACATGGTGACTTGGAAAAAGAGTCTGTTTCTGTACTATATCTGCATTGGTTTTCATGAATATTTGAACAAAAAGCAGGAAACAGTAAAGGATTTCATCCTAAGATCAGGCTTAATGTCCAACTTTGCATTGCCAGTCTCAAGGTGGCATTTTGGCATGAAACTCAATTTTCGCTTAGAATAATTTGCATTGGGATTATGGGCTAAATGTTCTCAAAGTGTCTAAGCTATAATTCTTTATGAGACTGCACTTTGGCATTTAACTACAGCATATGCAAGCCTAACTTATGGGCTCAGTCTTTACATGTGCCTAGATTCTCTCCATGATGCAAGCCAACTTTTAATGAAAAACATTTCTTCATGACATGATTTACTTGCTCTGGGCATTTTCTTTTCTAGGGGGATTTTTGCTATACATTAAATATAAACTAAACTTTTGCTAGGACTTCTACTGTTGATTAAAATCTTCTTTGTAAACTTCAAATCTTACCAAACACATAAGTGTATGCAAAAAAGGGGGGGGAGTAATAAATCTAACTCATTGTGTTCAGTGCTGTACCTAGACTATGCAGAATTACCTTCTGCTATATGAAATTTATATCTCACGTCCTTTAGATTGTACCTTAATTTATGGTGACTCACACCATGCTGAAACAAAGCAAAATAAGACAAAGAAAAAAAAAGGGAAAGATGAGGAATGAAAAGAAACATTAAAAAGAAAAAAAACAATTAGAGAAAATGAGTGGAGAAAGAAAGAAAAGTAAGGTTATTGGAAACTGCAGAAGCTGCATTATCTGTATATAAAGTGACTATATTACCACACTGGTCAGCAACTATAATGTAAAAGGTAATGTGTAAGAGTTTTATATGCTTTTCAGAACTATAAAGGGAGTGTGAGTGGATTTTAAACATTTTGATTAGCACCACAAAGATTTTAATGCTTTATTTAAACAGTTTGCTATAGGGCAAACACATTTGGTAGACAAGTAAAATGAAAGCACGGGCATCAGTTTTTCTGTTTTCTATTAAGTAATGTTGCGAAGTAAGCAGAAGTTGGATTCAGATATCAGATAATTATCTCCACACTGTGTGTCACAGTAAATAATTTTAATTGGTTTAACTTCAGGGACCATTACTGGCCTAATTAGAAACATGAAAAGGCTACAAGTATTAGGAAATATCCTGAAGGAATGAGAACATTAGCAATTCTGTCAAGCCATTTTCAAAATAAGTACACAGTAGCAGCCACATTGCAGTGAGAGGGAGAGTACTTGAAAGGTGCTTTTAGGAAAACAGTGCTTGTGAGCATGTAATAAGAGATGAGTACTAGGAAGCATAGACATTGGGTAACAGGCTGACATGTATGCTATTACTGTTAAAACAGACACATCTTGCTCTGATTGCACTTTTTAAAAAGATGTAGTTAACATTTTCAAAGTAAACTAATAATAATAGAAGCAGGGTAAATGCTTACTGAGAAAACATAGGCTTTAGGAAGGAAAAAAAGATCCTAGAGTGAAAAAACTTTCCCAAAACACCTCTAATACCCAGGACTGCACTGCAAGCTTATAGTCCTGTCTTAGCCTCAGTATTCTATGATTCATGAAAAACAAAAGTTTATCATTTGAAGCATAGGTATATATTTTACATCCTGCACTATGTGTATGGCATAACTCATACTCAGAAAATAGCTGTACAACTCAACAACACTGAAAATATGAGATCCTAATGACAACCACAAAAATTTAGTGGCAGGCTGGGGTGGGAGGGCACTGGTGAAAGCTCACGCTGGGGGTGGGATTGGCGTAGAGCATTATATGTCTAAAAGTCAACTACCAATTGCTATGTAAATCATGATTGTTTAATTAATTTTTAAAAAAAGCTGTATACCAAAGGAAAAATGAGATAGTTTTACTATTACCTGGTGAGATCATGTTGGAAAAACATACCTGGAGACATTTAAACTTTCAAAGACTAATCTCTCTCTCTCTCTCTCTCACTCACTTTTTCTCTCTCTCTGTCTCTTCACTTCTTTCTCATCTCTGTCTCTCTCATAAACACACTTCCCTTTCTCTCCTATTTTCTAAATAAAGTTATTGATCACTTGATCACTTGACTTTACGTTAATTGTCGATTTGCTCCAGCAGGCGCGAGTAACGTCTCCATTTGTCCCTATCGTGTGCTAGTGTAGCCCAATGGCATCTGTTCGCTCTGGGAACACTAAGAGCCTCAAACCGATCGTTCGTGATCTTGATGAAGAAGTCTGACCATCTGGTAGGTGGGCAGCCACACAGTCTTTTGACATTCTGTGGAATCCAGTCGGTTATGGCTCTAGTCCAGCGGTCGTCTTTAAATCTCATTACGTGACCAGCCCATCTGATTTTTGACACCTAGGCAAAGGAGACAGCATCCCTGATCTTTAATTGTCAATGGATGTCGGAACTCCGTATTCTTTCTCTCCTTTTAGTGAAACGTGATATTCCAAGCATAGCTCTTTCAATTCCTCTTTGGAGACCCGAATAGCGTTCTCGTTCTGTTTGTGTAGGGCCCAGGTCTCTGAGGTGTATGTTAATGCAGGAAGAACAGTGGAATCAAAGAGATGTGCCCAGAGCCGGAGGTTCTTCGTCCTCTTAGCTATTTGTTCGACGTTCTTGAAAGCGTTCCAAGGCGCTCTCTTCCTCCTGCGCAGCTCGGGTGCCAGGTCATTTGTCATGTTGACTTCTCGACCTAGGTACACATAGCTGTTGCATTTGGAGATGGTCATTCGGTTGAGAGCGAATGGGGCATCAGGAACGAGGCTGTTTCTCATAAACATTGTCTTCATAAGATTTAGCTGTAGTTCAACCTTTCCACACTCGCGGTCGAAGTCGGCCAGCATTTCTGCCACTTGGCTAATGTTTGGTGTTATTAAAACAATGTCATCAGCAAAGCAGAAGTGGTGTAGTTGTCGACCAACTATCTTCACTCCCATTCCTTCCCATTCCAGTCGTCGCATGAAGTTCTTGAGGGTGGCACTGAAGAGTTTTGGTGAAATGGTATCACCCTGCCAAACCCCTCTCTTGACATCAGTGATTACTTCTTTGTAGAATGGTGAGATCCTGGTAGTGAATCCGTAATACAGCTCACGGAGTATCTTGATGTATTGAGCTTGAATGCCCTGATTGGCTACCGCTTCAATGACCACTTCTGTCTCAACAGAATCAAAGGCCTTCTTTAAATCAATGAACGTTAGACAGAGCGACATCTTGAACTCCCGAGAAACCTCATGAGCTTGGTTATCACGTGGATATGGTCGCTGGTGCTGAATCCTTTGCAGAACCCGGCTTGCTCACATGGTTGTCCTTCATCTAGTGTTCTGCCAATCCTATTTAGGATGACTTGAGTGAACAACTTGTAGATGACAGACAATAGGCAGATCGGGCATATTTACCAATGTTGTGGATGTCTCCCTTCATGTGCAGTAGTACAGTCCTGTTGGTTTTCCATTGGGACGGAACCTTGCATTCAGACAGGTAGCGTGTGAAGAGCCAAGCCAGCATATTGATGAGTACTGACGGCTGGTTCTTCAGGTGTTCGGGTCTGACCTTGTCTGGGCCGGGTGCTGTTCGTTTCTTTATTGACAAAATGGTGTATCTGATTTCGGAAGGGAGAACATTGGGAATGACACATCCATCCTGTGGAATTTGGTATGTTTGCAGATGGACATGGCTATCATAGAGATACGAGTAGAAGTCATGGATAATCTTCTCCATTGCCGTTCTGGAAGATGTGATCGATCCATCAGGATGTGGGAGGGCAGTCATCTTGGTCTTGTAGTTGGCCAAGGATAGGTGGGCATTACGAATACTTTTTCTGGCTTCTGCCGCATCTACCAGCACTTCTGCTCTTCTCTCTTTGAGGTCTTCCTTGATTGCATCTCTGCACTGCTTTGCGAGCTCAGACGTTCGTTTGCGGTTTCTTGAGGCATGTACCAAACCATGTTGGTGAATATCCTCAAGAGTTTTTGAAGACAGGCATTTTTTTGCGACTATCTCTCTCTTGGAATTCCTCGCACAATCATGGAGGTGCTGAACCAGTCGATCGTATTCCTCGTCAATGTTGTCAACAATGGCATCTTCCCATGTTGCCGCAATAGTGCCAAAGAGCTCCCAGTTGGTGGTCATTCTGGGAGTTCTCTTTTTAAACTTTAAATTTAAATCAGGAGCCCCACCCTACCCTGCTCTGTCTGCTTCCACCAACCACCAGAACCCCAGGGATTGGATTGCACACAGAAGACCTACCCTACCCCTACCGGGACCCAATAAATACCTCACTGGAAGATCTCCACTACCCCACTACCTCCACTACCCAGCTCCTGCCACACTCCAGGACGCTTTCCGGATCCGTACGGTTGCAACATGGCCGCACGACACATTATAAGACACTAAATACCCATCCTCCAGAATTGCCGTACAATATTTTTTAGGGTTCAAATATGGTAACTCCTACAAGGGCGATTAGAGGTTGCCCCAAATGCCTCTATCCATCTTGGAAAGCTTGGCAAGCTACCGAGAGTATTCCACCAACACGGCAGAGCCTTGCAAGCTATCCGTTGTGTATTTGATATGCCAATACCAGTAATTACAATGGGTCTCATTCCCCTGACCCTGAAGGCTTCACCAATATGGCAGCATTGAGAAGAATGAGAAAGGAGAGGCCGACAAAATCTCAAGGCCAAACTAGACTGCCACAATGAAGGAATACAAAAATGATCGTCTGTACTTTCAATGAACATATGCTAGCATCAGATACATCCATAGAGGACCTGATGGTACAAGCGCAAAAGATCAAGTACGACATCATTCGTCTGACCAAGACAAGAAGGCACCAATCTCATCATGCCATTTTCGACACTGGAGAAGAATTGTTCCTTGGAACATGTGATGAAAGAGGTGTTGGAGGCATCGGTGTCCTTGTCAACACAAACTTGGCCATGAGCATTGATTCATTCGAATGCCTAACAACTCGAATCAGACGTTTACATTTGAATAGATGTGGCTCACTGCCTGCAGTTTCTATCTTCGTTGTCTACACACCAACATCTAGTTATGATGAAGGAGAAATTAAGAAGTTCTACATGGAACTGCAGAAGTTCTATAAAGAAGACCACAGCTTCTACAAGATCATTGTGGGTGATTTTAATGCCAAGATAGGACTGAGAATATCATTCGAAAAACTTCACATCGGGACCCTTGGCCTAGAATGGAACGAACAGGGTGAGAGACTGTCTGAGTTCATCATGTCGACCAAGACCATCCATGGTAATTCACAGTTCCAGAAGGCCGAATCTAAACGTTGGACATGGGAGTCTCCTGGTGGACGATTCCACAACAAAAGAGACCACATCATATTCAATCGACAGTTTTGCGTGACCGATGTTGCTGTTGTCCCAAAATTCCAAATGGCATTGGACCACCATCTCCTTCGTGCAAAATTCTACTTCACAGAGCGGGGAGAAAGGGCTGCAAATAAAATTATTACATCACTAAATATGTGAAACCTTTAATAATAATTTTATTTAATGTCTAACCATGCAATTAATAGCATATACTTAATAATAATTTAATGCAATTTTTTAAATTTGTATTCTAGTTATTATCTTTACACTTTCCAAAATTCATTGTGGTAACTTCTGATGAACTTGACTAACTCCTGTTTGGCATAGGAAGCTGGAAATTCATATCCTTAAGCATATGCATAAGATTAAAGTTATCAAAATAAAATATTTTAAGTGTTTTCATTTATTTCTATGTTTTACATGCAGAGCTTAGAGACACCAAATCAGAAAAAAAGAAGGTATGGTAAATAAAAATTTTAAAAAAACATAATTACAAGTGGAGAGTAAATTCTTAAATTTTATGCCTCTGATACTTAATTCCAACATCAAATACAATCCGTTGTTTAAAGAAATGAGAAAATTAAAAGTTAAGAAACTAAATAATTACACTAAAATTTGACAAAACCCATATGACAGGTTCTCCTTTCCATATGACAGGTTCTCCTTTATACATATGCTTAAAAACACTTAATGGACAAACTTTTATTCACACATTCAAAAAATCTCATATGACTATGTCTATAACTTTATATCTACAGCCCCCAAATAATATTGAATTATCAATAGCACAGCAGGAAAGGCATTTGTCTTGCACTCAGCAGACCTGGGTTCGATTCCTCCACCCATTTGGTAGAGCTGGTCAGTCAAGCTACTGAGAGTATCCAGCCCACACTTCAAAGCCTGGAAAGCTACCTATGATGTGTTGAATATGCCAAAAACAGTAACAAGTCTCACAATGGAGACACTACTGGTACCCACTCGAGCAAATTGATGGGCAACGGGAGGACAGTGCTACAGTGCTACATCATAATCAACTAACCACTATTTTCATTTGAAAACGTTAAAATTCTTTTTTAAAAATTTTTATTAGTGAAACATCATGAGGTACAGTTGTAGACTTACAATTTTTTTAGTTATATAAAGATCGAGTACCCATCCCTCCACCAGTGCCCATTCTCCACCACCAATGATCCCTGTATCCCTCCCCCCCCCCCACTTCAGCTCCCCCATCCCATCCCACCTCTGTGGCAGGGCATTACATTTTGTTCTCTCTCTCCCCTTTTGGGTGCTGAGGTTTGCAAAAGAAGCATTGAGTGGCAATCATGTTCGGTCTATAGTCTACTTTCAGTATGTATCTCCCATCCTGGAGAACCCTCCCAACACTCTTTACATGGCGTTCCCTTCTCTATATGAACTGCCTTTTTCCCTAGCATGTTCAAGCCATGGAGTAAACCTCCTGGTATTTATCTTGACTATTCTTGAATATTAGTCTCCTATTTTGTTTCTTTATATTCCCCAGATGAATACAATCTTTCTATGTCTGTCCCTCTCTTTCTGACTCATTTCACTTAGCATGATACTTTCCATGTAGTATCACTTGTATGTAAATTTCATGACTTCATCTTTTCTAACAGCTACATAGTGATCCATTGTGTAGATGTACCAAGTTTCTTTAACCAGTCATCTGTTCTCGGGCACTCAAGTCTTTTCCAAATTTTGGCTATTGTGAATAATGCAGCAATGAACATAGAAGTGCAGATGTCATTTTGACTGTAAATTTTTGCCTCTCTGGGATATATTCCCAGGAGTGGTATTGCTGGATCAATTGGGAGCTCAATTTCTAATTTTTTGAGAATCCATACTGATTTCCAAAGGGGCTGAACCAGTCAGCATTCCCACCAGCAGTAAAGGAGGGTCCCTTTCTCACCACATCTGTGCCAACATTGTTATTTTTGTTCTTTTGGATGTGGGCTAGTCTCTGTGGTATGAGATGGTATCTCGTTGTTTTGGTCTGCATCTCCCTGATGATTAGTGATGTAGAGCATTTTCTCTTGCTCCTTTTTGCCATTTGGATTTCTTCTTTGAGAAAGTTTTGGTTCATTTCATCGCCCAATTTTTTGATGGGGTTGGATGTTTTCTTCTTGTGGAATTCAAAGAGTGCTTTGTATATCCTTCATATCAACCCCTTGTCGGTTGGGTGTTGGGTGAATATCGTTTCCCATTCTGTAAGCTGTCTTTGTATTTTGGTCATTGTTTCTTTTGAGGTGGAGAAGCTTCTTAGTTTCTGATAGTCCCATTTGTCTATCTCTGTTTTCACTTGCTTGGCCAGTGGCATGTCATCTTTGAAGATACCATTAGCTTCAATGTTGTGGAAGGTTTTGCCAACCTTGTCTTCAATGTACTTTATGGATTCCGGTCTGATGTTGAGGTCTTTAATCCATTTTGATCTTATTTTTGTACATGGTGTTAGGTAGAGATCTGAGTCCATTTTTTGCATGTAGCCATCCAGTTTTGCCAGCACAGTTTGTTAAAGAGGCTTTCCTTGTTTCACCTCATGTTTCTTGCTCCCTTATTCAAAGATTAGATGATCATATGTTTGGGGGGAAATGTCAGTATATTTTACCCTGTTCCATTGGTCTGTTACTCTGCCTTTGTTCCAGTACCATGCTGTTTTAATTATTACTGCTTTGTAGTAGTTTGAAGTTTTCGAGGTTGATTTCTCCCATTTTCTTTTCCCAAGAATTGCTTTAGCTATTCGTGGTGCTTATTGTTTTATATGAATTTCAGGAATATATTCTCCATTTCTTTGAAGAATGTCATGGGTATTTTTATAGGGATTGTATTGAATACGTACAATGCTTTGAGGTGTATTTCCATTTTGAAAATGTTAATTCTCCCAATTCATGTACAGGGGATATCTTTCAATATCCTCGGGTCCTCTTTTATTTCCTGGAGTAGCATTTTTTAGTTTTCTTTGTACATTTCTTTTACATCCTTAGTTAAGCTGATTCCTAGGTACTTGATTTTCTGGGGCACAATTGTGAATAGGATTGTTTTTTCATGTTACTTTCTTCTCTCTAATTATTTGCATATAAAAAATCTGTGGACTTTTGGGTATTGATTTTGTAGCCTGCAAATTTACTCTATAAGTCTATTGTTTCTAGGAGTTTTTGGTAGAGGTTTTAGGGTTCTCTTAGTATCATGTCATCTGTAAATAGTGGTAGCTTGATTTCTTCCTTTCCCACCTGAATGTCCTTAGTATATTTTTCTTGCCTGACCACTATTGCAAGTAAATCAAGTACTATATTGAACAGCAGTGGAGAGAGTGAGCATCTTTGCCTCGTCCCTGATCTTAGAGGGAAGTCTCTCAGTTTTTCCTCATTGAGGATGATGCTTGCCAGATGCTTGTGGTAGATGGCTTTAACTATATTGAGGAAAGTCCCTTCTATACTCATTTTGGTGAGGGTTTTCATCATAAAAGGATGCTGGATCTTGTCAAATGCTTTTTATGCATCTATTGATATGATCATATGGTTTTTATCTTTCTTTTGTTGATATGATGGATTATGTTGATTGATTTCCTAATGTCAAACCATCCTTGTATCCCTGGAATGAAACCCACTCGGTCATGGTGTATGAGGTTTTTGATGAGTAGTTGGATTCTATTTGCTAGAATTTTGTTGAGAATCTTCGCATCTATTTTGTTGAGAATCTTGTTTATCTGGGTTATTGGCCTGTAGTTTTCTTTTCTTGTGGTATCTTTGTTTCCATTTGGTACTAGAGAGATATGAGCTTCATTGAAACTGTTTGCGAGAGTTTTTGTTTCTTCAATTTCCTGGAAAAGCTTGAGAAGATATGGCAATAATTCCTCTTTAGATATTTGGGAAAATTTGCTAGTGAATCTGTTTGGACCTGGACTTTTGTTTTTGCGAAGACTTTTGATTACAGTTTCGATCTCCTTGATGTTAATAGGACTGTTCAGGTATTCTAGATCTTCTTTATTCAGCCGTGGGTGATGATAAGAATCCATAAATTTATCCATTTCTTCTAGGTTCTCTTGTTTTGTGCCATACAGACTGCCAAAGTAGTCTCTGATGATTTTTTGAATTTCTTTGGTTTCTGTTGTGATATCCCCCTTCTCATTTCTGATTGGGTTTATTAGGGTTCTCTGTCTCTCTTTCTTTGTGAGTCTTGCTAGTGGTTCATCTATCTTGTTTATTTTCTCGAAAAACCAGCTCTTGGTTTCATTGATCTTTTAGATTGTTTTCTGGGTTTCCATGTTGTTGATTTCTGCTCTAAGTTTTATGATCTCTTTCCTTCTGCCTGATTTGGGCTCCTTTTGTTGATCCTTTTCTAAGATTTGTGAAGTCAAATCGTTTATGTGGGCCCTTTCTTCCTTCCTGAGAAATGCTTGCATAGCTATAAATTTTCCCCTTAAAATGGCTTTAGCTGTGTCCCATAAGTTCTGATAGCTTGTATCTTCATTCTCATTTGTTTCTAGGTATCTTTTGATTTCATTCTTGACTTCCTTCTTGACCCACTCATTGTTCAACATTGAGTTGTTTAATTTCCAGGTGTCTGATTTGGTTCTTTGTGTCTGTGTGTGATTCGCTTCTATCTTCAGTGCATCATGGTCTGAAAAAATTGTTGATACTATTTCTATTTTCCTGATTCTATTGAGGTACGTTTTGTGGCCTAGCACATGGTCTATTCTGGAAAGTGTTCCATATATACTGGAGAAGAATGTGTTTCTTTCTTTTGGAGATATAAAGCCCTGTAAAGGTCTGTAAGTCCCCTCTCTTCTATTTCTTCCTTCAAAGTCAATGTTTCCTTGCTGAGTTTTGTTCTAATTGATGTATCCAGAGGCATTAAGGTGATGTTGACATCTCTGGCCACTATTGTGTTGCTAACAATGCTCTCCTTAAAATCTATTTGCAGTTGTTTTAAATATTTACCTGTTCCCTCATTAGGTGCATATACATTGAAGAGTGTGATTTCTTCCTGTTGTAAGTATCCCTTGATGAATAGAAAATAACCTTTTCTGTCCCTTCTAATCTTTTTCAACCTGAAGTGTATGTTGTCGGGTAGTAATATGGCCACCCCAGCTTTTTTGAGGGAGCTGTTTGCTTGCAGGATTGTTTTCCATCCTTTGAGTCTGTATTTGCTCTTACTGTTCAGATGAGTTTCTTGTAGGCAGCAGAATGTTGGGTTCTGTCTCTGTATCCATTTTGCCACTCTGTGTATCTTAATTGGTGAATTTAGACCATTGATGTTGAGAGAGATTATTGTTTTGGGGTTTTGTGTCATCTTTCTGTAAGGATTTGTTGTGCTTGTAGGGTTTGTCTTGTCTTATAGTAGCCCCTTTATTTCTTCTTTTAGGTTTGGTTTTGAGTCTATGAAGTCCCTAAGGTGTTGTCTATCTAGAAAATTGTTTACCGTTCCTTTGGGTTTGAGTAAGAGTTTAGCCGGATAGAGTATTTTTGGTGAAGCATTCATTTCAGTGAGTTTTTTCACTATATCCCACCACTGCCTTCGGGCTTGGAGGGTTTCCTCTGAGAGGGCTGCTGTGAATGTAAGGGTTGCTCCTTTGTATATCATTTCCTTCTTTGACCTGGCTTCTTGCAGTATTGTGTCTCTCTCCGCAGCTTCCATCATTCTAACTATGATATGTCTTGAAATGCTTTTGTTAGGATCTTTTTTTAGCTGGCACCCTTCAGGCTCCTTGAATCTGAATAGTTGCATTGTCCAGCTCTGGGAACTTTTCAGCAATAATTTGTTTAACCGTGGCTTTTTCACTGGGATTGTTTCCCTGACCTTCTGGTACTCCAATGATTCTAATTTTGTTTCTTTCTCTTGGAATCATCTCCTAGGACTCTGATTTGCTCTAGAGGTATTTTAGTGTCTTTTGACATTGTTTCTTGTTGCCTGTAGGCTTCGTGCAGCTGATCTTCCAGCTCACTCTTTAGTCTTCAGCTGTAGCCATCCTACTGTTGAGGACACACACTTATTTTTTATTTCATCTAATGAACCATTTATTTGTGAAACTTCTGTGCGTAGCTTTTCAATTTCTGCTCTCATTTCTTCCTGTAATTTCTCGATTGTCCAATCCATTGTATCTTTCATGTCCCCCTTTAATTTATTGGAGAATTTTGTCATTGTTTCTGTGAGTTCATTAAACATCTTCATTACTTCATATCTGAGTTCTTTATCAGAGAAGTCCCTTAGGTGAGTAACACCTAATGAGGCTTCTGGATTCTTTTCATGTTTCTCTGCTCGTGGTAGGGATTTACGCTATTTATTCATGTTGGTGTGATGGTATGGAGACTGAGAGCTACATGAGATTGCTGGGTATGTTTAATTTACCTGTGGCTGTGTGAGTGTCCACTGGCCCAAAATTAGGCCATGCCCACTTCTGCAGAAGTCGCACCCACTTCTGAAGAGGGCATGCCTCCTATGGGTACCTGGTGTGTGGAGGGGGTACAACCTGAGGGATGGAGAGATCAGGCACAGCGTTGGGGATGAACAGGAAGAGGCTCAGTGATGGTGGGCAGCCCAGGGTCCTAGAGGACTCCTGGGGTGCATACACAGTGAGAGCGAAGTCCCAGATTTGAATAAATACTGACCCGAGGGATGGAGAGATCAGGTGCAGGGTGAGGGGTGAACAGGAAGAGGCTCAGTTATTTTGGGTCACCCAGGGTTCTAGAGGACGCCTGGGGTGCATATACAGCAAGAGTGAAGTCCCGGGTTTGAATAAAGACTGACCTAAGGATGGAGAGACCAGGCACAGTTTTGGGGACAAACAGAAAGGAAAATTTTGAAATTCTTTTTGGTTGATGAATACACAACAATTTAAAATTAAGTGTGACAGTAGCCAGAATCGGGAAACAACCCCAGTCCCTGAGAACAGATAAGTGGATAAAGAAACTATGGTACATCTACACAGTGGAACATTATGCAGCTTTTAGGAAAAATTAAGTAATAAAATTTACTTATGCATGGATGTGTGTGGAGAGTATCATGCTGAATGAAATCAGTCAAAGGGAGATGGACAAACAGAATGATTGCACTCATATGAGGGGTACAAAAAATAGTATATAAATAGTACCTAAAGACAGTAGAAACAAGGGCCAAGAGGGTTGGCCCATTGTAAGAAGCTTGCCACAAAAGGGAAAGGGGATAACAGTTAGGACAGAGAAAGGACCACTATGACATGATCGCTATAGACAAAAACTGAGTGCTGGGAGAAGGTAGTGATGTGCACGATACCCTTTCAGTAACAGATTGCAAACCACAGAGCCTAAAAGGAAAATAAGACAGAGAAAGAATATAAGTGTCTGCCCTAGAGGCAATTTGTGGGAATGCAGTGTGTCTGGAAAACAGGGGACATTTGTGTTGGGAAAGGTCTGCTAGTGAAGGAAAAGGTGTTGAAACATTGTATGACTAGAACTCAATCATGAACAACATTTTTACTGTATGTCTTGTGGTGATTTAATAAAAAAAAATAAAATAAAAAATTAAAACAAAGTGTTGCCTAACAAGATTGCAAAGTTTTATCTTCATGGAAGAGCATACAATGTATGTATACAAATAAAATGAGAATATTTCAAACGGTATAATTTTTAGCTACAGAATAAATTGCTTGTAGGTTTGTTAAGGGAAACACATATAAACACAAACGATTGTTGATCATTATAAAATAATGCTTATAGTCTGCCCACCAAGCACATGTTCCATATTTCAAATACCTTCCAAATATAAAGAGGGTGGGAGAAAGAGGGGGAGAATAAAACTGTGGTTGCTTATACAAATATACATGCTCATATACGTACACAAACATACATACATATGTTCATATATTTCAGCTTTGCCCATATGTTCCGAAAATAGCAGCCTGGAAGATTTATACCCACACATCCCACTCCCAGAGCAAGGATACAAATTAAGACAAATTTTCTTAGACCCTAAATTGCTTTAGAAGAGATGATACTTCAGGATACTGATTCCTTTTAAGTCACTAAATATCGTAAGGTAACCTTATCATATATATATATATATAGTCTCAAAATACTAGATACATATCTTTATACATTTCGAAGATTATTTAATTTTATATACTCTGACAGAAAATGAATTATCTAGCCCTGAATTCAGGAATGCAGTTAAAGGAGCAAAGGTACATAATATGGTATAGACCTTAATTTAAGTTTTCCTATATAACACTCAAAGAATTTCTGGGTAGTACAATCATGATTCTATTGTATGTTTCCCCCTTTATTTATTATTTTATTAATGTATAGCAATTAACATTTTTCTTATTAAAATATTTTACAATTATTTGTAATATGTGCTAAACTCAGATACTATGAGTCATGAGAAGGAGCTAGCATGGCTATTTAACTTTGTCATACCTGGTTTGGATATATAGCTTTTAATATTTCTGTGAGTTACTGGATATCAGTTTTAAATATAAAAATTTGAGGTAATAACTGAGTTGAATAAACAAAATGCATTTGAGGATACAAAGTACCTGGCTTTAGTACTATAGAGATGGTTCTACTAATGCTATTACTCATTTTTTTCTTTTTTTTTCTTTTCTTTCTTTCTTTTTTTTTTTTTTTGTACTGTGATGCTCAGAGATTACTCCTGACTCTACACTCAAAAATTTCTCCAGGTGGTGGACCATAATGGAATGCCAGAACTGAAGCTGGGTTGCCCGCAGCATGAGGCAAGCACCCTACCCATTGTCCTATTGTTCCATCCTGAATTCTAGTCAAACTCTTATGATCTGCTATGGCATCTGTTAAGCATCCATTTCTATAACTTAGCCCTAATAAGTCAATGGTTGTAAAATCCAGGTTTATGAACCACAGGTCAAGATGCTTCAAATACTTTCATGTTTTCAGTTAACTAGGTTTCCTAATAAACATGTGTCCATAATTCGAACTCTACAATGAATGAGTCACTCTTTTTGGTTATTGATACTTGTTCCATGATTAACTGAAATCACATTCATATAATGTAAGCCATCCCTCATTTCCATATACTCAACCTCTGCTTGTATCCTCCTAACCAAAGGTTTAAGGTGGGTTGTAAATCTAAGATTGACAAATTAGAGTTCCCTCAACCAAAGCTTAAACACTTTTTTTTCCAAACAAATTAGTAAGGCCCAGTGAAAGCTTCTTAACTTAAGAAAAAGTATAGTAAGACCAGAAAGGATAAAATAATCTTTCTGTTTTGGGGGGGGGGCAAACCAGTTGATATTCAGGGGTTATTTCTGGCTTGGTGGACTGGATCATTCCTTGTTCTCAGAGACCATATACAATCCTCCTTTGCCATAAAGGTAAAGGTAAAGGTAAAGGCCCTCCTACTAGACACTAAGAGCAAAGGTAAAGGTAAAGGTAAAGGCCCTCCCATTGATCATAGATTTGCTCCAGCGGGCCCAGTAACGTCTCCATTGGAGACTTTGTTGTTACTGTGTCTGGCATATCGAATACTCTCGGTAGCTTGCCGGGCTCTCCAAGAGGGGCGGAGGAATCGAACTCGGGTGGCCATGTTGGCCGCTTGTAAGGCGAATGCCCTACCGCTGTGCTATCACTCCAGCCCCCTTTGCCATAAAGTCAGTTGAAAATGAAACTTGCTGGGAAAAGATGTTTGCCTTTCATGTGGATAAACTTTTCTTTATCCCTGGCAACACATATGATACCCTGAGCACTGTTAGGAGTGACCCCTGAGCAAAGAACTAGGAGTAACTTCTGAGTATCAAGGGCGTATCATAAAATAAAATGAAAAAGGACAATCAAGATTTTAAAGTTGGGGAATATAACATAATGAGTTTAAACACCTTTAAAAACTTTTGCATTAATTTACATAAATTATAAGTGATTGTACTTAAGATTTTGAGTACCAAAAATAATGGAGCTAATTGGTTACAATGGAATTGCAATTTTGTTATATATATTTTTATTTGATGATAGTCAAAAGACTTATTAAAATCCAAAAATTATAAATGATTGTGCTGTAGATAATTATAAAATTCCAATACTTATTTATGTTACTTTCAACTTAGTACAAGATAAATAATATAAAGTTTAAAATTATATATTTCAATATCATGAGTTGCAATGGTAAATTTTAGTTTTTTAACGAAGAATGTATATGCTATTATTAAAATTCTAAGAATGAGAAATTTTTTATGCATGTGCAGCTTAACAATTATCAAACAGAAAGTAGCACTATTTATTTGCATTATTGGTGATTGATTCCTATTTATAAAGATAAAGGATACTTCCTAAACACTTTTTTTCGGTATAGTCTGTCATTCTGATGATTCAACATAATGTATTTATCTGGGTTATACACAATAATACGATTTAAACTTTTAATCCTGTGCTCCCTTGGTAGGATTTAATATAGAAGTGAATATAGAACACCTGTATTTTGTTCTCTGAGGAGAAATATAATTCTAAGTGAAAACATTTATATTGTCTTATATATTTAACTTTTACCTAGAACTTCATAGATTTACAGCAAACTAAGTATAAGTTCATAGGTGCATTTACTAATTTAAAACTACAAAAATAAAATTAATCTTTATATGTGAACCCATATTAAAATATAAATTGCTATTTTCTTTAAATACTTAGCGATTGCAATTTTTAAAGAGACATAACAAGTTTTCTTGTCTCACTGGTAAATGGGAGTTGATTTTTCTTTTTTTTTATTTTTGTGTCACACCTGGCAATACACAGTGGTTACTCCTGGCTCTTCACTCAGGAATTACTACTGGCGGTGCTCAGGGGACCTTATGGGATGCTGGGAATCGAACCCGGGTTGGCTGCGTGCAAGGGAAATGCCGTACCTGCTGTGCTATCACTCCAGCCCCATTGGAGTTGATTTTTTAAAATTATACAAGAGTGGCAGCACAGCATGTGGCAGAGTCAATGCACAGAGACCCCCTCCATAACCACAGGTGCCCACATAAGCACCTTGGTGAGAGGGGAAAACTACTGGGTTTTTAGAAGCATGGATCTAGCAATGAGACTCAAACTGTGACCCCAAGATGAGCAACAATTCATGGCACCTACCACATCAGGTAGGCCAGCGGCTTCCCAAGTGGGGGCCACGTGAAGTTAATCTCTCCTACATTAGTGCATTAGATTCACATCTTGGTCTCCTATATCCACCTTTCATGAGGGCAGCCTGACTACCCAACCACATTAGGCCACATTAAGTCCATTATCCTATACTCCAATCAACATAAGCCCCAAACTCACAAAGATAACAGTGAACAAAGAATCATACAACCTTAATCTAAAAGTAATTTCCGGCCAAAGGACACTTTCCCTGAATCAGCACTAAAAGGCCCCACACAAGTCACACAGGAGCACCAAAGAGGAAGGTAGGACCTTCAAGGGAAAAGTGAAAGAAGGGAAAAGAAAAGACCATCATCCCTAGAGTTCTCCCTGGCAGTGAGAGGAGGACAATGACTGTGTACTGGAAGGATCCATCTCCAGACAACCACCAGCAACATGGGAAAGCCGTGAAGGTTCCCACCAAGAGGAGTGGATGAAGATAAGAGTCAGAAGTCTCAACAAGAAATACTCCATGCATAACTTCACTGATAAATAATTCAGAGATGAAATAGTGAGGATGCTTAATGAGCTCAAAGAAACAGTGGAAGGGACATGCAGTAAAATATCAGAGTCTATGAAAGAAACCGTGGAACAGTGGAACAGATACAGGAGATATATTTCTCATATTGAGAGCAGAAATAAGAAAATGGTCATTAACAAGAAAAGTGTCATTAATTAAAAAAATTGGTAGATAAAATAAAAATTACATAAGAAACTCATAACCACAGAAAAATGCATTATAAATCTAATAAGTGATTTTTCCACTTTTAAATTGCATCACAATGTGTATACCTTAATGCATTCAATTCTTCCATTTGCATCACTAAATACTTTCTCTATTTTCACTGCTATTTTCACAGTTATTTAGGGTTATTGATAATAGTCTGCTCCCGAATGTAACCTGCCCACACAGCAGAGTCTGGCAAACTCCCTGTGTCGTACCCAATATGCCAAATACCAGTAACATGATGGGTCTCATTCTCCTAAAGAGCCTTGATTATAATCTCAGGGCTAGGATGAAGGAGACGTTACTGGGGCCTGCTCGAGGCAATCGATGAATAACAGGATGATCTGTGATCTGTGATTGATAATAGTGCTGCAGCCTCATTCACTATATTTACACATGTGCAAAAATCACTTGCTTATTTTTTTTTATTTTATAACAAGATAATTATTGTATTAGAGTATAACTATTTGGAAATGCTGATGTTTTGGTTGATAATATGTAATAGTGATTTTCATCTTCCTAGGTAATGCTTTCAGTAAGGATATTTGAAAATTTCACCCTTTGTCTTTATCTTTGGTAATGTTCAATTTATTTCTATCCTGTGATTGGGACATTTTGTTTTGTGAAAGTAAAATTATTTTTTTGTTTGTTTCAGAAACTTATGTGTACACTAAAACATTTCATTCTTATATGTTGGAGTGACATGACACTCAAATTTGTTGTATGGTAATTACTGATAAATTAGAAATATAAGGTTCCTCTTATTCTGCATTATGGACTAAAACAGATGTTCTAAAATTCAAGATTACTGTGTTATGCATACATTCTACTCTGTAAGATTATAATTTATTAAAATATCACCAATAATAAAAATGTCTTGAATATATTTTGCTTTGAGGTTTCCAAAGTCTCTTGGTGGTATGATTTAAGAGTCTGTGGACTTTGTTATCATTCATTTATTTAAGTAGAATTATTTTTATACTTAACATGTTCTAGAAGATTTGAAGAATAAAAAATGATAAAAAGCACTACATACACAGATAAAATGACAATGACCATACAAAGTTATACATATTTAATTTCACATCAATGGTATAAACCACAAATATTTTAGCATTCGGGGAATCAAGAGTTTTATATCTTGGAGTGGTCAGAGAAGGCTTATAGTATGTTGGGAACTTTGTATGCATATTTGATAAAGTAAAAGGTTAGGATATTAAGTAAGGGTCGTAAGATGGAAGTGTATAGAGAGGTAAAAATTTATGAGGCATCTTTCAAGAACAGTAAATAGATGAAATTATCAGAAAGAAATCTCATGTGTAAAAAATAAAGTAGGGTACAGGAGAGAACCAATTTACTGCAGGTTTCAGTGTAGAGTTAAAAGCTTCACTTTTATAATTCATACCTGAAGAGTTTCAAAAGTTGTAATGTTTAAGAAAAATTAATCTGAAGATATGATAAAGGATAGACTACAATATGGAAAGGAATTACATGGACTACTATTTATATAATATAATTGAGACATAATAAGGATCAGAAGTCAGGAAAAGGCATTGATAAAGAAAAGGAAGGTACTACTAAGAATACAGATAAATTTAGTGACAATATAGAATAACAAACTAATAGAAAGAAAAGAAGTTGACAAGTAAACATAAATGATTAGAAATTATTTAATTTACCCCGGGGGCTATGCAAACAATGATATTTTAGTCACTTGTGGGAAATGCAGAAGATAGATCAGATGAGTGAACTTTTGATTTATTTATTTATTATTTATTTTTAAATTTTTTATTAGTGAATCACTGTGAGGTACATTTACAGACTTACAAACTTTCATGCTTGCATTTTAGCCATACAATGATCGAGTACCCATCCCTCCACCAATCCCACTTTCCATCACCAATGATCCCAGCATCCCTCCCCTCACCCTCACCCTGTCCCCTCCACCCCACCCCACCTATGTGGCAGGACATTCCCTTTTGCTCTCTCTCTCCTTTTGGATGTTGTGGTTTGCAATAGAGGTATTAAGTGGCCATCGTGTTCGGTTTAACTTGAGTGATAATGTGCACCTAGAATTATAACTGGAAAAAAATTTAAATAAAACCACTGAACTGAAACAGAGGGTTCAGTTGTGATTTTTCATGATATAATTACTCTCTGGAGCCATAAGCCTAAATAAAAGCATTATAAGAAAACTAATAATTTTAATATTAGACCTGACTCTTGGGGAAACATTATTGTTTGTTAGTGGGAAGAAGGAATTAGGAAAGTAGAAAAGGTGCATAGTATATACAAACATTGATGACTGCTTTCAGGTAAAGCATCCAGAAGGATTCTCAGATTCTCTCTCTCTCACTCTCTCATTCTCTCTCTCCCTTTCCATTTCTCTCTCTTTCTCTCATTTCTCTCTCCTTCTCCTTCTCTCTCTTATCTAACTCTCCCCTCTCCTCTCTTCCTCTCTCTTTCCCGTCTCTCTTTTTCCTCTCTCTCTCTCTCATCTCTTCTCAATCATATTGGTGGACACTCATAAGCAAAACCAATACCGTCAAAAATATAGACAACTAAGTTACCATGGCTACTTTCATTTCTGAGATTTCTTCTGTGTTCCAGGAGTCTGGTTTACACAAACGGGTTTCTGACTATCCAAATCTTTTCTTCAAAATGTCATTGACTTGAGTTCCCTATTGTCATCTTTCAAACACTCTAGTTTTCTTCTTTCTCTCTTTCTTACTTTTCTTTTTTTTCTTTATTCTTTTTTTTACTCTAGTCAAAGAATTTAAAATGGAAAAGGGTTAGTTACCAAATTAATTAAAATTTTAATTTATATTAAAAAATCTCAAAAAATTAAAAAAATCTAAATCCTCATTTGAGTCAAGAAATACTGGGTGGAATTACACTGTTGAAAAAGATGGATATAGAAAATACATTGATTTTAGGAAAGTGATAACTGATGAAACTCAATTGTTGGAGAACCTGAATATATATAGGAATTACTGAAGATTAGATGGCCACGTCGGGTAAAAATAAAAGTGTGAATATAAGGGGTCCCAGAGGAATGTGGTTTAATGTTAGACTGTCAGTCTTTTGGTCTCTTTACGTTTCATCCCTAGAACCACACACTTCACTGAGTTCAATCATGGTAGCACTGAAGTTGTGAAATCTGGTGTGACAACAGGTACACAATCTCTGGCATGTCACAGTCAAGTGTGGTGCACATCTTACCGAGTGTGGTTTCCCAGAAAATATGGAAATAAGGAATGCAAACTCATCCAAATAAGAATGACAACAATAAAGGAAGGGGGAATAAAAATATATACATAAAAGCGTATTTCCTAAGGTTATTTATTAAACCAAGAGAACATTCAGTGGGGAGATGAATAATAACGATAATTTTTAATCCGTTCCCTTAGATATTATATAAAGTAAAGGCTTTTTATGTTCACACAGACTAAAAAATATACTAGGCTAAAAATAAAAAAGAACAAGTTTCTTTTCTGCTCTACTTTATTTTTAACTAATTAGCATTGTGAAAGCCAAGGAAAGATATATTATGCACTTTGTTAAACAAAAATAATTTCCCCTGCTCCTCGCACCTCTCCACTCCCAACATTTCAGCATCTCTAGAGATATGAGTGAAAGGATGCTCTGGTTGCCTGGGGGAGGGTAACTGCATTCTACATTCTCTCTAAGAGGGAATAGAATTAAGCCTTCATGACTTTGTGACTGAATCAAAGAGAGGCATTTAGGAAAAAAAAAAAAACAAAGCAACAAAAAGGTTCTTATATAGTGAGACAAGGTTTTTTTTTTTTTTGTCACTGGGTACAGACAGTGAAAAATGAGATTGAGAAAGATGGGGAGCAGAGATGATTTTTTTTCATTGGAAGAGCTAGTATCCACGGTGGAAATGTGGACATTAGTTGAAGTTCTTCAGAGGTGACAAAAGAGAATAGGGAATAAGTTATATATGAGTCAGCATATAGGACTGAAAATGTTTCAGAATACTGATTTTAGGAATTTATTTATTTATTTGGGGAGTTATGTCACAACCAGCGGTTCTCAGGGATTACTCCTGGCTCTGTACTCAGAGATCAGCTCTGGCAGCTAAGGTACCATATTGGATGACAGAGGTCTGCATGCAAAACAAAGATTCTGTCATGTATGCCATAGCTCCTACCTCAAATTTAGGAGTTTAAAGTAATTGATTTCTTATAAGAAATAGAATCGCTATAGTTTTTTTTCTCCTTCAGGAATTATACAGATTTCATATAAATCTCTTCTTAAATCATTTTCAAATTTCTTGTTTGGAATAGCACCAGAAAAACAAGAAGCACATTTTAGGTCACTATTTTCATCAGTAGAATTGGAACTATCTTGGTCTAAATAAATATCTGTGGTTGAGAATGATGTTTTTCATCTTAGAGATCAAGTCTTTTTAAAAATATTCTAACTCAAAGAATTTCACTATTTGATTTTTTCTAGTTGATTTTCCATTTTAAAAAGGAAAAACAAACACACATTAACTTGGTTTTCACTGTTCCATTTGGGTCTCTGTTTGCCTCTGTGCAGTGATTCACATTTTCATGCAAGACTTTTCCAAATGCTCTAGCAGTGTGAATTGGGGCTTATATCTGTGACTATCTTCAAGTTTCTTTATCTGTCTTAGGCAGCAGGTTTCTTATCTGACAGCCTTATAATTATGGAAGAACTGCATATTAATGATTCAGTGCTTACATAAACAATTGGCCTTGGAGAAATCTAATGAACCAACTTTGTAGGATTTGATTTTGCCTAATTAAATGTAAATAATGTTAAATGTTGTATATGCCAGGATTTCTACAGAACCTTATGAATTTTTTTATGTACACAAGGCATTATGAATTCAGAGTTTTTAACAGTTATCCTCTAATTCAGCTATTAAGATAATATGGATTGACATCAGATATGCTCTATGAATATGAGGTATCAGCACACATATGCACACAAAGTATTTATGCATGCAAGGTATAGTGCTGATTTTTTGAAAAATGCTTCTCCTTTGAAGTTGGAAGCTTGTACATTTTTATCTGAAGGTTTGAATCTGCATCATGCTTTGAAGGAACAAATGGCCTCCATGTGGTGTTTGGCTTCCCCTTGCCTGTCTCTATTATTCCGCATTAGTATGAAATTTATTGTGACATCTTTTTTTTACTTAAGTACGTGCACCTGATCCTTTCCATTGGTCCTATTCTAACACATGCCTCCATTTAAAGATATGTACAATGATTAGCTTTGAAAACATGAGGCTAATTGTCATTTAGAGGGAAAAATAATTAAGCTTAAATACTGAATTAAGATAGCCATTTTACATTCTGGGGGGAGAGAATATGCCATTTCTATGTATCTTTTATTTTTCAAATAACATAAATGCCTAGCTAACAAAACAGTACCAGAACATACACTTTAAAAGTTTTTATGGTGATTACATAGCCAATAGCTTTTTAAGACATAGTAGCTCTGATTCACCCACCACCTTGATGTAAAAATTTTTTGAGTGCTTGCATGTTAGATTACATGGTGATACAAATACAGTGTGCCATAAATGACACAAAAGAAACATCTTCCATACAATAATGATAGATGAGAATCTGGACTTTTTTAAACAGTGGAATATTCAATCAGCACGCTGGCTCTAGCTTTATATTCTTATTGTAGCCATACAATAAAAATATGACAGGAACTTGCTTTTAAAAATAATGTTCTGGAAGCCCGAGTGGTAGAATAATATGCAAGGTGGTTACCTTGCAGGTAGCATAGCTAAGCTAGATTCAATCCCCAGCACCCAACATGGGCTCTCAAAGCCTGTCAGGACTGATCCCTGAGCTCGGAGCCAGGAATTATTCCTGAATACAGAGCCAGGCACAAGCTACCGAGAGTATTCGATATGCCAGACACAGTAACAACAAAGTCTCCAATGGAGATGTTACTGGGCCCGCTCGAGCAAATCGACGATCAACGGGAGGGCCTTTACCTTTACCTTTACCTTTACCTTACAGAGCCAGGGGTAAGCCTTGAATACTGCTGGGTATGACCCAAATTCCAAATAAAGCTCTACACCTCCAATCTACCTTTGTTTGTAATTATTAATAATATAATATACATAAAATATCTTGAAATTTTTAAAATGAGGTTGGGCCTAGAATATAAATCATGGAGTTTCCCATGAATGAGGCACTAGGTTTGATCGTAGCACTGAATGGATGGGTAAGGGCAATGGTGAAACAGGAACCGGACCTCAGACTGGCCAGTAGTTGATTTATTTCTCTCTCCTCCCTGTGTCATTTGATCTCTCCCTTTAAGGTGCAGTGATAGTCATCATTTTAGCTGCAGTCCCAGTCATCACAGTTCCATAATCCTAAAAAGTAAAACAGTTTTACTTCTTTCCACTCTAAATGTTTTCTAATTTTCTGCTTTAACTTTACCCTCCAGAACCATACTAAAATACTGAGTAGAAGTGGATAGAAAGACACAAGTTTTTCTCAGTTTTTCATCATTAAGTGGACTGTTAGCTGTAGTATTTTTGTAGATCTTTATCAGATTGAAAAGGTTTTGTTTGAATCTGGTTTGCTCAGCTTTTATCACTGATGGGTATTAGATTTTTTCTAGTGCTTTTACTTTATTGACTGACATAGTAAATAGCTTTTAAAGTTTTTTTTTTTTTTGCTTTTTGGGTCACACCTGGCAATGCACAGGGGTTACTCCTGGCTCTGCACTCTGGAGTCACTCCTGGTGGTGCTCAGGGGACCATATGGGATGCTGGGAATCGAACCCGGATTGGCCGCATGCAAAGCAAATGTCCCACCCGCTGTGCTATCTCTCCAGCCCCAACTTTTAAAGTTTTTGAAATATAAATCAAATTTATCTGGATAATCTCAATCATTTTCTACAGATTGTTGAATCTGTTAAAATCATGTTTATCGTTTTGCATTTATATTAATGAGATTTATTTGCCACTGATTTTGTGCAGGGTAATCTTTTATTGTCCTGTTGTTGTTTCTTTTAATTTTTAAATTGTATTTTAGTCGCCATTATTTACTGTACTCTGTATTGGTAAATTTACTTGCATAAATCATTTCAACACCATACCCTCCTCCAGAATGTCCACTTCTCTCCACTGTTGTCTCAGTTTCTCCCTCTATTCTATTTTCCCCACTCTCCCTAACTTCATGGTAAGCTTCTCGCTGAGGACTAATTTTCAGTTTCTGTTGCTTAGGGTTTAGTAATTTGCTTACTATGTTACTTTATATCCTGCATACAAGAGAGCCTGTTCTGTGTCTATCATTCTCCTTCTGGCTAACTTCAGTCAGCATGATACTTTCCCAACACATCCATGTAGGGTTTTTCCCTTATAGCAGAGTAGTATTCCATTGTATCAGAGTTTCTTTATCCAATCATCTTTTGGGGACATGTTTTCACATCTTGGATATTAACCCTTTCTAGATGAGTGGTAGTAAAGATTCTCTTCCAATCTGTGGAGAGTGTTTATTCTTGTCATCAATTATTTGTAGTGCAGAAGCTACTTAGTTTGATGAAGTCTGGTTTGTTTTCCTTGTTTCTGTTAGCTTGGCTAAAGGTATTGCTTTATCTAGGTTTAGATTTCATGTTGTGAAGTGTTCTCCCTATGTTTTCCTCAATACAATTCATAGATTTAAGCCCAATGGTGAGGTCTTTTTCCAGCATATTTTTTATCTCTGATATGTAGAATTTTTCTCTCTAGCTATTGAATGAAGTGTGTTTTGGCGGGAACTGCATGCTATTTTTAATCTTTGATATTTCATTTATAACTTTAAGAGGTATTTGCAATACATGATCTAGAAAGGCATGATTATTGGCCATATAACATCAGGGGTAAAACATATGCCTAGCATGCAGCTGATCGAGATTTCAAACCTTAGGATGACATATTCCCCCTGAGTATAGTGGGGCATATGCGTGGAGGCCCCTAAGCATCATTCGAGTGGCCCTGAAACATCCCTTGGCCTCAGCAGCACTCCATCCTCACAAAATCACATTGCATCATCAGCCCTGTTGACTAAGAATCACCAGGACTGACACATGGGTCCCCGGAACATCACTTGGAAGGTTGTTCAAATATTCTGAATATGATCAATGTCTCCAAATACTTGAAGTTTTTCATTTATTTTACATTAATATATTGAATTAAATTAATTTTTGATTCATGTCCAAGCTGCAATGTCTGTATCAGAATTTATAGGTTGATTATTCATAAAGAGTCTTATTCTCAGGCTTCTTTATCTGCCTGATAATCATTCACTGGAGGTCAAACATTGTTACTTCTACCTTGTTAGTGGTTCATATTTTTCTATTTCTTTAAATATCATTACTTTTTGAATTTTAATGAAATTAATTTACTTGGATATAGTTTGAACCATTTTGGCATTTTGATGTGATATTTTAACAAAGAGTATTATACTGCTTAGGCTACAGCTAATTTTCCCACTATTTAAGTAATGGTTTCTTGCATATTCTACTACCTAATGCTCCAAGAAAGATGAGTTTTCCAGTCTAGTTGGTGAGAGTAGGTATTGGCTGGACTTTGAAAACTTCAACATTGTCCCCTCTAACCTTCTTCCATGTTTTGTACTTCGACTTCTAAAAGTTTCTACATTTGCATGCTCTAGTTATGCCTCTATTAATTTCAGATCTCTGGTGGCCCTTTATAAAGATCTCTTTCCTCTGCTATACTGCCTGTGTCATCTTGGGGTCAATCAGGCAATGCTCAGGGCTTACACATGGCTCTGTGCTCAGGGATCACTCCTGGCAGGCTCAGGTGATCATAAGGGAACCAAACACAGGTTGGCTTTGTACAAGGCAAATAAATGCCTACCACTGTACTATTGCTCCTGCCTCAATCCTCAACTCTTTTACTCTAACAAATAAAATATGCTGGGTTCCATTTTGTTTCTTATTTTCAGTGTCTCAGGAATAATATACATGTTATTTGATTTTTGCCACCTTTATATATTATTCATTTTTTATGTTTCTAATTTTTAGTTATATGAGTCAAGAGGATAAAGCTGACCCCTGTCATCTTATCTTGACTAGAGAGAGTAGTTAGTGATCCGGTTTTAATTTAACAGTAGCAAAGTCATGAGCTGAGAAAGAAAATGAGCGAAAAGAATTTAAAAATGTGAAATTGTTCTCTCAGGTAATAGCAAAGAAAATCTATTCAGGAAAACATCAGAATATTAAACATTATATATAATATTAGATAATTCTAAAATAAAGGATTACATAGAAATATTATAATAGGGGTCTGAGCCCATAGTACAATATGTAGGGTACTTGCCTTGCACAAGGCCACCCAGGTTTAATTAGCAGTATCACATACAGTCCCCCAAGCACTGCCAGAAGTGATCTCGGAGTACAGAGATAGGACTAAGCCCTGAGCACTGCCACGTGTGACCCAAATAAACAACAGCAACAAAAAGATTAAAATATATTGAGCTCTGAGAAATATTGGGTTCTAAGATGTTTGCTTGCCTTGCATATGACTGACCCCAGTTTTATCCCTAGTATTGCATCTGGTCCCTGAAACACTTTCATGAGTGATCACTAAGCATAGAGCCAGGAGTAAATCTTGAGCACAGCTGGACATGGCCCAAACACACCCCCCCCCGAAAGAAAAATGAATTAAAATATAAATTTCCCAAATTAACATTTCTTTCTTTCTTTCTATAATCTTATGTGGTTTTATCCTAAAATTAAGTATCAGATCTTACATGCCAAATTTTTCTTGCAATTTATGTCACATTTGATAATTTCAATTAATTGAAGAAACTGCTTTCCAATGTCAATATTTACAGGAAAAATATAGTGGGTCAATAGTCTTAATAAGTATTTTATTATAAAAATATAATGGTCACTTTGTGTTATTAATGTAAATAAAATATCAAATAAATAAGTGTATGCCTTTATAAGACAGTAAGCTAAGTTAATTGAGCAAAACTGTTGCATGATATTTTCTGTAACAGTATTTTACTTTTCTATTGGGCTAAATTTCATAAGCTCTAACCATTCTATGTAATAGTTTAACTTTTTGAAGATTTATCTTTCTCTTTACATTTTTACAACATCTTTTGATAAATCTGTTTTGTGATTTCCTCAGGAATGCTTGATTTTATTTTACCCAGATATTAAGTATCTTAGCTTGTTAAGTTAGCTTTTGATTTATATCTTCCTGGCTTTACTGTCATTTGTAGTATTTGTAGATTATGTTTTCATTTTGAGTTATTTCGTTTATGTGACTGGATCAGATGAAAACAAATGGAAGGTTTGGAGTCTAGAATGGATTTATTATAAAAACTTGAAGGAGTATTTGTTTGAATTGAAGCAAACAAAACATTTGGGGATCCCCCTTAATCATCATACATAATACATATTGAGTAATTTTATAGAGAACTATACATTTCCCCCCAAATTTCAAAAATCCTTAAATAAATTAATTTATCTAATGTCTAAAAAAAACCTACTTACAGGTAGAGTACATTCCTTGCCTGTAGAACACCCTGGGTTCCCTCCTTGGCACCCTCTAAAACAAACAAAAACCTTAATATAGGGCACGTCACTGTATTGCACTAAGTTAGTACTAAAAACAAGTATAAATAATAAGTAATCCTCATCACCATTTATTTTTATTATTAAAACAAATTAATAAAAAATTAATAAGAGAGCAATACAGAAAAGCATCTAATTGCTGTATTTTATGGAATTTTTTTTTGCTTTTTTGGGTCACACCCAGAGATGCGCAGGGTTTACTCCTGGTTCATGCAGTTAGGAATTACTCTTGACTGTGCTCCGGGGACCATAAGGGATGCTGGGAATTGAACCCGGGTCGGGCCGCTGGCAAGGCAAACGCCCTACTCACTGTGCTATCACTCCAGCCCCAAATTGCTGTATTTTAAACCATGGTAACATTTTTAGATATTTAAAAGAGAAAATCATAATTGTGAAAAAATATAAGGATGTACCCTTATGGGCAAGTTAATTGAAATAATAGTATATGCATCTTATATTCAGTGATAATATACGACAACAAAGGCATCCTAGAGTGAGAATTCAGGACAACACAGGTCCATGATTGGGATATAAAGTGTGGGGTAATTTTGATGTAAAAAGTAAAAAGCAAGTTACCTTGGACTTCATCCAATGAAAGTGAGAGTAAGACAAATTTGAGTGAGATTGTCAAAGGTCTTAAATTCCGGTCCAACGCAAATTTCATACCATTTCAGAAGCCTGATTAGCTTGCCAAGGGCTCTGCAAAGTACTGTTTGGTAGAAAAAAATTCACTTCTCTTTCAAACTAACAGCGAGTCATTAATTTATGCCATTCACGACTAGCTGAAAGTTCCAGTTTAGTCAGATTTGCCAATTCAAAAGTGTCAGTTTAACTACGTCCTTGCAGACTCACCCTGTGATATTTACTTCTCTGAATTCTACAAATTATCCATTAAATATATTCATAGGTATCTTGATTTAATCTAAAAATAGATGGACCTCAAAGAATTATCCCTTTTCCCTGAGTATTCATATCCACTTAAAAGACTCATCGGAACATTTTGATTAATTTAAAAATGTTCTTCTGGTCCAGTTTTTGTCTTACATCATGAAATGATCTAAGAGTTATGAATGACACTGAAGAAGAATGAAGCAACCCAGCAGGTGGGCGGTAAGCTTGGTATGTGCTGTAATTTTCTGCTCTGAAAAGATAAACTCATCAATGATATGCTACACTGATTTTACCAGAAAGCTCGTATATTGTTTTGACTTTAACACATTAAAACTAGCAGTGGTTCAATAAAAAGGGGTCATGTTCAGAATATTTTTTGCCAACTAAAAAGTTTCTTTTGGTTTCATAATCTGTTCCCCCACCCCCACAGGAAATCTACAAAACGGGAAATATGTCTGAACTCAAGAGAACATGCTTTCATTTCAAAAAACTATGATGAAGCCCATAACACAGTGAATGAAACATCAAGAAAATGTAAACATCTTTATGGTGGCGGAAATCCCTAAATACAGTGCAAGGGTCTTTTGATACAAAACAGCTGTTTTTTATGTGTATCTACAAGTAGGCATGAGGAGAAATGATGCTCAAACACCTAAGTCATTTCAAATCAGCTTAAAGCATCTTTGGTGCCCTTAAATATTAATGAAAGTCAACAAGCAGTGAAGTCTTTGCCCTACAGGGACTGTCAGTGGTCAGCTCCTTGCTGTTTGTTTCTGAGTTAATCAAATTACTATATCATTGGTGCATTTGTACCCTCCACCATTAGTGATGAGTGTCTTTGAAATAAAAAGAAAGAGCATGTTCTTGGAATAATAGCACATTAATTCTGAGGGACAAGGGGGAGGGGTATTCTTTTACCTAGATTGCCCTTGTGTGAGAGAGGTAGAGATGCAGATGAAAATCAGTGGGAGAAATCAACCTTTAATAAGCAGTCTAAAAGCCACTTCACTTCACATTATACCAGCTAGAGAGGAAATACACTTGCACAGAAGAAAAAGGATCTGGTCAAAGGAAGTGTTTAAATGATGTTAATTTCCTAATTTGGTTCCTCTGTTGTAGGGTCTAGACATCAGTACTATTTTTAATATTAATGAAAGTCACTTCAGGAAATCACTCCCACAACAGAACTAAATGTTATCAAAATGAAAAATATATTCTGACTGATAATAATACTTATTTATACATGGCGAAACATGCCTTCTTTCCAGTATCAAAATGGTTAAAATGAAGAAGCCAGGTTATTACACATTTCAATTCCAGAGTCAAATATAAAAATTTCTATTATAGGGACAATTAATTACATCTCAAAATGGCAAATGTGCATCCTTGTCAGGTAGAGTGTACTCTGATGGCCTTTCCTCAAACACTGAATGTGGAGATTTGATCTCTTCTAATGGTGCTGAGAAAAGGGTAATTACGCTATGGTCAAAGCTAATTTGCTTTCTGCCAGATGAACTGTTGTATTTTATTGTACGCTGACATTTTAAAGTAATTACGGCACTGTTGACCTTAGACAATTCCAGTTGTATCGCTGTCTACAGCTGCAGTGCTCGGTCTACCTTTGGCTGGCAGACAGTGGCTGTAACGAGGTAATGACACGGACAAAGAGCACCATATGGGGCTCCTTTGAGATACACAAAGCCCAGTGAAAGGAAACAAGAAAATTTTAACATCATCATTACAGTCACACATCTTTACAGCTATAAAGGATCCCTGTCTACACACACATGTGTGCGTACACACACAGAACAGACACACAAGTAACCTAAATGCGTTGCCTATTTATGCTTTAAGAGTATGCTTGAATGTGTATGAGCGTGCGTGAGTGCATGCATGTGTGTTTGTGTGTGTGTGTGTGTGTGTGTGTGTTTCTGTTATAAATAGCGGTGAGCATCAAGAAGAAAAAGAGATCAGGTAAAAGTGAATGTGACGGACTGGTCTAGCACTGACAAGAGTTCAAAGGCTAAAGACTATTGATTGAGATAAAAGCTCAGGTTCTTATCTAATGTTAAAGACACTCCTTGTTGTCTGAAAGCTGTGCACATAATTAGGCAGAAAGAGGAGCACTTCAGCCAGAAAATCACTATAAACTGAGCTTCATTAAACTTAGATATTAGTTAATTTAAAGAAAGAAGTGATTATTCATTGATATATTTTAATGAGCCATCTAGCTGTCTTTCCTATGTTAAGAAATAAAAATGTGTTCAGAGTTCGACCTGGTTAATGTATCCCTACTAATAGAGCAAGATGGATTAATATCACTCAAAAAGAAAAGCATTCATCCCCTTCAATAAAAAATATACAGGATATTAAGCTATGGAATTATTGTCAAGATGATGTGGGAGAAAACTGAGATTTACCATCATGATGAATATTTTATTATTTATTAAGGTACTTGAAAATGAACTAGGAAAATGAGAACTAGCTTACTGTATGTCCTGGTGTTGCCTACATCCTTGCTTATGGACTACTTAATGACAATAACATGGTGCAAAAGAAAATCAGTTTATCCTTTTTTGAATCGCAATTATAATATTCTAGATTTTTTTCTCTAGTAATTGTTGGAAGGTTGCATATGTCATAATGGTGCCGAGGAAAAAATTAATTTCTAAATTATGTTAGTAGAGTATAAAGATTTCATTAATGTCCTGAATTTAGTTTTAACTGTAAGATTTATTTTTCCCTTAGAATTTTATCCCCCAGCCATTGATTGTCACCATCATTAGTATTAAAAAATACCTAACCAATAGAATTTTTTTTAGTCTAAGTTCATTTTGCAGAATAATGTCTACAAAAATGGTCATGTCTGAAAAGCTTACTTTTGATGGTATGTGATGGAAATTTTAATTTTTTAATAACCCTAAATAGAAAGAGTTGATATAGTAATCTCTTTTTAAGTGGTATTTTTGCTTTACCTTTACATACAAAAATATCTATCTACCTGTTTATTATATTAATTATGAAAGATTTAGGAATTTAAAAACTATAAAAATTGCTTTTATTGGGAACCCCTAATACAATGAGAACTATACTGGCATTGTTATTTTGACATAAATATTATCTTTCAAAAAGAGAATATGCAGAAATAATAGTATATAAGAATATAACAGTATATAAATAACTATATAAGAATCTAAGTGTGTGAAGTGGTTAACTAAAGCAAAACAAACAAGAGGCAAAATTCTAACATCCTTGTTCTTTCTGGACCTAGTCCTACACTAGAAAATACAGCTGACTATATCAACACCTGTCTATTTGTATTCTTATTTTCTGCTTCTAAAAACAAGGGGGAATACCCTGCCACAGAGGCAGGATGGGACGGGGGGGGGGATGAGGGGGGGGGATGCTGGGACCCATGGGGATGGATGACGGGCACTGGTGGAGGTATGGGGACTTGATCATTGTATAACTGAAACCCAAGCACAAAATTTGTAAGCCTATAACTGTACCTCATGGTTTTTCACTAATAAAAAAAAAAAAAGTGAAAAAAAAAAAAAATAAAAATAAAAACAATAACATCTAAAATTTAGCTTTAAATATATTGAATTTACAATCTTGACTACATTTATTAATGAGAAATACTCTGGAAGTCTACTGTTTATACTTTTGGAAACTTTGAGAAAATATTCATTCATCCAGAAATGTACATAGTGATGTGAAATTGACATTTTATTGTTTTATTTTGTCTACACTCTCTGGGTCTTAAAAGGAGGAAGAAGATAAAGAAGAAAAAGAAGACTTTGTGAAAGCTGCAAACATTTAAAGGGGGAGAAAAAAAAAGGAAAGAATCTCAATCATATTTCTGAGAAACAAATAACGTGAGGGAGATACATGAGCACAGAGTTGTCTAAGAATCTGGAAACGAGTTCTGATCGATTGAGAATGAGTAGTAGAAAGAAAGAGAGTGACAAGAAGTAAGAAATCACTTCCTTATATTAAGAGTGAGCGATGAAGCTGAAGGAGCAGAGAGACAGATAGATGGAGTTGGAGGCATAGATAAGAAGAAAGCAATGCCAGGCTAGCAGGATGACTGCAAGAGATCATTGCATAATAAAGAAGGTGCATTGAATGCAAACTGGAACATTAATAGATCTGTGATGAGACCCTATTTAATTCTCAATTATTTTGAAGCTCATAGAATTCTAGCAAAAAAGAATAAAGAAACAAAGCACATCTCAAATGGAGAGAACGTAATGGCTCCAAGTTCTAATTCTTACTGCTAATTTTTTCCTTCCCAAGGTTGTTATGCCACAAATCTCCTCATAGGGCATACCATGGAACAGTGAAGGAAAATCTAAAAATATTCTAAAATAACTGGTAGACTGAGACTTTATGACAAAGTCTCAGTAACTGTACTGATCATTTAAATGTGGGAATTTTTTTCCTACTGTTAAAAGACGACAGAAATATTATTTCCCTATGCAATGAAGATTATAAAACAGAAATGGCAAGGGTGAGAGGAGCTTTCCAGGAGGTGGAAATTCTAAAGAAGGCACTTAAAAGTCTTTGAAAAAAGTTTTAGAGATATGTTGGAAACAAAATGATTCTCCCAACTCTACTTAAAACTAGCTAGTTTTCCATGCAAAGCTATTTTGAGCCATAAAAAGACAGTAACTCTAATCAAGTATATAGATTCATTAAGGGCCATACTAGACTGAGGTCAAATATGTGACCCTCCAATCTGGGTGCACTTAGCTGAGGCAATACTATCTCATCATTACTATCTTGAATTTATTGTCCATGAAATAGGCTGTTGCCTGCTTTTCTATCAAAACAAATATAAAGACTAATCCAGCACGTAAAAATGTAAGCCAGACTATTGAATCTTTTCAGCTGCGCTGAATATACTGCAAGTCAAGCGGCAACGTCTGCATAACATTAAAACAAATATATTTCATAATACACTGTATTTTTCTCCTAAAGATCCGTTGCATACAATGACTTTCATTAATCTCAGGAAATGGAAACTGATCTTTGTATATCTGCCTTTCTTTAAATGTCATCTGTGGCAGAAAGTTTTAAGAGACAGCAGTATTTTGCCTATTCAGTTCAAAATTGGCCTTAAAAACAAGGGCATGGGGTTCTGGGGAAAATGCAACTTTGTTAGGATGACTGAATCCAAATGCACATCTGAATGGTTGTAGAAATTTGGGGAATAACTTAAAAAGAGGAAAATAGGTACAAATGTAAATTTTCATATATTTATGTTTTTATTACTTTATAAAGCTTTAAAATGTATAGTACTGTTATCATAAAGACTTCTTTCAACAATAATTAAAATCTCGCTTGATGCTGATTTAATAAAACACTAAGTTTACATATTTTAGCTTTTCTTTATTCACTATACTCTATTGGACATTTATGCAGGGATAAAAAAGAAGTAATTTAATATTATTGCATATTAAATTAAATCTTCAATTACTCTTAACTTCCTTTGCTATATAAAGTTCGGCCTTTGTTAAAAACTTTTCTCTTTTCCATCACAAGGTATAATATTTCTTGCTATAATTTGGAGCAGCTGCAATTTACAATTGTGCCAGAAACTGTTCTTTTGCTGATGTTATTAAGTAATATATTTTACATAGATTAGCCTAAATTAAGAGTCAAGAGGAAAATCTGTCTTCCATTCTTCAACCTCCCCCAAACCTCCACCCCCCCCCCTCCTTTTTTGAATGATGAGTAACTGTCAGTGTGTGGACGCCTCTTTTCAAAGAAAAGTGTGAAGTTGTCACCCTGCTACATCTGCAGGACAATCCAGATGTTACACAATATGAAACACAGGTCTCAGCATCCGTGATGATTGTCAAATGAGAGCAACCTAATTGATATGCCTGAGTCCCCATAAAATGACAATTTATGTTGAGTTGAAGGTGGGCAAAATCTTTCTGTTAATTTAAATCAGTATTTGTTCTCTCATGTTTGCACATCTTCTTGGTTCATATTGAGCATATTTAAAAATCCAGTTTGGAAGTAAGTGATTTCTACCTTGAGATCAGATTTCATTAGGATTGATAGAGAAAAAAGCAAGCATTCTGGTATTTTCAAAGTTTGTCTCCAATCATAACTAAGGAGGATAGGAATTCTGATCTGAGGACAGTTGTACGTGCCTCAGTAGCATTGCAGCCTGTTTATGCAGGTAGTGGCTGGTTTAGGACACCTCTGAACTGTCACGTAGCATTTGAATTAATGAGGCCATACAGGTCTAAGGTCCCTAAAAAGGCCTCTCTAGATTAGGGTCTATTAAATGTGCCACAAGCTGCTCAGTGTTACAAAAGTGACAACAGAGATTCTTTGGTTTAGCATTTTGTTCTTTATTTTTTCCATTATTCTTTTATAAAAAGGATGATTGAAAGAAATATTTTTTCATTCTTTAGGAAATACCCTAAGTTACATTGATAGAATTCCTATAGAAGGATTAAATTCTCATATATTATTTTAAAAACTCTTTATAAAAACATGTAAGTCAGAAATACATATTAGGCAAAAAAGTTGGTTTTAAAAACTCATTGACAAGCTATTAATGATTCAATTATTTTTACTGACTTTGTTTGTATTTTAAGGTTATTAGAGGCAGCTCCACTTCAGCAGAGTAAAATAATAAAAACTACAAATATTGGCTTATAAAATAAAGGATAAATACAAAGCATTTTCTCTGCTAAGGCATAATCTAATATTTAGTTGAGGAAGTGAAACATCAGGGCATTTTCATGTGAAAAGCACAAACATCAATAAAGAAATTATAATTGGCATTCTTTAAGGACCATACTTAATATCGTTCTCCTGACAATAATTTTACTGTCACAATATTGGCTTCAAAATGTGTTGCATATCCCTTGCCTTCTAAATTATTTCAAAACTTTCTCCAATGACTTTAGTTTTTCTTAACCGTAAATACCAATCCATTAATAAACTTTTGTTTTTCCTTAGAAAAATTTGAGTGCAATATCAAGTTAACATCTCCAAATGCATTAGGTATTTAGCCTTTAATTTGGTGCACATTAACATTAAGTGGTCAAAATATGAGGTTATTTTTGGAGTGATTATTATGATTGTAATAAGGCCTGACACTTGCACCACTTCAAACATTCAACCACCAACAGTTCCATTACAACAAAAGAGCTCCCAGCATAACACATTTTAATAGTCAGAAGAGTTGTGAATTCACAGCTTTGCACAGCAGGTGTGACTGCACATCTTTGCACCCCTAAATACACTTGCTCATCCATTCTGACAGATTAGACAATGGCACAAAACCCCCATCACCAATGTCTAAACAAAGACTTCATTTGGGGAAGAGACAAAGCTTCATGCAGACAGCGTTGCCACTAATAACTTTTCCGAGCGGAAAACAATGTATATTTTATTAATGAAAAACAAATTGCAGCACGGAAGATGAATGTCTTGGCTTTTCTGACATTTTAAATAATTTGCTTTTCCTTCCCTTTTGTGCCTTTAATATTTACCTTCATATCAATCTTCATGCAATTTTGTTAATTAGCTATGGTGCTGGCAGCAAAAAAAGGAAGGCACCATAGTCCAGGACCTTAAAACCCATGTTGCAAAGGGAAAACAATTTTGCTATTGTTTGTGAGTATCGTCCTTTGGAGAGCATCACCTTTATTAGATGAAAGTTCATCGTTGGGGTACCCAAATTTTGGGGACAATGCACATGGCAAAAGATTTCCAGAAAGAAAAGAACTCTTTTTTTTTTTCCTATTCAACTTTATCACTGCTGAACATTTAAAAGTGAGACTGGAGATGTGCGTATTTACCATGAGGGAATGAACTGAGCATTAATGGGCTCGGGAGGCTTATTTAGAGACAGCTGCACTTATCATGAATCAGGAAAGGGAAATAGCAGCCCTGGTGTGCTGTTGGTCAGTCACAAATGTCGACTTGAGAGAGCCATAAATCTCGAGCAGAACTTCAGCCCGCGTCTTGCAGAACACCCTGCTAGCATTTTCCTATAATTTAAAGATTATGTTAGGTATATTGTATGTTCGATGAAAATATTAATTTAAAAATAAATCCTGTAAGTGTTCTGAGGCAGCGGCTTCTGCAGCAGCTACACTGGAAACAGGACTGGCTGCTAGTTTTGTCAACAGTAGGAGGTCGTGGAAGCCTGCCAAAGACAACAAACCTTTTTCAATAAAATGCTTTCAGTTCTAAGTAGTCAGAGAAAATCTCCTGTACTCTTTTATTACTGATATTTAAACTCTGATATATTATCTTTTGCTGACAATTTCTTGAGTCAGAAATCTTAATCATAAAATGAAGTGTGGCACACACACTCACACACACACCGGAAGGCAGTTAATCAGGGTGAACTCTTTCTGGTTAGTTCAAATGATTTTTTTTTTTTTTTGGTGGGAGGGAGGCAAGAGGGAGCAGTAAAAGTTTTAGTGTGAGCCCGTTCTCTTTCATTTTTTCAAATTTCCTGTTTCCTCAAAGATTCACATAACATGTATTGATAAGGAAAAATCATGCGCCTTTGAGAGAAGTTAAAGAACTCCCAGTGAAAGAATAATTTTATTAATGATAAGACTGCAATGTCATTTTCATTTATCAATATGGTATAATTTATCCTGAAACAAAAAAAAATTCTGCATCTGTCTTTTTGTGTATTAGGATAAAAATGTTTAAATATGAGATAAATGTACAATAGATATTCAGAATTGTAAGATACTCAATAATCTAAGTGGGAAATTAGAGTACTTGAAATATTGATCAGGTAAGGAATGTGAAAAACTGGTATTCCAAAATAACCCATCACTTGTAAGGTAAATATTGTACTGATCAATTGGCTGCTATGATTTTCATTTGTGATTTCTAACTAAAAATATCTCTTTTGAAACTAGAAAGCTATGAATGACCTTCTGTCTTTTGGTTAGAAATTTAAATACCTAGTAATGGTAGTCATAAGCACCAAATTCTACTAAATGGGCTCAGGGTACTACCAAGCACATATTCTCTGTTCAGCATTATAATTTATAAAAGGATTTTTGTTTGACTTTGAATTCTTACTTTTTATTATTAGTCAAGCCCTTAAGATATATAAGGATAAATGCAAATTGAAAATAATATAAATAAGGATTTCACATATTCTTAATGATATCCTGGAGTTGTAAGATATAATTAACATTATGGAGTGCCTGAAGAACCCTGTGCAGAAACAAAGTGAGAATTTAAGTCTTAATATTCGAAGTGTTGATGCAAAACTCACAGGTAGTTCTCTTGCTCCCATTTTCTCAGAATACGGTTCAAGTGGTTTAATACTTATCTTGGTATCTTGACTGGTTTTAAAAGTAGCTTGTGCATGGAGAACTCTGACACCTTTGCTACAGGCATCATCAGCACAGCAGTATCTGTAAGCTATGCATGGCCGCCTTTATTGTTTTACTGTTTTAAAAGCTATGTTCTACTCTGAAATTACATTAAGATATAAATTTCAACCTCAAAATTATGATTCTATGCAACACAGAGAGCATGTGTGCTTTGTAGCACGAGATCCCTTTCATTTAATATTAAGCATTCATCCTCTCACATTTTTCTATTTTTGAAAACGATTTGAAATGAATAGACATGCACCATAGGATCCGAGACCCTGTGGAATCCCAGGGCCAGTGGCGGACTGAAGCCTAGCAGTCCCTTGTGCAGACACTGCCAGTAGAATTTTTGAAGTTGATGCGGTTTAGGAAGAGGCTGATCTTCACAGAAAAGCCAGAATTCTGAAGGGAAAAAAAGTAAGGCATTTTGTCACAAATTATAGACAAGCATTATAGTTCTTAAAACATGCTTGTGATCAGGGAAATTTTTGTAGCAGACTTCTTAAGTGAAGGCCAGTGTATACACAATTTAGAATGAAAGTCTGGTGTTCTTATACATCTCAGACTGTCTTATTTTGAAGGCAGTGGGCTATATGATCTTCCTGATTTTCACCATATCTTCCTCTGTAAGTTGCAACTACAATTAATGAGAAAGCACAGGTATATCTAATATGAAATAAACCACATCCCAGGGGCTGGAGCGGTAGCACAGTTGGAAGGGCGTTTGCTTTGCACGTGGCTGACCCAGGTTCGATTCCCAGCATCCCATATGGTCCCCTGAGCACCACCAGGAGTAATTCTTGAGTGCAGAGCCAGGGAGCCAGGAGTAACCCCTGTGCATCAAGGTGTGCCCCCCCCCAAAAAAGCAAAAAAAAACCCCGGGTCTTAGCTGCCCTAACCCATGTTCATAACCCAAGCCCTAACCCATGTTCAAGGATGATTCCTTCAGATTGTCTACATAGAATACAAGCTCAGACATTCGTCTTTTTTTTTTTTTGTAATAATCAGTGTTTACTTCTAAACATACTCACAGAGGGAACAGTCATCACAAGGCATTAATGAAATAGAGACAATGAAGAACAATGTTTTTAAATCACTGGTTGTCTTCACTGAACCAGCTAGAGTTTATGTAGCCTCATTATCTCCTTTTGAATATGATGTTCTGATGCTTTCAAGTTTTTCTCATTCTGTTGGAAAATTTGTTCCATCCTTTTCTCCGTGTTGTGTTTTTGCGTGTGTTGGAGCAATAGCACAGCAGTAGGATGTTTGCCTTGCACGCAGCCAACCCTGCTGAACCAGGTTCGATTCCTCCGCCCCTCTCGGAGAGCCCAGCAAGCTAACGAGAGTATCTTGCCCGCACAGCAAAGCCTGGCTAGCTACCCATGATGTACTCAATATGCCAAACACAGTAACAAGTCTCAAAAAATGGAAATGATACTGGACTCGCTCGAGCAAATCAATGAACAACGGGAGGGCAGTGCTACAGTGCTAGTTATAAACTCTGAGTAGAGTTTTATAGTAAAAAAGCAATTGTGAACCTTTTTTACTAGGTCAGTGTGAGTTTTAATAGGATTTACTTAATACAAAAGACATTAATTTTATAAATAAAGGCTGAAGTGGTTTATTTTAATTTACTATGAAGTGGTATATTTCTTAATATACCATTAAGCATAGTATACTTCTGTGATGTAAAAAGAGCATGACATATGGATAAAGAAAAGGATACATAATTCATATAGGTTTTAGTACTTTGAGCCATGTTTCTCAAAAATAACTATGATCTTGAGAATATTAAAAGGAAAGCTTTTGTAAATAAGCACATAATCAGCTTTCTGTGATACATATCACTAGACTGTCCCAATATTGAACTTTAAAACACAAGAACATAGAATGAAAGCCTGTAGTGGTAGTTTGGAGGAGTAGTTGAAACAGTGAGAAATAATTATGTTTATCTGATTGGGCTATGAATAAAAAGGAATTGCTATGGTACCAGATGGTCAGACTTCTTCATCAAGATCATGAACCATCAGTTTGAGGCTCTTCGTGTTCCTAGAACAAACAGACGCCATTGGCCTACACTAGCATGTGACAGGGACAAATGGAGACGTTACTGGTGCCCGCTCGAGCAAATCGACGATTAACAGGAAGTCAAGTGATCAAGTGATCAAGCTATGGTAATGGACTGTCGTGGTAGCACAGCAGGTAGTGCATTTGCCTTGCATGCGGCTGACCCAGGTTCGATTCTTCCATCCCTCTCGGAGAGCCCAGCAAGCTACCAAGAGTATCCTGCCTGCACGACAGAGCCTGGCAAGCTCCCTGTGGCATATTCGATATGCCAAAAACAGGAACAAGTCTTACAATGGAGACGTTACTGGTGCCCGCTCGAGCACAGTACTAGAGTACTATGGTAAATCAACATTACTTAATTACAAAATTACATATAATAGTATGAATCCATATTATCTACTGAAATTGTAGAGCTCAGACTTAGTACTTACCTTTAAAAGAAATCCTGAATTTAACAGGAAATTTCAAGAGAATTCATAGATTCTCCCTAAAACACGTGCGACTTTATAGTTATGGAGTCCAATTCCATTTCCATGAGGTGCGTATCTCTACTGGTTAGCTTTCTCGCCCATTCTTCACAGTATCTATTTCAAAATCAGCCCATCACTCCAAACCATTCACTCTAATAATTATCTCTGACGTAGGAAATATTGCATCCTCTAATTCAGCAGGGAAAATAGAATTATGGAGAGTCAGTTCATTCTGTTCACTGATTTCCAACATATCTTCTCCTGAGTCATCATTTCTTCCTCTCCTGTCCCTTTCATTCCTCTGTTAAAATCATTGTCACAACCATTACACATAGACATGTTTCATTCTGCAATTTGAACTCAGTTCTCATTCTGCCTTTCTATATCCTACCCCATTTTCCTCAGTACTGAATATATACTTCAACTAGTTTAAATCATCCTTCCTCTGGAAAATTTTGCTGATTTTTTTCTTTAAAACAATATTTTGTATTTGTCAAGTGATTTTATCTTTATATATATGAAAACTTAATTTTGATGCCTGACATACATACTAGAAATTAGCTAGAGATTGAAGAAAAATTCTTGGCACCAGAAAGAGTATAGAAGGATGTCTCTTGCTTGGCATCTGGTGATGGAAATTTGACCCAGGTACCACATGGCGTGACAGGTATGATCCCTGCTCATAAAGCAGAAGCCCTGAGCACTGCCTGGTGTGTTCCCCGAAAAGAAAAAGACAGACAGAGTCAGGGACAGAGACAGACAGAGACAGAGAGGAAGGGAGAGAGAATGAAGAAGAGAGAGAGAGAGAGAGAGAGAGAGAGAGATCTTTTCATATGTTTCGAGTCGTATTTTAATGTACTTTAACCTTTTTTATAGGTAAGCCTAATATTCAGTTAATGTACTTTGTATAGAAGATAAAAAAAATCTGCCTGCTTTCCACCTTATGTACTGCATGGATTCTCATACATTTCTTTGTGAGGCTCACACTAAGATTTTGGAAAATTCCTAACATGCATGAGCTCCCATGATAGTGCAGAAACTTTGATTTGATTTCGTGTTTTTTTTTTTTAGTCACATCTGGTGGTGCTCTGAGCTTTCTCCTGGCTCTGCATTCATGGATCACTCCTACCAGTGTTGAGGAACCATATGGAGTGCCAGGGTCAGAACCAGGGTCAGAACCTGGACCAACCAAGTGCAAGACAAGCACTCCTCCTGCTGTACCATCACTCGGGACTTGATTTGATTTTTGGTTAATACAGTTGTATCAGAGTTTGTACTCTTTCCAGGAACTTTCCAGTCAACTCTCCCAAGTCTTATACAAACATGTGTCTTCAGGCATCTATGTATACTAAGCTTTCCACTTCAAAAAGTTGTATAGACTCTGGAAACTTGGGTTTCAAAAAAAAATCAAAGATAATATAATGCCACGTTTAAATTATTTAATTTGAAGAAGTAATTAACCTAAAAATTATTTTCCCTCCGTAGGTTAAATATTAAAGCTATTACTTGAAGATACTTAATATTAGTACCACATGCAGGGTCTGTTGTATTTAACCATAAAATCCTGTAATTCACAAGGTATCACAGCAGTTTTGATGATAATGTTCTTCATAGTTAACTGTGAAATATTCTAGGCTGTGACTATTTTACTTGCCCATCACAAATTATATAACACCCCCCTTCCCGCACACACACAGGTGTATGTGAGTGGGTGGGTGGGTGTACTTTAAATATTAGGAATGAAGTACAGACACTGAGTGATTTACTAATTGTATGTTAGGAGTATGTGTCACAAATAGGAAGGTTAGATATATTAAATTTTATTATACTCTAGGTGACTTTATCAATAGAATCATTACTGGGGTTTTTAATGCTACTTTGTTATAACAAAATATTAAACTATCACCAGTGTTAGTATGTAAAGGTAAAGGTAAACCATAAATTATAAAGATAATAAAAGACATGGTTGTTTTTTCTGTAGAATTTATTACCCAAAACTGTGATTTTTCTTTTCCTCCCCCTCCTCCACCTTCTCTTACCCTGCCACCTTTTCTTTCTCTTCTTTGTTCTCCTTTTCCATATTAATTTTGAATTGTGGCCCGGTTATCAAACCCAAAACGTCACTGATGCAAGTCACGTGTAATGCAATCGAGCTATACCAACCATTTCCCTAATTTTAAAAATAAGAGTGGAACTAACTTTCCATCCAAGTGTTAAAGAATATATTTATTAAAGAAAATTTAAAATCAAAATTAATTTAGAATTTTATCCTCTAAAAATATTTAGCAATATAATATTACCAGTTTGTCTATGGTCTCTCTTGGTTAATGAAGGAAGTCCTTATAAATACATTCATTATGATGGAAAGAGAAATCAACTATAATCCCTCACCTCAACCACTCTTTTTATTTCTGATATAAATTGTATTTTGTTCTTCCTGGAATGTATTTTTAAGTATAGTGTTATTGGACTGAGAACTTAGAACAGATATTATCTTCATTTTCCCCCTCTTCTCAAATAACTACTGTCATTTTGGGGTATAGGAACAAAATGAAGAGAAAGTAGACTTCTGATTCCAGAAGTTGACAGGGTTTTTGCAGGTTCCAAATATCAAATTTGTATATCTTGCTCCTTTGAAAATGTCTATTGTACCAAAAGATTGTTAATATTCCTGATAATCTTATGTAACCAACATGGAAGCAAATGCTTATCAATTGATAAGTGGATGAACAAGTGTGTATGTTTGTACAGCACAGTAATGCTTAAAATAAATATAATAAAAAATGAAGAATTGATATAAGGAACGATACTTATGAATCTTTAAAATGTGTAAGTGCAAAATAGCAGGTCATAAATCCTAACTGTTGCATTATTCCATTTATTGAAAATATACAGAACACACAAATTTATAGACAGAAAGTAGATTGATATTTGGTTCAGGAAAATAAAACTTAGGAGTTATTATTAACTGCAATGTATATTTCACAAGTGCTGTTCATGTTGTATAGTTCGTAGTGATGATTATAAACCTTCACAAATGTACTAAATGTCATTGAGCAGTACACTTTAAGCATTCTGTTATATGATTTTTATCTCAATAAAAATATTGAAGAGAAAAGAATCATGAAATCTCTATCAAACCAGATTGCTACTTGACTATGAAAAATAATACCTTACCAATCTCCTAAAGCTGAAGAGAGAAGTTCAACTCGATATTTTTACCTGCTAAAATTTGGGGTTGTGCTAACACTTTGAACTGCCTCTCATTGATACAAGCAACAAATGAGGTCACTTGCATCAATGAGATAATTACCATATTTGCTAGAGAATCTATTCTACCCTTTGAAAATCTGCAGAAAAGTTTTATCACACTATCAGAGCGCAAATTTCTGTAGCATTTGCAAGGCAATCTTAATTTGACACAAATTCTATATGTCACAGACCATATGTAACTACTTAAAGGTGCCATGAAATTTAATGAGAACGTTAAAACATGAAAATACATAGCAAATATTTGGGAAACATCTACATGCAAATATATGTTAGAGATTTCCAAACTCTTATTTCCCCTATATTTTACATTTATCATAAACCTAGAGAGTTAAAAAAGTAATATGAGATACTGGATAATTTTGTTTTATATGAAAAAAATAAATTTCTATTTTTAAAAACTTAAAACTTTATCAAAAAAATTTAATAGCAATATTGATATGAAATTGTCACTATAGCACTATTGTTATTAGAGTTCTCTGAAAATTATTCATCTTGATTGCAGAGGAATTTTTGAAGACTTTACATGTGCAAAACTTTAATTTTGGAAAACACCTAAAATTTCAAAATACACACATATGCCTACATTTAAGCATTTTATTTTTTAATTTTTAAATCAAAATTTTGGTCATAATCACTATAGAAATAGTGTGTTCCTTATGTGAGCTTCACATGTGGATCATTCCATATGTCCATTTTCTGCTAAATTCCATAGCATGATTTCTTCTTAGAGAAAGGTGAGTTCCCTACATCTACAAATAGAACAACTCAGAAAGGCAGAATTATATCACATATTTTAGCAAGTCTAGAAATATCTATGTTAGCATCATAATGTTTATTCATTACTAATAATGGAATTTTCTGTACTTCCATTACAAGCCTTAATAATTGCTATGATGGCCATTTGTTTGACAAAGCGACTATAATAGAACATCTATTAGCACAGCGGGTAGGGCGTTCGCCTTACAAGCGGCCAACATGGCCGACCCGAGTTCGATTCCTCCGCCCCTCTCGGAGAGCCCGGCAAGCTACCGAGAGTATTCGATATGCCAGACACAGTAACAACAAAGTCTCCAATGGAGACGTTACTGGGCCCGCTTGAGCAAATCGACGATCAACGGGAGGGCCTGTATGTAAATGTGGAAATAAATTGTTGTTCTTTACTCTTCTCCATCAAAACACTCTCCTGTGTTCAGACCACAAAACTTATCAAGATCTACCTGAGCCAAACCTGCAGAATCAGGTTTGTCTATACCTCTAATTCCACCTCATAGGACAATCAAGTTTTCCAGACCTTAGGTTTTCTTCTTGTCTAGCTTACTTATTCTTTTGTCTGCTCCATATTTAACATGACTGTCTACTTCTCATCATTGTGATCAATATCTCTTTATCAGAGAGAGGAGTTCTGATAATTATGCTAGCAAAAATATAATCATCACTCTAGATATTGTTATCTTCTTTCAACACCTTTATTTTACTTATGTACATATTTTTCTGGTTTATGTATTAGCTAACCATTAACTAACAATTATTTGTTAATTGTCATTGTTATGCTCTATATGGAAACTTCATGGGAGCAGACAATAGTCACTCAGTGCCTAGAAAGTATGGAGTGGAATGAATTAAGTAAGTGAACAATGCGTTGGGTAACTTGATGTCATATTAAATATGTTTCTTTATGCTCCCCACCCCCCAACCTAACTCATGCACATCTGTGCACAAAACTTTCCCTAATTCTCTCAATAACTTCTTTGTCAAACTAATCTCAGACATTGTCAGACCAAAAAAACTGCTGCAATCAGAAAAACTTTTTAAATATATTGATAATCATTCATTTGCATCATTTATTACTGTGTAAATAGTGACAGAAGCAAGATTTGTGGGCATAGGTTGCCGTTTAACTATAATTGTTTTCCTTGACCCCAGTGAGCATTCTCTATGCTCATCTAAGGGCAAAATTTGGCCATGTGTGGTTAGTTGATTACAACAAACATATGGGGAAAATGGCTGAGAATGCTCAAATATTGAAACCATATGTTACTTCATGGGAAACTATGCCTTATTAAAAAAACAAAACAAAAACTGAGAATCCAGCTAGAAATATATAGCTCAGAGCTTTTGCTTTCAGAGATTAAGCAAGTTTCAATTATTTAGATGGAAGACTTTATTTTAGATTGAACTGACTTTTTTATATACTAGAATAGATACTTAAAGTGATTACTTTGACAACATACACAAGCTCACAAGTATTAAACATTATGCAAAATATGAAAATTATTTTGAAAGCAAAACTACCCTGAATTTGATGAGATCTTAAAAATTCTATTTTGAGTCATGTAGATTTTATAGTTATTGTATATATTGCTTATATAAAGACAATATTCAACTCTTTCTCAATCTATATCAACACAATCTTCATAGAGGAATGGATCAGGTAAGAAACAGGTAAGGAAATATCATGTTTATAGATAAAATTTTGTAAAGAAAGTTTAAGCACATCTACATCAGAATGAAATTTGTCCAAAACTGATGTTGAGCATTAGAAGAAGATCTAAGAAAAACACATTTTCTTTTGATTCTCAATTGATTTTCACAGTCCTTAATCATATTTAAGGTGCCGTCAACTAAAAGATAAACCAAATTAATAAGTATGGTGCAATTTTTATTATGTAAAATATAATGTGAACCTTATTGGGAGAGTTTAACATGTAAAAATATATGCAAGTTAGAATCAATTAAGCATGCTAATTATAGATAGAAATATAGCTAAATGGATAGAGATATCACCAAAACACTAGGGAGAGGGTTTAGGCCACACCTGAATGTTCTCAGAGCTGTCTCCTGGTTCTGTCTTCAGGGATCACTTCTGGCAGCACTCAGGCTACCATATATGGCACCAGTGTTGGATACGTGCAAGTTTAGCACCTTACTCACTATACTAGATCTCAGTCTTCAATATAGAAAAAAATATATATAAGTGTAGTAAGAATGAAAGAATGAGAAAATTTCATAAAGCTCCAAGTCTAAAGCACTGTAGAATTTTTAGAGATTTGATTTGGTGAACTTTGCCATTTTTTTACCTATTCCTAGATTTCAGTGCCTCTTTTCCAAATATGTACATAGCCTAGCAGTTCAGAGTCCTTTTTGAACTTTATTTTACAGGTAGAGTTAAAACTTTGGGATTTTTTTCATTTCTTATTGACTAAACCTTCTTTTACTACCCACTTTGTGATATGAATGTTGATTAACATTTCTTAATCTCATTTTACTTACTGGTGAAATAAGTAGATATTGATATGGTAGATTACTTTGGGTTAAAAATTTGTTAGTCAAAGACAACCATGTTATTTTAAATCATATTTACGTTGTAACTATGTGCTCCTAAATTCACATAGATTAACTCAAACCAGGTAGAGTGTACTTTTAAGTGTAATCAGAGGCAATACTTTTGTATGTAAAGATAATTAATTTGTAAAAATTACATATACATTTTGATTTATTAAGGGGAACGTAATATATGGTGGTAGAAAGAACATTATATTTGATGTTGACTAAAACCTTCTTTTACTACCCACTTTGTGATATGAATGTTGATTAACATTTCTTAATCTCATTTTACTTACTGGTGAAATAAGAATAGTAAGACATTTCATAAATGCTGTTGGCATTAACAAAATAAATATGAATCATGCCTTGCACGCAGCCAACATGGCCAACCCGAGTTCGATTCTTTCGCCCCTCTCAGAGGGCCCTGTAAGCTATTGAGCATATCTCGCCCACATGGCAAAGCATGGCAAGCCACCCATGATGTATTCGATATGCCAGAAATAGTAACTGTCACTGTCACTGTTCTGTGTTCATCGATTTGCTTGTGTTCATCGATTTGCTTGAGTGGGCCCAGTTCATCGATTTGCTTGAGCGGGCCCAGTAACGTTTCCATTATGAGAATTGTTGTTACTGTGTTTTTGGCATATCGACTTTGGCATATCGACTTGTTGTTACTGTGTTTTTGGCATATCGAATACGTCATGAGGAGCATGACAGGCTTTGCCGTGCAGGCAAGATACTCTCGGTAGCCTGCCAGGCTCTCTGAGAGGGGCAAAGGAATCGAACTCGGGTCAGCCATGTTGGCTACATGCAAGGCAAAAGCCCTACCTGCTGTGCTATTGCTCCAGCCCAGACACAGTAACAAGTCTCACAATGTTACTGAGTCCACTCGAGAAAATCGATAAACAATGGGAGGACAGTGACAGTGACAATGATACTAGAAAGATATGAAATACAAAATATAGTTTCTTACTGTGACACTTCCATATAACTGAACAAAAAAAATATTTTTACTAGACATATCAGAGTTCTCCCAACAGAGTTAACTGCTTAATCATTATTTTTGGAGTAGATGAAATTAGAAGAAAATGTAGGACACAGATTTAGAGCAAGTTTTAATGATTAACTTTAACATAAATGAAGATGATATGAAGTTTAATATGCTTGTACATTGGGTATGAATGTAAGTGTATATACTTCTATAAATCTTGTCATCCAGTTTTTCCAAAATACCACTGGTACTCTAAATTCTAATACTGGTAAATGTAATCTGACTGATCAAAAAGAAAATTACTGATCAAAAAGAAAATCATACATAATTAAGTATTAAAACTTATTTTTGTATGATCCTTAATCTATATAAAATTAAAGAATTAATTTCTCTTTGACACAATATTTGATCAATTACCAGATAATTGAATATACTGGAAAAATGTGCTAAATAACGTAAAAATCCATTTGGGAAGATAGGTCATACCAATATGAAATTATATTTTAACTGTGTTGAAATCTATATGTGTCTTTAGTACATAAAAATTAAGAAATACATCAATCAGGTAATAATATATTATTGGACCATTACTAGGGAAATAAAAGATTATGTAAGTTGCAGAGACATAAATCTATTGTTTAAATTCAAAATCATGGGAATAATATGAAGTTTTTCATAGAGAAGAGACAATAGAAACAACCGATCTTTGAAAAAAATTTAAGAATTATGTACATTTGATTGTGTAAACATGTAGAGAAAAATATTACTTATCCAGAGAATAATCACAATTATTAAGCTAGTAAGAAAAAATTATACTTTGTTAGGTAATATTGAGGAAACAAAAGTAAAAATAAAATGTTAAGAAAAAAGTAATAGTTCAATGAACTCGTATTTGAGTTAGTTGACCAGGAGAATGAAAATTGGGAAAAATTTTAATGAATTGGTGAAGAATTCAATGCAGTGTTGGAAATGATAGACTGATGTAGAGAAATGGAGGACAATAAAAATAAGATGAATCGAGGCTGAATTATATAATTGAAAAGATTTTGTAAATCAAAAATACTGAAAAACTTTATAGGCAACAGAAAACGGACTGGCAAACAAGGAGCCTTGAACATTTTAAAGGGAAGAAGGTAACTGATGCAAGAGGAGGACAAAATTGTGGACTTGACAGTCAGTTTAAATGGAGAGTTCCGGAATTTGTAGGAACAGCTGCTGATAGGAACTCAGGATATGTCAGTTTTAACGATCACCCCTACGCAGATGAGTCCCAAGTACTGTCCCTGGACTTACCCTCCCTCCTGAACTCCAGTTGGGTGGGTGAGCTTGTCACTCAACGACACAAGCTCAACAGCCTGGCACCCATCTCACTTATCCTGCTATTACTAGTCTACAGACACCTATCTATTTCTGTCTGTTCTGTTAGCTTCACCGCACCCTTGCTTCTCTTTTTCCATTTGCCTTCCAAAAATACACATAAACAGCATCGCAATGTGTGATTTGAGTTCTAGAACCTCGGAAAGGAAATCTACTAAATGAAGAATGGATAGATGAATGGATACAAAGATAGGTAGGTAGGTAGATAGATAGATAGATAGATAGATAGATAGATAGATAGCTGCATTCTTTTTTTAACGTATTACCTGTCAAGTGTTGTACTAGTATTTTGTACTTGATATGTAAATATCAAGAGCCTCGAGCGGGCCCAGTAACGTCTCCATTGGAGACTTTGTTGTTACTGTGTCTGGCATATTGAATACTCTCGGTAGCTTGCCGGGCTCTCCTGAGAAAATTTTCTGTTAGATAAGGGTAAAAAGTACATTGTATACCCATTTGTGGCAAGTGTTAAAATGGTCAAAGCAACAAACTGAGAATATCGAATTGAAGTTGTTTTAGAAACGTTGGTCATAGGAAGAATCTATGAAAATCTACAGTTTGGGCAGGAAAAAAATAAATAAAATTTAAGAATAAAATGCAGATATCTGAAGAAGGGAAAGGCCCTAGCAGTAGGAATAGCAATAAGGAAGATATGAAAGAGTGAAAATCTAAATCTTGGGAAATATTTTTGTGCTATTGCTAGACATAAGAAATAAGGAGAGGAACCAGAGAAATAGCACAGCAGATAGAGCATAGGATATTTGTCTTGGATGCAGTCAACCTGTGTTGAATCCCTGGTATCCCATATGGTCCCACAAACACCACCCGGATTAGATCCCTGAGGAGAGAGCTGGGAGTAAACCCTGAGTAAATTTGTTTTCAAAATACACACAAAAAAATTTTTTTTGTTAAATTTGTACTTTAGGTAATTTTCTATTTAAATGACTATTTAAATATATATTTCTCCAAAATATTTTCTCAAATATTTCAGATGACATATATTATTTAAAAAGAATTCTTTTTGTTGGTTTTATGCCTAAATGAATATTCAACCTATATTAATAGACTCTTGTTGGGAAACCTACACGATGACCATTTTAATTTTCTCTCTGAGTGAGAATGAAGGATGCTAGACTATTTTAAATAAGGCCTAAGTAAAATAATTTGTTGTGTGGAAAACATATCACAAAGTGCTAAGGATAAATGCATGAAAATTGGCTAGGAATATATTGCTAGAGCTAAGGTCAGAAATAGTGATATGTTAGAGCAGAGAAAGAGATTACTAGTACTAGAAGTGACAGACTAGATTTTGATAAAAAGGGAGCAAAAACTATTACAAGTTTTCTTGCTTAAGTAGCTGTTAGTAGAGCTATTGTTTGCTTAAATAGAAAAGTCAGAAGAAAATTTATGACTGATTAATCAAGTCTAACAATTTTATTGAAGAATACTCTCCATGTTGAATATTTAATGTAGCAGCTATATAGGGATATATGATATGATGATTTCTATTAAGGGTGTATAATATAATGATATTTTAGTATATTTAGAGTTGTTCAATCATCAATTCGTGTAAGTCTAGAATATTTTCATCACTCCCAAAAGGATTCTTTCACATCTTTTTGTAGTAAATTTCAATATCAATCTCAAGCATTTGAAAAGTACTATTTTTTCACAACTAGATTTGTTCATTGTAAATACTATCATATAATGTGTAGGTATTTATGTCTGACTTCTTCAAATTAGCACTATCATTTAATATCCACCTATCTAACAAAATGCTCAGTATTTTATTTTTTATAAATCACTAAATAGTATTTGTTTGCATATTATTTTTCTCAATCTGGGATTATTTTTTAAAAATTTTTATTAGTGAAACACCATGAGGTACAGTTGTAGACTTACAAATTTTTGTGCTTGGCTTTCAATTATACAATGATCAAGTACCCATCCCTCCACCAGTGCCCATTTTCCACCACCACAATCCCAGTATCCCTCCCAACCCCCATTCCACCCTGCCTCTGTGTCAGGGCATGCCCTTTTGTTTTCTCTCTCCTGGGTGTTGTGGTTTTCAAAAGAGGCATTGAGTGGCAATCATGTTTGGTCTATAGTCTATTTTCAGCATGCTACTCCCATCCTGGAAGGATCCTCCCAACACCCTTTATTTGGTGCTCCCTTCTCTATCTGAGCTCCCTTTTCCCCTAGCATGTGTGGTTGACCTCCAAGCCATGGAGCAAAATTCCTGATACTAATCTGGGACACTCTTGGGTGTTAGTCTCCTATTTTGTTACTTTATGTTCCCCAGATGAATGCAATCTTTCTGTCTATCCCTCTCTTTCTGAAAGTATCATGCTAAGTGAAATCTGGGATTATTTTAAATAATGCTTTTTAGCATATAAATGCAAACCTTTAAGAAGAAATATGCTTTATTTATTATGTTTATATTCTTTGGAGAAGGTCTTCTAGCCTGTACAGTAATAATTGTTTAGTATAAACATCCAAGTAAGGGTGTTGGGTAATACAAGATATATCATTCTAGCGTTCATGAAAACAACTAGACCATGTAACGTTAAATAAGTGGTAAATGTCATTAGGAAAGAGAAAGGTCTATGGTCTAAAGATTATCTCCTAGGGCATGCTAATTTAAAGGTTAGGAAAATGAAGAAGATTCATGTAAAGAGAATGAGAAATATTAAACACGGAAAAGGTCAAAGCAGACACATGTGCCCTGTGTATTATATCCCATTGCCCAATCTTTAGACTCAACTGAAGCCATATAGCTCTTTCACTGCATAATAATAAGCATCCACTTTTTTCTGCTTAGATATCACGCAGTTTTATTTTTACAAATAAATTAAAACAAAAACAAGAATTTAAAAATAAACTGTAGACTTAGGTCTTGTGATGGGGCAAGGATGGGATTCAGGATTATAAATCCTCCAATGTTTTATCCTTTGCAAATAATTCTGACTTTAATAAAAACAGAAAAGGCTGACTGGTGTTTATTCAAAGAAAATAAAGAAAACTAAAGGAAGGAAACAGATGCGTATTGGACTCAATTCTAGAAATTTTGCTTCAAGGCAGAAATTAGAAGTGTGCTGATATTAAGCTGACAGAGATGTACCTAGACAACTTAAAGTAGAGATTGACCTTAAAAATTCAGAATTTATATCACGTTTATGTAGAGGTAAATAACATTGAAGATGCAGGAGACAATGGGAGAAATGTTGAAGTGATAGCTTTGTGTAGTGCAGTAAATAGGAATAAGTGCCAGGATTTTAACTTACAAGTGGACTCCCATCTGTTTAGTCATAGCTTTTGGACGTTGATGTGAGGGCATTAGAATAATTAGTGGTAAATATAAGGGAGTTACTAATAATTTTACTCCTGATGTTCAAGGAAGCTGATAACTTACTTTCTGCTTAATCCACAAAGAACACTGTATCACTGTAGCACTGTCCTCCCGTTGTTCATCGATTTGCTCAAGCAGGCACCACTAACGTCTCCATTGTGAGACTTGTTGTTAAATGTTTTTTGGCATATCGAATATGCCACGGGGAGCTTGCCAGGCTTTGCTGTGCAGGTGGGATGTTCTCGGTAGCTTGCCGGACTTTCCGAGAGGGGTGGAGGAATCAAACCCAGGTCGGCCGCGTGCAAGGCAAACACCTTACCCACTGTGCTATCACTGCAGTCCACAAATAACACTAGATATTTATATTTTAAATAGCTTGCTTTTTTTCCAAATATTACAGAGAATCATCATTTCTTCTCCATAATATTGTGCCAATAGGTATCAACTAGAAGTGTGAAGTCCTTGGTGTAGTGGACAGACAAATTTAATACAAAACAATCAGCAATTAATTATTGCAACTGAGAAGGATAAGACAAATATCCTTGTCTATCAACTAAGACTAAGAACAAGAAGTACATATGCAGGAGAGAGTTGTGTATATTCTGGCATGTATGTATGTATATATATTTATATATATGCATTAATTAAAAACAAAAGTTCGGGCAGTCACATGTATCAATAGACAAATTCTTCAAGAAGGAAATACAACTTTGTTATAAGAGTTACATTATTTTCTATCTGAAGTTCTTTGTATTCATCCTTTTTGAGATAGCTGAGATAAAGGCCTTACTATACACTTTTATTAAAATAAATCACAAGAAAAATCATATTATAAATAAAGCATTAAATTAGTGATTAAAGAACTAGTCATTTTAGTTTTATTTTTGACATTATCAAGTTGTACAATAACTTTTGTCCACTAAATAAAATACTGACTTATGTTAACATTTAATGAGTAATTGTTGTGGTCATATAATTTTAGGTGATACAAACAAATGAGCAAACAATCCCTGTCCCCATGAGATACAGAAATAGAACAGAATATTATATTAAAACTGTAAGAAACAGTATATAACAAAATATCTAATTAATGCACCTAGTAAACGTAAATTACGTTATGACAGGATAATAATTTTATGAAAATGGTCTAAAAATAATACTTGACTAGTAGGATAGTACAGAGTTGTTTGATCTGCAGCTAACCCTGGTTGTACCCCTGTACTAGGATATGGTCTCCCAAGCATGTCAAGTGTCATTACTGACTTTAGAGTTAGGAGTAAACCCTGATCATAGAGGGGAGTGCTCCTCCACCTCCATCCTCCTCCCCACAAAAAATAAGAAGAAATTGACTAAGGAAGAATATTTCATATTCTGCACTTTAACTGATTAACATTGACTTTTTTTGGATGGGACATTGGATTTTTTTGTCACATATAAAACTGAAGTATCTTTAAATATAGATCTTACTTCAATCATTTATTGAACTGAGAAAACCTTATAAGTGACAAATATTCTAAATTGAATAGTTATTTAATGCAATCAACTTCCCAAACATTATAGCTTAGTCTCAACTGCTTTAAATTAGTTGGAATATTTTGCCAAGCATTCACTTGGGCAAAATTATCTAACACAAGCTTATTTTAGAATAATGCATTGAATACCTCATTTAATTTATTGGATACCATGTTGAAAATAACAAGAATTCCCTAATTTAACATTTAAAGTGTGATGTTTGTTGCTTTTTTTATGAACATACAGCTGAAAAATTGTATGTCATAAAACAAGGGCCAGCTGGAGTGACAATTTTACTTCTTTTTATAGAATTGGATGTTTTTATATATTTTTCTTACCTAATTGCTTTAGCTAATATCATACAGAAGAAAGTGAGAATGAATATCTTTGTCTTGTTCTTGGACTTAGAGAAAAACTTTGTATTTTTGTTATGAAATAAGGATGAATATTTCAGACAAGAAATCTAACATATTTCTCTTTGTTTAGACACTATTTTGGGTCCATGTAGTTTAACTTTATAGTAAAGTTGTTCAGGGGCGAGGAAAATAGCTCAAATAGTTGGAACACATATCTTGCACACAAGGCCAGAGATCAGGTCCTTTCACACACCCAAGAAGCACAGAGTATAGCCCAAGAGCTCCCAACCTCTGCCAAATGTAACCCTAGTCACACTGAAATACCTCTGGGTACCCCTAAATATTCTCAAGAACCTCTTGGTCTCAGAATATTACATTGATACTTAAGAGATTTGAAGTGTACTTCCTTGTTGATTGAATACCAATAGGAGTGACAATTGGGTTCATCTGAAAAGGAAACAAGGCTATTCATAGTTTATTCAGGGGCTCCTCAGGAAGCCACAGCAGGAAACAAATTAGGATAAAATGAAATAAAGAACCACAAAAAGGGCTGTTTGCTTTCCATTACCATGTCAGGTACAGATATCTTTGGAAAAGTGGAAGTATCACATCAGTTAAGAAAAATAAATTCATAAAAATTCCCTTGGTTGGGCCAGAGCAATAGTACAGCAGGTAGGGTGTTTGCCCTGCATGCAACCAACCAAACTTTGATTCCAGCATCCATTGAATACCTGAGTTCAACCAAGAGTGAACCCTGAGAGTAGAGCCAGTAGTTAGCTCTGAGAACTGTCAAGTGTGTGCATACCAAAAAAATAAAATAAAATAAAATAATTTTGGATTATACTTTGGTAATTTCTGTTCTTTTCTATTCTTTCCTTTTCTTTGGTGGGGGACACACCCCCAAGATGTGCTCAGGACTTACTTCTGGTAATGGTCAGGGATTCAGGGATCACTCCTGTAGGGCTCTCAGGAAGATACGGGGTGCCAGGGATCAAACCTATGTTGGCCATATGCGAGGCAAAAACACTGCCTGTTGAAATATGGCTCTGGCCCTTTATTTTGTTAATTTCTAAAAGAAAGAAAATGTTCTGGGGACTGCCATATTACTATCACTTTTGAAAGGCAACAGTGGGAAATAAAAGTTTAGCCATATTGGTGTGCATAGGACATAAAACATCACTGAATGTGGGTAAAAACAATTCTGCTAAAATGCAAAAGAACAAAGGAAACAAAAATAGATTTCTGAAAAATTTTATAGACTATATTTTGTCCCTGAATTATTCATATTGTAAAAGATGAATTCTCGATCATCAATCCATTTATGCAAAATATGTTTGCATATGCTTCTTCACATAATTGACAAGATAACCACTGTATATAAAATTCTAGTAGAAAAAATAGTGAACTATCTAAATATGTTATGTATGTTCTTTCAATGTAGTATAGAAACATTAGAAAAATCATTGCTTAATACATTTTATAAGTTTACATCACTGTAACACTGTATCACTGTCATCCCGTTGTTCATCCGTTTTCTCAAGCAGGCACCAGTAACTTCTCCATTCATCCCAGCCCTGAGATTTTAGCAGACTATCCTTGTCATTCCCAACAATTTGAGGCTCTTTCAGGGTCAGAGGAATGAAACTTGTTATTGTTACTCTTTTTGGCATATTGAATACACCACGGGGAGTTTGCCAGGTTCTGCCATGTGGGTGGGATACTCTAGTAGTTTGCCATGCTCTTCGAGAGGTGAAAAAGAGATAGAAGGAGAAATAGACATCATATTCACATGCACAATGCATTATATTTCACAGCAATTTTATTTTACAATGATCATAGATTTTCCTTTGGATAAATACTATATATACATATATACATTTATGTATAACATAGTTTAACATAGAAAAGTTGTCAAAGTTTTATAATTTATGTATATATGGTATCTATATATTTATGTATACAAGCAACTACTTTTCAGATAAGCATAAAGTTACACTAAAAGCTTTGTAATTAATTTACTATGTCACTTAAAGTTTAATAGGTCCATTTCTCACTTTTCTATGTTTAAAATGAAATTGCTTTATTTTACTGTGTCTTGTTCGTTTTTGTGTGGGGGACCACACCAAATAGTGCTCAGGCCTCTGAGATCATAGGAATCAGTGGGGGCTCAGGGGATCATATGATGTATAAGAGATCAAATCCAGGTCAGCCACATACAAGACACGTGCCCAATCTGCACATGTACTATCTCTCCAGTCCCTATTTTGCTGTGGTTGATGCATCACTGCGATATAACCTTATATACATTTCAGGTGTGAAACATTGAAAATTAACATGTTTATGTACATTAACTTTACAACTAAAACTTTAATTTCATCCTTCACTAAGCACTTGTCTTCTTTGTCTAACTTATCTGCCCTTTTTCATGTTCCTTTATGGAAACCTCTGATTAGTCTAAATTCAAAAGTGTTTTGTTTTGCTTAATTCACTGGTTTATTTTCTATGTATCCCACATAAGTAAAACCAGACAGCGTAGGTTTTTCTTCATATGACTTATTAAACTAAGAAAAATATATGGTCAATAAATATTGTTGAAAATGTAAAGTTATCTTTTATAACTGAGTAGTATTTCATTGTTCATATATATCACATATTTTTGTAAAAAAAATATATACTCAGTAGATGGTCACTTTTTCCAAATTTCTTCTATTAAAAAGATGCTGGGTTAAGAAAAGAAATATATATATATATTCAAACATATACGTATATGTTTGAATTTGTGGTTTTTGTATTTGAGGGCTAAATACCCTATAAAGAGATAACTATTGAATGGGATTTGGATTTTAATTTTTGAGGAATATCTAGACTATCAGTAATTCTGTACAAATTTATATTCATACCAACAATGTCTAAAGATTTGATTTTCTCTTCTTTCTCCCTATATTTTCTTCTCTTTTGCATATAGACATTCTCTCACATCTGAAATGAGTTCTACTTGTTTTATAAGCATTTCATACTAATAAGTATGGTATATATAATTTCATGAGCGATAGAAGGACTGGAGCGATAGCACAGTGGGTAGGGCGTTTGCCTTATATGCGGCTGACACAGCCGACCCAAGTTCGATTCCTCCACCCTCTCAGAGAGCTTGGCAAGCTACCGAGAGTATCTCGCCCACAAGGCAAAGCCTGACAAGGTAACCATGACGTATTCGATATGCCAAACACAGTAACAACAAGTCTCACGATAGAGATATTACTGGACCCGCTCGAGCAAATCGATGAACAATGGGAGGACAGTGACAGTGACATGTCTTCATCTGGGCTGGAGCAATAGCACAGTGGGCACGCTGTTTGCCTTGCACACAGTCGACCCGACCAACCCAGGTTCGATTCCTCTGCCCCTATTGGAGAACCTGGCAAGGTACCAAGAGTATTTCGCCAGTACTGCAAAGCCTGGCAAGCTTCCTATGACGTATTCGATAAGCCAAACACAGTAACAAGTGTCACAATGCAGACGCTATCAGGCCCGCTCTAACAAATCGATGAACACGAGAGGATAGTGACAGTGACAGAGACGTGTCTTCATTGAAAAAAATGTCTATTCAGATTCTCTGTACATTATTATGTCTTGGTGTTTATTTTTCATGCTATCCTTTATAAACTGGGTATATTTTGAATATTAATTTTAAGATAATAATGTGCAACTATCTTCTCTTATTCAGTGGGTATCTTTTTGGTTGGATGAAAGTTTGTCACTAAGAAAAAGCTGTTTAGGTCACTGTAATCAACAAAAAGTTATCATTTTACCTCTAGCTTTCCAATTTGGAATTCTTTTATATAATTTCATGTGGAATTTATCTTGTTAGGATTTCTAACAATGTTGAATTATAGGAGTGAAAATGGTCTTATTCTTGATTTTAGAGAATATCTTACAGCTTTTCACCACCAAGTATAGAATTAACTGACTTGACGTTTTTGTTCTTTATTGTATTGAGGTATATTTCTTCTATACCCATTTTGTTGCAGTTTTTATCATAAACAATGGTGAGTCTTGTTAAATCTTTTCTCTGAATCTTTAAAATGATCACATTTTTATCTTTATTTTTGGAGATGTAGTATATTACATTTGTTGAACTACTAACGCTATGTTAACATGGGACACTCTTGACAGTAAATTTATATTTTGCAAATGTATTACTGAATTAGGTTTTCAGTAATTTGTCAAGAATTTTCACATATATGCTCAGATTTGGTTTATAGTCTATAGTTTTATTTTTCCCCATGACGCCCTTGCCTACTTTTGAAGTCAAACTCATGTTAGTTTCATTGTATGTGCTGAAATTTTCACTTCTCTGTTTCTTCTTTTGTAAAAGGAAGCCCTCCAAAAAATTTCAAGAGGCCTGGAAGATACCTCCAGTGACTGTCACACTCTCCCAGATGGTTTACTGATAAGGCCTGTGGATGAGGGGCTGTCTATGGACCCTGTAGTACTGGTGACCATCAGGGTCACCCTGATGTTGCATAGGGGTCTCCAGTTAGTTTCCTGATCTCTGAGTCACTTCCCCTTCCCAGTTTCTATTTTGATTAGTCTATTTCACATTTATTAATTTAAAAACCACGAGTGAAAAATTAGACACTCAAGGACTCTAATTTTTCTAAAGATTTTGCTTAACAAATAATTTGATATTTTTATTTGCCAATATTCTTGTGCCATCTAATACTATACTATATATGCATCTGTTTTGTATATCTTGCTTTATAAGCTTATTATTTGCTTTGTTAATTTACCGTAATTCTGGTTGTCAGATCATTAACTTTTGTCACCAGATCATAAATTTAAAATGTCTTGCATTTTTTTAATCTACAAAGAAATTGCACAATTCCATTTGTGTAAACTATTTTAATTAAAAAGTCATTGTTTATTAAAATGAAGAGAAAAATATATAAAAAAAATACTAGCTTCATTTTCCTCCTGCATATTTAAAGCAAGTGTTTTTAGAATTGTGATTAAAACTCAAGTTGGGTTTTATATATATTTAGGAATAATTTACACAACTCTCAGTCTTTCTAAATAGAAGTCAACTAAAACTACTGTATTTTTCAGTTAAATTAGCTTTGTGATTTTGAAAAATGTTCTTCACATTGCTTTTTACATGACATAAATTTCACTGCGCACCAGAGGTGACATAGGAAACATTCCGTTGGTTAAAAATATTACAACAAGTGGCTGTGTTATATGCAATTTTCAAATAAGAATCAATCAATTCTTAGGTGGTGATGTGCAAATTCTCAGTCAATTTAACTGGTTTGGATCTATTGTACACTACAGTAGTTTAATGGTTCAAAGTATATTGCAGTGAATCTAGCTTCAAAAGTCAAAGGGGAGAGGATTAGGGTTTCATTTCCTTTTAGCCATCGCCATGTCTGTTTTCTGTCCAAGGTACCTCTTGCTGCCGTTTAACCCGTGCTTTTAAAGACAAGAGGGGTTGAGAACCTGAGGGCCTCTGGCTTCATTTTAACAAGGCGTCACTAGCACTATGGTACATAATTTGTCATAAGTGTCAAAGGTCACTGGATGTTCAAAACTTACAGCCAGCAGATGGTCATTAAGAAAGCAGTTATGTTTCAAAGGCAAAGACTGTTTTGTGGTATTTACTTTAGAGTGCTAGTGTCATACCTTAGAGTGTTTTGGAAGAGATTCTAGTTTAAATCAAGTCATCCTTGTGGTTGGCTGCTTAAAGGTAGTAACATAAAGATTCATTTGGAAAGACATTCCATTTGCTTTTTGTGTTCTAAAATTTACATCACACGATTCTAATGTTTTCTATTATTAGATAATAGTTACAGACTTTCTAATTCTCATTATTAGGGAAATTAGTAAAAATTTAAGTGAGAAGTAAATTACTGAAATGTGCTAATTTGAATTTCCATATATAACTCAATCAAAAAATTTATAAAAATTATGAGTTATAGATAAATTTATATAGCACTGTTGCACTGTCCTCCCATTGTTCGACATGCTCGAGTGGGCACTAGTAACATCTCCACTGTGAGACTTGTTGTTACCGTTTTTGGCATATCGAATATGCCACGTGGAGTTTGCCAGGCTCTGTCATGGGGTATAGCTAACTATTATCTAAAGTATCAAATAAACCAGCAAAAATATTAAGTTAGATTCCAATATGCATCTAAAACTGTAGTTCATATTTTAATAGTTTGTTCACTATTTTATTGCTGGAGTGATAGCACAGCGGGTAGAGTGTTCGCCTTACACGCGGCCAACATGGCCGACCCAAGTTCGATTCCTCCGCCCCTCTCGGAGAGCCCGGCAAGCTACCGAGAGTATTCGATATGCCAGACACAGTAACAACAAAGTCTCCAATGGAGACGTTACTGGGCCCGCTCGAGCAAATCGACGATCAACGGGAGGGCCTTTACCTTTTTTTACCTTTATTTTATTTTTACTTTTGCCCTTTTATAATGACAATTTTGACAGGTACTAAGGCTAAAATTAAAAAGCAAGACTCAAGTCCTACTATATTTCCATTTTCTGTGCTTATTAGAATTTTTGGAATAAAGGTCTATGGGTAAATAAAGAAAATCGCGATTTCTTAAAATCTTTTTTTTTTCTGTTTTCTTAAAAAAGCTTGAATTTAACAACACTTTAGACATAAAGCAGTCAAACATATTTTTCTCTTTAAATTTATGAATATGCTTTAGTCTGGTTGAACATAAAGAACTATTCTGGAACTTCTCTTGTGGAATGAATAGTGCTGACTTCCTGAGATACAAAGTCTGTGACTGATGAACTCCTAAAAGAGACAATAAGTGTGTCACACATGGGAAAGATTCATTACTGCAGGACTTTTGTCTAATCAGATAGCTATGGGCACAACAACCCCTTTCAGATTTAACCTTCCTATAAACAGAATGTCCTTTATTAATGTTGCTGATAGCTTTATCTCAGAGAAGGTGTAAGGGGCAATAGGAATTGTTACTTCGAACGTAACTTTGGTATATCAGAAATAACAGTTTAAGGGTGTATAGATTACAGTGACTTTGGGAGAGTTAAGACATTAAACAGCAAAATCGACTTTAATTGCATGTCACAAAACCCAAATTAACAGACTCACTGCGTAAGATTTGATACTTTGCTGAAAATGTCCAGAAGTCAGATTCCCAGAATTATTATATCAATATCACAAAAGATTGCTTATACCAAACTCATTCCATCCTTTCATTCAGAACTGAGTGGGTTAACAGTATCAACTTCGTGACTTCCTACTTGTTCAGTCTTTGACAAATCACTACCTCTTTATGTCTCTAAATATACAAGTGAAAAGAAATTTGTAGCAGTCAGATATGTTATTTAATTTTTGTACAGTTTGTTTGAGCAGTTTCAGGGCAGTGTGTAGGTGGTCCCTGGTCCTCACTGGGTGATTCTAGGTAAACCAGGTCAAAGGTTCTATACAAGGACCCCAAACTGCCATTAGACTCAGGCCCAGTGGTTTTAATGATAGCCAGGCCATCCTGGTGGTGCTTGGAGGCCTCAAGGCCTCCATATACCCAGCAAGGCTCTAGAGCACATGTGGTGCCTGAAACCAAATTTCAGTTAGGTGCTACCCAGCATAAATTCTAACTTCTGTACTATCTCCCAGCCCCTAAATTATGTAAATAGAAACTCTCCATTGAAACTGTGAATCACAATTTGTAAAAAATACTTTAAAACAATAGTAAAGTATTTAATGAACTCTTGTGTCCTGACATTGTTCCTAACTCTACCTTTTAAATAAGCTATGATAAAATAGTGCTCTTTGGCACTATTGTGGCAACATGGGAAGATGCCATTGTTGACAACATTGACGAGGAATACGATCAACTGGTTCAGCACCTCCATGAATGTGCGAGGAACGCCGAGAGAGAGATAGCCACAAAAAAATGCCTGTCTTCGAAAACTCTTGAGCTTATTCGCCAGCATAATTTGGCGCATGCCTCAGGCAACCGCAAGCTAATGTCTGAGCTCACAAAGCAGTGCAGATATGCGATCAAGGAAGACCTCAAAGAGAGAAGAGCAGAAGTACTGGTAGATGCGGCAGAAGCTGGGGAAAGTATTCATGACGCCCGCTGTCCTTCGCCAACTACAAGACCAAGATGACTGCCCTCCGACGTCCTGATGGATCTATCACATCCTCCAGAACGGCAATGGAGAAGATTATCCATGACTTCTACTCAAATCTCTCCGATAGACATATCCACTTGCCGACATACCAAATTCCACAGGATGGATATGTCATTCCCAACGTTCTCCTTTCCAAAATCTGACACGCCATTTCATCAGTAAAGAAAAAAATAGCACATGGCCCAGACAAGGTCAGACCTGAACACCTGAAGAACCTGCCGTCAGTACCCATCAATACACTGGCTCGGCTCTTCACTCGCTACCTGTCTGAATGCAAGGTTCCATCCCAGTGGAAAACCAGCAGGACCGTACTATGTTCAAGAAGGGAGACATCCATGACATTGGCAACTATCACGCGATCTGCCTATTGTCTGTCATCTACAAATTGTTCACTCGCGTCATCCTAAATAGGATTGGCAGAACACTAGATGAAGGATAATCATGCAAGCAAGCCGGGTTCCGCAAAGGATTCAGCACCATCGACCATATCCACATGATCACTTAATCACTTAATCCACACGATAACCAAGCTCATTGAGGTTTCTTGGGAGTTCAAGATGCCGCTCTGTCTAACGTTCATTGATTTAAAGAAGGCATTTGATTCTGTTGAAACTGAAGCGCTCATTGAAGCCCTAGTCAATCAGGGCATTCAAGCCCAATACATAAAGATCCTCCGTGAGCTTTATTGCGGATTAACTACCAGGATCTCACCATTCTACAAAGAAGTAATCATTGATGTCAAGAGAGGGGTTCAGCAGGGTGATAGCATTTCACCGAAACTCTTCAGTGCCACCCTCAAGAACATCATGCGATGACTGGAATGGGAAGGAATGGGAGTGAAGATAGATGGTCCGCAACTACACCACCTCTGCTTTGCTGGAACGCCTTTAAGAACGTCGAAGAAATAGCTAAGAGGACGAAGAACCTCTGGCTCCAGGCACATGTCTTTGATTCAACTGTTCTTCCTGCATTAACATATGCCTCTGAGACCTGGGCCCTATGCAAACAGGATGAGAACACTATTCAGGTCTCCCAAAGAAGAATAGAAAGAGCTATGCTTGGAATATCACGTTTCACTCAAATGAGAGAAAAAATCCGGAGTTCCAACATCCGTCGACGATCAAGAATCAGTGACGCTGTCTCATTTGCCAAGGTGTCAAAAATCAGATGGGCTGGTCACGTAATGAGATTTAAAGACAACCGCTGGACTAGAGCTGTTACTGACTGGATTCCACAGGATGTCAAAAGACCACGTGGCCACCCACCTACCAGATGGTCAAACTTCTTCATGAAGATCATGAACGATCGGTTTGAGGCTCTTCATGTTCCCAGAGCGAACAGATGCCATTGGGCTACACTAGCACCCAACAGGGACAAATGGAGACGTTACTGGCGCCCGCTCGAGCAATTCGACGACTAACGGGAAGTTAAGTGATTAAGTGATTAAACATCAGCCAAGCAGCACAAATGCTGGCTGACTTTGACCGTGACTGTGGAAAGGTAGGACTACAGCTGAATCTTACGAAGACAATGTTTATGAGAAACAGCCTCGTTCCTGATGCCCCATTCGCTCTCAGTGGAACAACCATCTCTGAATGCAACAGCTATGTGTACCTAGGTCGAGAAATCAGCACGACAAATGACCTGGCACCCGAGCTGCGTAGGAGGAAGAGAGCGGCTTGGAACGCCTTCAAGAACGTCGAAGAAATAGCTAAGAGGATGAAGAACCTCCGGCTCCGGGCACATATCTTTGATTCCACTGTTCTTCCTGCATTAACATATGCCTCAGAGACCTGGTTCCTGCGCAAACAGGATGAGAACACTATTCGGGTCTCCCAAAGAAGAATTGAAAGAGCTATGCTTGGAATATCACGTTTCACTCAAATGAGAGAAAGAATCAGGAGTTCTGACATCTGTCGATGATCAAGAATCAGGGACACTGTCTCGTTTGCCAAGGTGTCAAAAATTGGATGGGCAGATCACGTAATGAGATTTGAAGACGAATCCTGGACTAGAGCTGTTACTGACTGGATTCCACAGGATGTCAAAAGACCACGTGGCCGCCCACCTACCAGATGGTCAGACTTCTTCATCAAGATCATGAACGATCGGTTTGAGGATCTTCATGTTCCCAGAGTGAACAGATGCCATTGGGCTACACTAGCACGCGACAGGGACAAATGGAACATTACTGGCGCCCGCTCGAGCAAATCGACGACTAACGGGAAGTTAAGTGATTAAGTCATTAAGTGATGATAAAATAAAGAATCAAACACTGGCTCACACGGTATGGCTACATAATCCCTTCTCTTCAATACAGAATTGAGGAAACTAAGATTTCTAACTCATGATTATCATGGAGTATAAATATATTAGTAGACAAAAATATTGAAGAGTAATTGCCATTATATATATACATATATAAGATTAATTTTATTGCTGCTTTTCTGATATGGTGTAAGTGTAAGACCAAGATGACTTACATTTTCAGAGCGCAAACAATTTCATCCTCTTTAAAGAGTAAGTTAACATCATCTTCTGTAAGGACATTGTCAATAGGCAGATATTGTGTTCTTTTGTCCCATTGTTTATAATTTAGAATCACAACTGTGTCTTACTACAAGAGACATCAAGGAACTTGGGCTTTATTCTGTAGTTGGTATAATTTGCAGAGTCATCACTCAAGATATAAAGGGAAATTAAATATTGGCAGACACACTAACAGCTATTAACAGTTACTATAATATGTCTTCTAGGAGTTCACAAAAGTGTGAAGATCATCTACTTGAAATTCTAGAGACATTAGATTTTTAGGAAATCTGTTTATAAAGTTAAAAATATGCCAAAGTGTATTCTGAGCTATGCTTTGAAATCCCTACTTCAACATCTGAAGACATTCAAAGGTAGAACAGCTACAAAAACTAAAAAACAAAGCCTATGCAGAAATATTTTCAGAATCCATGATAAAGGGTTATCTAAAGAAGCCACAAACATAAGACTACTATAAACCTGTTGCAACAATAATGATTATTTTTGTTCCTTTTTGGGTCACACCCGGCGATGTACAGGGGTTACTCCTGGCTCTGTGCTCAGGAATAACCCCTGGCGGTGCTCAGGGGACCATATGGGATGCTGGGAATTGAACCCGGGTCAGCCACATGCAAGGCAAACGCCCTACCTACTGTGCTATTGCTCCAGCCCCACGATTATTATTGTCAATAAAAGGAAAAATGAATGATGATTTTCAGCAGCATTATAAACAAAACAAAAACAAAACACAATAGGGGAGGTTTTTATAAAATAGAATTTACAAGTAAGAAAGCAATGTCATAGACCTTGATGATCAGCACCAGGATAAAGTCTTCAATAAAACTTTAAGTATGATGCTAGAAAATTAAAATATCTATTTGCTACATTTGGTATATACTAAGGGAGCCTACTTCATTTGAAGTGATGACAGTGAAACCCAGAGTTAACCCTCTCTTAATTTTTCTTTTAACTTCCCCTGCTGAAAGGAGTACAATGAGTGTTATTAAGATACTTCCTCTATCTGTTCACCTTTACTCACAGTACTTTGCAGGAACAGTTTTAACAAATATAATATCTTCACTCTCTCCCTCATTTTATGTAACACCCACTCAGTTTTCAATACCTCATCCAAACTACATTTCCAGTAAGCCTAGACAATGTGGGAGGGTTTTAAGAATACACGTCTCTCAGACGAGAGTCAGTACTTTTCTATACAAGGTTGGAAAAAGTTGACAAAATGTGACCAGATGAAACAAACTCAGAATTTCCTGTTCCAAGTGCTAGCACCCCTAAGGAAAAAGGTCAAGGAATAGATACAGCCCATGAGAAAACACTTAAATAAAGATAAAATGGAAAAGCAAGTCACATATCAAGTCCAATGAGATGAAAACAGGTCTTAATAGCTTACATCATACAGAAGTGTTATAAAAAGGGAGCTATTTTGGTAATAAATTTGATTTAGGCTTTAGTTATTATCACAAATGTCTGTTTATCACTTTCAGCTTTCTCACCGGAAATGATCTTCACAGCTAGTTATGGCAATCTATAAACTTTTTTTGCAGCAAGCAAAGCACCCTTCTTTGTTGTTTGTATAAAGTGCTTATTCACTACGATTTTGCTATAAAATGTCATGAATAGGGGCCCTACCTTGTAGGCACAGAGCTGTGACTTCAGTTCCTAGTACAACCTCACATGCCGAGTGCAGCCCAGTCATCTGATGTCTCTAGACCTTATTCAAATATCGTGATGCCTGATGAATCACAACCAAGTATATGTGTGAGTATGACAAACCTGAGGGCCATCCCCCAGTCATGAGCCTACTAAGGAAATCTCTGATCCCTGGGGGCACAGCAATTAAAGTCTGGTTGCACCACAACCCTGTATATGTAAACCCTGGTCATCACAATACAAAAAGGAAGGGATGAAAGACACAATAAGTAAATAGATCTTTAAAACCCTCATGAATACTTTTGATATCATTCTTAAAATAGTTCAAATAAATTAACAGTATCGTAAATTTCAAAAAACAAATGGTTCTCTATTCACCTAAATAAACCCCATAATGAAATTGCTGTGTTCCTTCTCATTCCATTACCATTCTCAGTGGCCCTTCTGACCTCTAAGTCTATGACAAATATTTTCAATATTTGGGGGCAGGAGGAGGGAGGACTTCAGAAGCAAATATTGAACGTCTTATATGAGTCTTTTTTCCTCATCTTTGCATCCACTTGTCAAAAGATGTAGATTGTAAATGCTCCATGTCACTCACATCCATTTCTGTTAACAAGGTTGAAATCTCCATTACTTTTCTCCTGGACTATTTAAAACTATCCTAACTTGCTCTTTCACCTTTAGTGCCTCCTCCTCACTAATGCATCACCCACCAGAATTCTCTCTGTTGAATTTTGACTCATTTACTTTAACTCATCATTTCAACCTGTCACTATCATTCACAATCTTAATTCTGTCATCTATCATTTATAATCCCTCCCTCACTGCATTCTTCACCATGCTTTATATATTCACTTACCAAGTGAAACATACTTTTAAAAATAGGCAATAGACAGAGGAAAGAGTTCTACCAATTCTATTAGAAACCACTTCCAAAGTTAAGGTAAATTCAAAATAATTTGATTAAGTAAATATGTATTGGTGTCATTTCATCAAGAATTGTAGTGGAATGTAGGAGAACATTTCATGGTTTTTTCAGGCATACCAGCCCAGTTACTTTGTGTAATAGCAATTGTAGAAAGAAAATTTAAGTACGCTAAGCTGGCCAAAAAACAATGCCATACTTAATTTATAAGTTTTCAAGTTATAAGTGAAAATAAAATTATTGGGATTAATTAGTATTAATTATTATTTATAATAATAATAATTATAAACTTATAACTTAACTGGGGCTGGAGTGATAGCACAGCGGTAGGGCGTTCGTCTTACAAGCGGCCAACATGGCCAACCCGAGTTCGATTCCTCCGCCCCTCTCGGAGAGCCCGGCAAGCTACCGAGAGTATTCGATATGCCAAACACAGTAACAACTAAGTCTCCAATGGAGACGTTACTGGGCCCGCTCGAGAAAATCGACGATCAACGGGAGGGCCTTTAACTTAACTATTGTTAAGTTATAAGTTTAAATAAAATTATTGGAAATACCATATTGTTCAGTTTTTAGGATAGAATGTATATTATTTAAAAACTAATAAAGCACTTTGCTAAATCTGCAGTTACAGAGTAAGAAACTTAAACATAGTTTTATGTTCTCAGAAAACTTGGGATTGTAATGCTGATAAAAATGCACACATATTCATAAAACTGATGAATGTGATATTGCCCTGTGAAATTCAGTGGTCTTCAGAGTTGATGCCATACTTGCCTAGAGAGAAGGACAAATTGATTATATGTGAGATTGATTTTAATGCAATGAAAAATTAGAGGAAATATCAAATGGAAATTAAACAACAATGAAAAAAAGTGTTGAGACTATTTCTCAGCAGTAAAGCACTCGGACCCAGAATAATAGTTTGGCGAGTAGGGTGCTTGCCTTACATCCAGCAGTGCTAAGTTCAGAAGTGTTCAGGGTCTACTCCTGGCTAGGATCACACCTAGCTGGCTCAGAGAACCATATGTGGTCCTGGGGAACGAACTTGGGTTGGCTGCATGCAAGTCAATGGCTTACCAGCTGTACTTTCTAGTCCTCTACACCCATTATTATTGGTGTTTCCCTTCTTAGGCCGTGGTCCTTTTATCATATAAATCTATTACTCTCTTCTCAGATGAGTTTGCTAGGTTCAGGATTTTACATTCTGCCTATAACTTTGGCAATGCTCAAACTCAAATTCCTTGAATTCTCTCTTGATCTAGATCAATATATTCATCTGACTCATAAACTTCTGAAACTAAATACTTGATTACTTTTAATTCATGTTATACTATACACGTTATAGTAAAGTAATACTATACCATCTTTGAAATAAATTCCCTATTGCCTATTCATTCATTTATTCAGCAATAGTGTCTGAACCTGTGCTATGTATCAGATATGAGTATAGTTTTCTGGTTTTCTTTCTTATTCTTTTTCTTTGTTTTGTTCGGCTTTTTGTTTGTTTTGAGGCCCCATCCAGTTTTGTTCAGAACTTACTCTTGGCTCTGTGTTCAGGGGTCACTCTTGGAGTTTCTCAGGCAAGCATATGGAACAAGTCCCTAAACCAGTGCACTATCTCTGCAGCCTCAAATGGGCTAGAGCGATAGCACAGCGGGTAGGGCGTTCGCCTTACACGCGGCCAACATGGCCGACCCGAGTTCGATTCCTCCGCCCCTCTCGGAGAGCCCGGCAAGCTACCGAGAGTATTCGATATGCCAGACACAGTAACAACAAAGTCTCCAATGGAGACGTTACTGGGCCCGCTCGAGCAAATCGACGATCAATGGGAGGGCCTTTACCTTTACCTGTTTATACCAGTGAAGAGAAATAACAAATTTTAAATAACTTACCTTAAAAATAGATTTTCAGGTTTCTTAATTCTAATTTCGACACCACTTGCCCACTTTAATTTTTCAATTACTTTCAAATAAGTTAATATAAAATTTAAGAATCTCAGGGCCAGAGTGATAGTACAGTGGGTAGGGCATTTGCCTTGCATGTGGCCAACCTAGGTTCAATACCAGACATTCCATATGGTCTCCTAAGCACCGCCAGGAGTAATTCCTGAGTGGAGAGCCAGGAGTAATCCCTGAGCATCGCTGGGTGTGACCCAAAAAGAAAAAAAAAGTTTAAGAATCTCTTTTCTTTTATTGTGCCATATTAAGCAGTTCTCAGGGCTTACTCCTGGTTCTGTGATTAGGAATTATGGCTTTTTGGCTCAGGAAACCATATTAAGTGCAGGGGATGGAATATGGAATATGGGTCATTGGCAGCAAGTGCCTTACCCACTGTAATATCTCTCTAGTTCCCAAATTTAATTTTCTTAAAATAATATTTCAAAGAAAAATGATAAAAAGTGATCTACCTCAGGACATATTTATTACTATCTTAAGGTTGGGGAAATAATACAGTAGGTAGGACACTTGCTTATATGTGGCCGTCCTGAGTTGGATCCCCAGCAGCCCATATGGTGCCCCAAGCATCACAAGGAGTAATTCCTTGTGTTCAGAAACAGAATAACCTCTGACAATCATTGAGTGTAAACCCCCACTACCTCCCAAGTAATCTATTATGGTCTTTTTTGGGGGGCCACATTTTGCAATGTATATAATTTATACCTTATCATATAAAACACACCAGTTTACTGAGAATCGTGCCTCTTACTGGTTCTGCATCTTTGGTTTTCTTCTCTCCATGCATTCCCCATCTAGCTAATGTGAAATCACTCTTTGAAATGCAACCAAAGAAGCTGCTCTTCTCTGATAATTCTTCCATTTCTCTAGGATGGATTATGTGACTTTTATATTCCTTGGAACATTTTACGCCTCCTATCATAGTAGTTACCAAAAATTATGATAAATATTTAGTTATTAACCTTGGTGCAAGTAGTTTATGAGCTAATAGAAGAGAAAAATTGTTGTTACCACTATTTTCATGTGCCAGTTAACATATTAGTGTTCTCAGGCTCCGAATTCATTCTTCTTTGCCTTGCTTTGTACTACTATGGCAGTACTTTGCAAACATTTCTGCTTTCCCATCTGATTTGAAAGCTTTATTAGTAGAAGAGATAGGAATATGTAAAAGTAAAAACCAAACTTAGGGCTAACCCACCCTCGTCCTCCAATTATTTCCTCAGCTATGTGGGAAGCCTTTTATCAGTAACCATTCCAGCCTGAGTGCATCCTCTAGCAAGCTTCTCAGACTGTTTCCAAGGAACATTCCTTAGGATGAAATACAATCTACCCACTCTTGAACAGGTTTCTCAGTCCCCTTGTGGGTCATTTTTTGGAGTTAGGTAGGCCTACTTTTCATTTTAGTAAATGTCTTAAGCTACCAGGAGACTGCATGTTTCTGAAGTGGTCATGTTTTCTCCAATAAGGTCTAAATGTCAGCATGTGCGGCTAGGGAATTTCTCTTCCAAGTTATTAGCTCCTTTATATTCACTTTTCCTTCATCCTAAATGTGGTAACTGCTTTCGGATTTTGCTTTTTCTTTAGCCTGAGTCCTTTGCATTAAAATGAAAAAAGTTATTTTAAATTTACCTGACTTAATTGGATGGGAGCTGGGCTGGAGCGATAGCACAGTGGTAGGGCGTTTGCCTTGCACGCAGCCAACATGGCCGACCCGAGTTCGATTCCTCAGCCCCTCTCGGAGAGCCCGGCAAGCTACCGAGAGTCTCTGGCCCACACGGCAGAGCCTGGCAAGCCACCCGTGATGTATTCGATATGCCAGACACAGTAACAACAAAGTCTCCAATGGAGACGTTACTGGGCCCGCTCGAGCAAATCGATGATCAACGGGAGGGCCTTTACGTAGGGCCTTTACTAATTGGATGGGAACGTAACATAGAAGCCAGCTAATCTCTACTAACAAAAACATTAACACTTAAGGCTTGCAACAACAGCTTAGACAAGGACTTAATGTACCCATGGTGAGATAAAATAATTTTCACAAATGTTCTTTCATTGAAATATTTTTTGATCATTCCATCAGCATTTGTGGCCACGCAACCTCTTATTATCTCATTCTTGGTTTGGACAACCTGGCAGGCTACCGAATGTAACCTGCCCACACAACAGAGACTGGAAAACTGCCTGTGGTGTACCCAATATGCCAAATACCAGTAACAATGATGGGTCTCATTCTCCTAACCCTGAAAGAGCCTTGAATGTGGTGGCACTTTTTAGAATCTCAGGGCGAGGACGAAGGAGACGTTACTGGTGCCTGCTCGAGGCAATCAACGAACAACGGGATGATCACGATCATGGTCGTGATTCCATTAGCCATTTAGCGGTAACAAATACTATAAAATAAATTATTGTGGGTCTACTATGGGGCAGGATTGAGAGTGGTTGGAAAACGAAGACGATGGTGGAAGGAAGGTGACAGTGGTGGTGGGATTGGGGTTAAAATATTGATTGCCTGGAACAAATTATCTTGAACAAGTTTGTAAACCACGTGTTTAAATAAAGTGAAAAGAGAAAAAAATGATTTACCTGGCTTAAGTTACCACATTGTTTCTTCCCTCTTCTGATTAGACACAGAGTGATCTATTCCCTAGAACAATGTGGGCATACATTGAGAATCAATTAAGTCATGATTGAATCACTTATAGAATGATTATGGAAAAAGGGTAACAGTTTAAATTGATATATTCACTGAAGAAGAGAGATGTGTAAGAATCAGTGAAGATTCAGACTGTGCTAATTTTTCTACGCTCTCCATCTCTAAATCCTGATGTCATCACTGAATCTGTTTGTTCCCATATACATAATTGGTTTCTATCTTAAGTTTGAATCAGAAAATATGAACTTTTTGAATGATAACATTTTTGATGTGCCATTTGACTTACTATAAAGTTAATTAGCTTTTCTCCAAACTGGTATATTGTCCATAAGTTATAATAATTAAAAAAATAGTATATCTTGAACTGGAGGGCTAGATTAAAGGGCTGGAGACTATGGTTTGCACCATGCAGCCCTCTAGGCCCAAGCAGAGAGGCCACTAAGCACTGCATAGGGAGAAGGCCCTGACTGGGGTAGGGTCTGTCTCCCTCCCAATCTCCTAAAGAAAAATTACTTTCTTTAAACAATCACTCCTGGGGTGTAAACCCCTAATGCGGAGCCGTGTATAGTCCTTTTCCGGGCTGTGTAAACACCTTTTAGCTTGGGTGACACTAGGAGTGCTCACACATTAATGGATGTTCGAGGGTTCTCTGGGCGTCTCTCTCTCATAACCCGCATTCAATGCACTCAACCCGCTTCCCCACCCAGGACAGCCGTTTCCTTGGACGGACCAAGTAGGAACCAGGGCCAAGGTGGTTGGTGATCAGTTGTCGTTTATTGCATCTCTCGTCTCTCCCAAACTCTCTCCACAACTTTCACAACTTTCTCCCCAACTCGTCCCCAAATCTCTCCAACTCTTTCCCAGCTCTCTCCAGCCCCCTCTCTCTAACTTGCTCCACAATGCTCTTCACCTCTGGCCACAATTATCTCTCCTGCTCTGCCCGCAGCTCCCACTCTGCCCCTCTCGAACTCTCTACCTCCTTTAACTCTCCGCAGCCACCACTTTCACCACCTCTTCTCTAACCACACCTACCCCTAGGAAGCGCAATCAACATGTGTTTTTCAAGCCTTCCTGACTACCTGCAGCCCACTATGGCAAAACGGCACTTAAAGTGTGCTCCTCCTCTCCTTAGACCTGTAACATAATTAATACAATTAACATCTTAATTCTACTTCCTAATATTTGCCATTCTGTATGGACACAGTAATAGACAGAATTAGGCTTGTAGGGGACATTTCGCCACAGATTCAGACTACAGTGCTCAGGCTGGATTAATCATTCCTAACCCTACTAGGGTCCATATCTAGTTATTACTTTTTGTATCATGACAGAATTTGTCCATGACCAATCTCTTAACTTATAGTTAAGAATTATAGCACTTTGGCCAGGCACTTTTTTTTTATTTTCTAACTTTATTTTTTTTTATTTTTTAATTTTTTTTTATTAGTGAAACACCATGAGATACAGTTATAGACTTACAAATTTTCGTGCTTGGGTTTCAGTTATACAATAATCAAGTATCCATCCCTCCACCAGCACCCATCCTCCACCACCAAGGGCCCCAACATCCCTCCCACCCCTCATCCCCCGATCCCACCCTGCCTCTGTGGCAGGGCATTCCCCCTTATTCTCTCTCTCTTCTTTTGGGTCCTGTGTTTTGCAAGAAAGGCATTGAGTGGCAATCATGTTTGGTCTATAGTCTACCTTCAACATGCTTCTCCCACCCTGGGAGGATCCTCAAAACACCCTTTATTTGGTGTTCTCTTTCTCTACCTGAGCTTCCTTTTCCCCTAGCACGTGTGGCTGGACTCCAAGTCATGGAGAAAAATTTCTGGTACAAATCTCAGCAACTCCTGGGTGTTAGTCTCCAATTTGTTGCTTTATGTTCCCCACATGAATGCAATCTTTCTGTGTCTATCCCGCTCTTTCAGACTCATTTAGCTTACCATGATACGTTCCATGTAGTACCACTTGTATGTAAATTTCATGACTTCATCTTTTCTAACAGCTACATAGTACTCCATTGTGTAAATGTACCAAAGTTTCTTTAACCAGTCATCTGTTCTCAGGAACTCAGGTTTTGTCCAGATTCTGGATATTGTAAAGAGTACTGCAATGAACAAACAATTGCAGATGTCACTTCGACTATACTTTTTTGCCTCTCTGGGATATATTCCCAGGAGTGGTATTGCTGGGTCAAATGGGAGATCAAATTCTAATTTTTTGAGAATCGTCCGAACTGTTTTCCAAAAGGATTGGACCAGTCAGCATTCCCACCAGCAGTGAAGGAGGGTCCCTTTCTCACCACATCCGCACAGCACCAGCACCGGTTGCATTTGTTCTTGTGGATATGGGCCAGTATCTGTGGTGTGAAATGATATCTCTTTGTTGTTTTGATCTGCAACTCTCTGATGATTAGTGATGTAGAGTATTTTCTCATGTGCCTTTTTGCCATTCGGATTTCTTCTTTGAGAAAGTTTCTGTTCATTTCCTCACCCCATTTTTTGATGGGGTTGGGTGATTTCTTCTTGTGGAGTTCATTGCTTCAATGTCATGGAGGGTTTTGCCAACCTTGTCTTGAGTGTACCTTATGGATTTCGGTCTGATGTTGAGATCTTTAATCCATTTTGATTTGACTTTTGTACATGGTATTAGGCAGAGATCTGAGCTCACTTTTTTGCATGTAGCCGTCCAGTTTTGTCAGCACAATTTATTAAAGAGGCTTTCCCTGCTTCATTTCACTTTTCCTGCCCCCCTTATCGAAGATTAGATGAGCATATGCTTGGGAGGAGATGTCAGTATATTCAACTCTGTTCCATTGGTCTGCAGCTCTGCCATTGTTCTAGTACCATGCTGTTTTAATTATTACTGTTTTGTAGTAGAGCTTGAAGTTAGGCAAGTTGATTCCTCCCATTTTCTTTTTCCCAAGAATTGCTGTAGCTATTCGTGGGGGCTTATTGTTCCATATAAATTTCAGGGGTTTTTGCTCCATTTCTTTGAAGAATGTCATGGGTATCCTTATAGGGATCATATTGAATTTCTACAATGCTTTGGGAAGAATTGCCATTTTGACAATGTTGATTCTCCCCATCCATGAATGTTGATTCTCCCCATCCATGAGCACGGGGTATTTTTTCCATTTCCTCGTGTCCTCTTTTATTTCCTAAAGTAGCATTTTGTAGTTTTCTTTGTACAGGTACTTTATTTCCTTAGTTAAGCTGATTCCCAGGTACTTGATTTTCTGGGGCACAATTTTGAATGGGGCACAAGTTTTCATGAAACTTTCTTCTCTTTCACTACTTGTGTATAGGAAAGCCATGGATTTTTGGGTATTGATTTTATAGCCTGACACTTTACTATACAATTCTATTGTTTCTAGAAGTTTCTTGGTAGATGTTTTAGGGTTCTCTAAGTATAGTATCATATCATCTGCGAATAGTGAGAGCTTGGTTTTTTCCTTCACTACGTGCATGCCCTTAATATCTTTTTCTTGCCTAATCGCTATTGCAAGTACTTCCAGTACTATATTGAACAGTAGTGGAGAGAGTGTGCATCCTTGTCTCCCTGATCTTAGGAGGAAGGCTTTTAGTTTTTTCCCATTGAGGATAATGTTTGCCATAAGTTCGTGGTAGATGGCTCTAACTATATTGAGGAAAGTCCCCTCTATCTGCATTTTGGTGAGGGTTTTCATCATAAATGGGTGCTGGATCTTGTCAAATGCTTTCTCTGAATCTATTTATATGATCATATGATTTTTATCTTTTCTTTTATTGATGTGATGGATTATGTTGATTGATTTCTGAATGTTGAACCATCTTTGCATCCCCGGGATGAATCCCACTTGGTCATGATGTATGATCTTTTTGATGAGTTGTTGAATTCTATTTGCAAGTATTTTGTTTAGAATCTTTGCATCCATGTTCATCAGAGATATCAGCCTGTAATTTTCTTTTCTTGTGGTGTCTTTGTTTCCTTTTGGTATTAGAGAGATATGGGTTTCATAGAAACTGTTTGGGAGCATTTCTGCTTTTTCAATTTCCTGAAAAATCTTGAGAAGAACTGGCAATAGGTCCTCTTTAAATGTTTATAAAAGTTCGCTAGTAAATCCATCTGGACCTGGGCTTTTGTTTTTGGGAAGACTTTTGATTACAGTTTCAATTTCCTTGATATGAATAGGTCTATTCAGGTATTCTATATCTTCTTGATTCAGCTTTGGGAGATTATAGGAATCCAGGACTTTATCCATTTCTTCTAGGTTCTCTTGTTTCGTGGCACACAGGCTTTCAAAGTAGTCTCCGATGAACTTTTGAATTTCTTTGGTTTCTGCTTTGATATCCCATTCTTATTTCCGATTCGATTTACTAGGGTTCTCTCTCTCTGTTTCTTTGTGAGTGTTGCTAGTGGTTTATCTATCTTACTTATTTTCTCAAAGAACCAGCTCTTGGTATCATTGATCTTTCTGATCGTTTCTTTGTTTTCCATGTCGTTGATTTCTGCTCTAAGTTTTATGATCTCTTTCCTTCTCCTCAATTTGGGCTCTTTCTGTTGTTCCTTTTCTAAGATCTTGAGCTGTGATGTCAAGTTGTTCATGTGCATCCTTTCTTCTGTCCTGAGATATAAATTTTCCCCTTAAAATTGCATTCGCTGCATCCCATAAGTTCTGGTAGATCGTGTCTTCATTCTCATTTGTTTCCAAGTATCTTTTTGTTCTTGACTTCCTTCCTGATCACTCGTTGTTAAGCACTGAGTTGTTTAAATTCCAGGTGTTTGATTTGGTTCTCCGTGTCTGTGTGTGATTCACTTCTATTGTCAGTGCATCATGGTCTGAAAAGATTGTTGATACTATTTCTGTCTTCCTGATTCTATTTAGGTATGTTTTGTGGCCTAGGACATGGTCTATTTTGGAAAATGTTTTGTACGCACTGGAGAAGAATGTGTATTCTTTCTTTTTGGGGTGTAAAGCCCTGTATAGGTCTATAAGCCCTTTCTCTTCTATTTCTTCTTTCAAAGCCAATGTTTACTTGCTGAGTTTTGTTCTTGTTGATCTAGCCAGGGGTCATAAGGCGATATTGAAATCTCCAGCTACTATTGTGTTCCTAGCAATGTCCTCAAAATCTGTTAACAGTTGTTTTAAATATTTAGCTGTTCCCTCATTAGGTGCATATACATTTAAGAGTGTGGTTTCTTCCTTTTGTACGTATCCCTTGATGAATAGAAAATGGCCTTCGCTGTCCCTTCTGATCTTTTTCAACCTGAAGTGCATGTTGTTGGGTAGTAATACAGCCACCCCAGCTTTTTTGAGGGAGCTGTTTGCTTGCAGCATTGTTTTCCATCCTTTGACTTTGAGTCGGTGTTTGCTCTGACCGTTCAGATGAGTTTCTTGTAGGCAGCAGAATGCTGGGTTCTGTCTCTGAATCCATTTTGCCACTCTGTGTACTTAATTGGCGAATTTAGACCGTTGAGAGTGATTGAGATTATTGTTATGGGGTTTTGTGTCATCTTTCTGGTAAGGTGTATTGTGGTTGTAGGGTTTGTCTTGTCTTATAGTAGCCCCTTTAGCCCTTGTTTTAGGTTTGGTTTTGAGTCTATGAAGTTCCTGAGCTGCTGTTTAGCTAGAAAATAGTGTACCATTCTTTCAATTTTGATTGAGAGTTTAGCTGGATAGAGTATTCTTGGTGAAGCATTCATTTCAGTGAGTTTTTTCACTACATCTCGCCACTGCCTTCAGGCTTGGAGAGTTTCCTCTGATAGATCTGCTGTGAATCTAAGGGGTGTTCCTTTGTATGTGATTTCCTTCTTTGCCCTTGCTGGTTGCAGTATTGCATCTCTATCAGCAGCATCAATCATTCTAACTATGATATGTCTTGGAGTTTTTTTGTTAGGGTCTATTTTAACTGGCACCCTTCGGGCTCCTTGAACCTGAATGGCTGCATTGTGGAGCTCTGGGAATTTTTCAGCAATGATTTGTTTGACCATGTTTTTTTCATTGGGATTGTTTCCCTGAGCTTCTGATAGTCCAATGATTCTAATGTTGTTCCTCTTGGTATCATCTGCTAGGACTTTGATTCTCTGTAGAGCTATTTTGAGGTCCCTTGCAACTGTTTGTTGTTGCCTGTTGACTTGGTGCAGCTGATCTTCCAGCTCACTGATTCTCTCTTCAACTGTGGTTATTCTATTGTTAAGAGAAGAGACTGAGTTTTTCATTTCATCTACAGAATCTTTTAATCGTGACATTTCTGCTCTCATTTCTTCACATAATTTATCGATTTTTTCTGTTGTGTTACTGGATGTCTGTCTGATTGTTCCATTGAGTTGATTGAACATCTTCATGACTTTGTATCTGAATTCTATGTCACAGAGGTCCCTTAGGTGAGCAGTATTGACAGAGTCTTCTAGATTGATTTCATTGTCTTCCCCTTGTGGTGAGGATTTGCGTTGTTTCTTCATATTGCTGTGTAGGTTGGGGACTAGATTCCTTGGGGACTAGGTTCCTTAGTATGGCTAAACTACCTGCGTCTGCACAAGCATTGGCCCACTGAAAAATTGGCCATGCCCCCTTCTACAGAAGCCACACTCACCTGTGAAGAGGCCACGCCCCTACGAAAACCTGGGTTTGGGACAAGATCAGCGCAGCATGAGGAGTGAAGAGGGGAGGGCAGACACTCAGAACTGCTTTTCTCCAGGCGTCTGGGGGGACGCCTGGGTCTTGAAGGGAGAGATGCAAGTCTCGGGTTCAGGAACCGGCAGATAAACTGACCTGGGTTTGGGACGAGATCAGCACAGCATGAGAAGTGAAGAGGGGAGGGCAGACACTCAGAACTCTGGCCAGGCACATTTTAATGCCAGAATAGTTCACTGCTTTCCCTGGGTCCATTCAGTTCCTAGTCGGGACCCTGCTTTTGGGGATCTAGGAAGGAAGGGCAACTAAGACCTAAGTCAACAAAGCAGATGCCCAAGAGGTAATATTATCTGGAGTCAATTAACTCCCAAGTTACAGGCGTGTCTTTTTAACTGTCTTCCTGTGTCCATGCAAAGAGTAATTGCCCTAACGTTACTAACCATGCAAAGTACATTAAGGAGAAGAGAAAACCAACATTTATAAGTCAGCTGAGTCTGATCAGGAAGCAAAGTAATTGACAGGTTGGAGGAACAACAACAAACCCAAGCTCCCTGGGCCAGGGAGGAAGGGCAAACCAATGTTATCCTACACCCCACACAGAATACTCAGTTTGTAATTATTATTCCAGCATATCCTTCAAACCAGTGTCTCGTTTTTGACAGTGTTTCTAAATTTGTTACAGTGTCTCTACATTTGTTTGCTTTCCTGTGTCCCTCAGTCCTACTGGTTGACTCATGTTGTGGTTGCCCATATACGGGATTGTCAACTGTAATCCCTTTGGAATACTCTGAAACACAAAGATCTCCGGTGGAAAAGACTACTTCACATCATTTAAAGAATTCTCCCTATAATTTTATGATAGAATAACAACTAATACTTACCAAAACATTGTTATATTGTCTATCTTGTCATGGGTGAAATGCATTGATGATTTTACAGTAGTCACATGACTGCCATTGCTTTTTGTTTCTTGTCTTTTTTTAAAAAAAAAATATATATATATATATATTTATTGAGTCACCATGGGCTGGAGCGATAGCACAGCGATAGGGCATTTGCCTTACAAGCAGCCAAGATGGCCGACCTGAGTTCGATTCTCCGCCCCTCTCGGAATGCCCGGCAGGCTACCAAGAGTATCTCGCCCGCACGGCAGAGCCTGGCAAGCTCCCCGTGACGTATTCGATATGCCAAACACAGTAACAACAAGTCTCACGATGGAGACGTTATTGGGCCTGCTCGAGCAAATAAATGAACAATAGGAAGACCGTGACCAGACCGTGACATTGAGTCACCATGGGCTGGAGCATGCCTTGCACGTGACCAGTCCACCGAGCCAGGTTTGATTCCTCTGCAATTCCTCCGCCTCTCTTGGAGAGTCCAGCAAGCTACTAAGTGTATCTTGCCCACATGGTAAAGCCTGGCAAGCTACCCATGACGTATTCAATATGCCAAACACAGTAACAACAAGTCTCATGATGGAAACATTACTGGGCCTGCTCAAGCAAATCGATGAACAATGGGAGGACAGTGACAGTGACAGTACTGAGTCACCATGAGCTACAGTTGGAAAGCTGATAGTGGTCAGGTTTCAATCATACAGTGTTACAACACTTATCCCTCCATCAGTGCACATTTCCTCCCACCTATGTGGTTTACCTCCTGCCACCTCCACCCAGCCTGTCTCTACGACAGGCACTTTCCTTCTCTCTCTGTCTCTCTGTCTCAGTCTCCATTTCCGTCTCTGTCTCCATCTCCATCTCTGTGTCTGTCTGTCTCTGTCTCTCTATCTCTGTTTCTGTCTCTGTCTCTCTATCTCTGTTTCTGTCTCTGTCTCTCTGCCTCTCTGTCTACTCTCTGCATATATGTCTCTGTCACTCTCTCTCTCAATATATATATATGCCTATATGTATATATTTCTGATTCTGTCTCTGTCTCGCCTCCCCCCTCTTTCTGGCATTATGGTTTGCGATACAGGCACTGAGAGGTTATCATGTTTCTAAAGAGGTGAAAAACCTATACAAATAAAATTATAAAACACTAATTCAAGAAATAAAAAAGGCACTAGAAAACAGAAACACATCCCCAACTCATGGACTGGGAGGATTCGTTTCATTTCATTTCATCATCCTGTTATTCGTCGATTGCCTCGAGCAGGCCCCAGTAACGTCTCTTTCATCCTAACCCTGAGATTATATTCAAGGCTCTTTAGGAGAATGAGACCCATCATTGTTACTGGTATTTGGCATATTTGGTACGCCACGGGGAGTTTGCCAGACTCTGCCCTGTGGGCAAGCTACATTCGATAGCCTGCAAGTTTGTCCAAAGTAGGAATGAGATAATAAGATGTCATAAAAAGTGGCCGCGCGGTTCCAGGAGCTGGATTTTATAGTCTCTGAGTCTTGGCCGCTGATGGGATTACACAGTGCCAGGGGGCCAGGTGGTGGGTGTGACCCCCGCCTACTGGAATTTGGAGGATCTGGGTGGAGGATGCTCGACTCCAATCCGAGTAGGCTGGGAGATCTCGGCCCCGGAACCTGCGTGGCTTTGTCCCTCTGCCAGTACCTTCATGTGTGCGGAGAGTGGTCTCAGCATGGTGGTGGCTGGTCCTGGAGGTCTTCGGCTGCCGAAGCCCTGGTCGGGGCGGGGAGAAAAGCTCAACCCGCTCCCCTCCAACGGGCCCCGGCAAGGAACAGCCAGGTGCGGGGGCATATCAAATATGTCACGGGTAGCTTGCCAGGCTTTGCCGTGCAGGCAGGATACCCTCGGTTACTTGCCGGGCTACCCTCCAAAGTATTACACAGATTCAGTACAGTCCCTATAAGAATACTCAGGACATTGTTCAAAGAAATAGATCAAACTCTCTTGAAATTCATATGGAACAACAAACCCTCATGAAAAGCTAAAGCAATCCTTAGGAAAAAGAATATGAAAGGCATCACCTTCCCCAAATTCAAACTGTACTACAAAACAGCTTATTGTCTTTTGAGACATATGTGTGTGATGGTGGCAACCAAGCCACGCCATGGACTGAATTCAGAGTGTTGGTGTACCAAGCATGTGCTCTAGAGCCTTAACTCTCTATCTGGAGGGAGCAGTGCTATTTAATATTCCCTTTTGAACACTGGAAATATCTTTGCCAGTGTAGGAATAAAATCCTTATCTTTTTATTCCCGTTGATCCTTTCTCTTTCTCCACTGAATTTCTTGTGCCACTGTATCTTCTAGGGGCTTCCTAAGAGTTACCATTTGGGGCAAATTGAATAAAGAACTGGTACTAAAAATATGTATTTGATTTTGCAGCTAAAAATTACAAATTAATTTTTGTAAATGAAAAAATGGTAAAATATATATGGTATTTTAATAGAAGGAACCTTATAAATAAAATGGAAATTGTAATAGCTAATGCCTGAAGGATATTTGTAATTTCCACATTTAATTCAATATTAAATCTAGACATCTTAAAATCAATTTTTCTCTGTGATATGGCTATTGCTATAACATCTCAAAAATAACTATCTGTTCTTTTCCAGCTCATTGCAAATATTTCAGTTATAGTGGTTACAACGGTTTCCTTTCATGGACTTGCCACCTGACTACTATTTCTTCCTCCAAAGTCATTCCTTTATTTTTTCTATTCCAGCATGTTTTGCTTTCTAAAGGGAAGTTTTTGAGCATCTATTTACCAGGATATTCTCCTAAAACATTTTTTTCCAAAAGCACCTTGCAACTTCATGGTACTTGATACAATTTGTTACATTCATTGTTGTGTTGATTTATTTAATAGTTATACTCTAATTCTTATTTTTATGTATTCACTCAGAAGATACTTTTAATGTAGCCAAGAGAATTTTAGACTTGTTTGTTTCAGTTTACTCTAGCTATGTAGTGTTGTGTAACAAAGTTTCCTGTAATTGTTTTGGCTTAAAATAACAACTACTTTATTATACCTCATAATTGGGGGCTCAGGAATTGAAATATAGCCTACCTTAGTGACTTCTTTTCTTCCATGTGACACAGATGGAAGTTTCTGGGTAATATTCAGATGATACTCAGGTTAGCCTTTAAATTTAAAGAAGGCTCTGCTTGTTTATAGCACCTTGCTGGATTGTCCTTTGAGGAATGGATATAAGTAATAATTTGGGATTCTTGAACTACTGGTTATCCAGAGTATGTTGATTCCTAACTCTAAGAATGAGTGCTCTGTTCTAGCCAACAAGATGAATCTTAGGAATCATATAATGTCATTTCAAGCACATCTATTGCTCATAGAAGTTTTATTTCCTCACAGAGGGAAAGGTGGGGAAATCAGCATTGTTTAATTGACATACTGGAATTTACAAGTCTGTAACAATGCCTCAACAATACACAAAATATGTGGTACTGTGCTAATTGATGCCTGACAACATGAACACCAGAAATCAGAGTCCTACATTTCAATCCTCAAAGGGTATTAAAAAATGATGAAAATTTATTTTGTTGGAGCGTTTATCACTCCTCTTTTCCCTCCCGCTTACAGATTTCCAGTATTAGAGAAGGAGCTTCTTTTTCTCTGTTAATGACCCCTTTTATCTTTTACTGGTTTCAAGATTTAAATAACAATTTGAAGTCTTCCCCAAAACAGACCCCACTCAGAACAATATAACCTTATACTATGCTCCTAGAATACTATAAAGTGTATTTACAAATAACTTATCACAATATAATAATTAATCCCATGTTTATTCTATTAGAATATATGTAACTAGTGATTATGGCATAGATTGCATAATCAATGGCTTAATATTGAATAAAGGTACATTATAAATATAAAGTAAAGCAGATCTTACCTATAAATTTAGCACAAATACTTAACCATGAGTCAGTCATTTTATGGACTAGGAAATACTTTTATAGGTGTCTTTTGTATAAATTGATATCAAAATCCATATAGCTAGTAAAAAAATAAAAAATATATAGGTGTATAAGGCTGATTCAGTTCCATTCCTGAACTACATGGTTCCACGAGCATTGCAGGGGAAATACTGAGGTACCTGAGCACCACCAGGGTAGCCTGACTAAACTTCAGCATTGTGAAGTCCAAGCAGCATCATAGTCTCAGGCCCTAAAATTAACAGTCCATCAAGGTGGCCAGGGTGGTCTACATGGAATTGGGGTGCGCTCCCATACTTCCTGAGTACTATTTGGATGTTCCAAAATAAATTTGAAAAAAATCTCCCAGTGACCAATAAACTCTAAAAAGAATAACCTCTTGAAAAGTCTGTATTAAAGAATATCTAAGGTAACTTCTAGAATTCTATGATAGTGAAATTGGTTTTTAATTTAATTATTCGTCGATTGCCTCGAGCAGGCCCCAGTAATGTCTCCTTCATCCTAGCCCTGAGATTTTTAAAGAAGTGCCATATTCAAGGATCTTTCAGAGTTAGGAGAATGAGACCCATCATTGTTACTGGTATTTGGCATATTGGGTACGCCATGGAGAGTTTGCCAGACTCTGCCGTGTGGGCAGGTTACATTCGGTAGCCTGCCAGTTTGTCCAAAGTAGGAATGAGATAATAAGATATCGCGAGGCGGCGAATGCCCCAGGACCCACATGCCTTTGTTCCTGCGCTGTTCTCTTCCGGGAGCTGGGTTTTACAGAGTCTCCTGCCCCCGCGCCTGGCTGTCCTTGCCAGGGCCCCTTGGAGGGGAGCGGGTTGAGTTTCCCTCCCCGCCCCAACCAGGGCTCCAGCAGCCAAAGACCTCCAGAACCAGCCACCACCATGCTGAGACCACTCTCCGCACACATGAAGGTACTGGCAGAGGAACAAAGGCATGCGGGTCCCGGGACTGAGATCTCCAAGCCTACTCAGATCGGGGCTGAGCATCCTCCACTCAGATCCTCCAAATTCCCGTAGGCGGGGGTCACACTCACCAACTGGTCCCCTGGTGCCCTGTAATCCCATCAGTGGCCAAGACTCAGAAACTATAAATTTAATAATAATTTTTAAAATTTAAAGACCATGTATTGAAGTAAAATATATATGTGACATATATAGAATACCATTTTAATTTATTTTAGAGATTTGATTTGAACACAACTCAAAAGTTAAGTATAACCATAATTATTTATAAGTGGAATATTCAAAGCATATTTCATCTTCTTAAATATAAATGTATCTTAGTTTTAGAATTTATCCATTTATACTTCTTAATTTTCTTTTTGTTTTTGTTGGGCTGGAGCGATAGCACAGCGGGTAGGGCGTTCGCCTTACAAGCGGCCAACATGGCCGACCTGAGTTCGATTCCTCCGCCCCTCTCGGAGAGCCCGGCAAGCTACTGAGAGTATTCGATATGCCAGACACAGTAACAACAAAGTCTCCAATGGAGACGTTACTGGGCCCGCTCGAGCAAATCGACGATCAACGGGAGGGCCTTTGTTTTGTTATGAGGGCAATACCTGATGGTGCTCAGTGGCTACTCATTATTTTGTGCTAAAGGCTTCCTCCTGGCAGCATTAGGAATTCAAAGCACTGTCTTTCTGCGACCATTAAGCTATCCTTCCAGCCCCTATGTATTTATATTTTAAATTCAAATATAAATATTCTTCGAAGATTAAAAACAACTTTCTCTAATAGTAAGCATATCTCTAACTTCAAATGCTTGTTTTGTGCATAACTGACAATTAGGAAAATGTTTCTGCTTTAAATGTCAACAACTTAATTTTATATGCAAATAGAAATGAATATTACATGTGACTATTTTTATTTTGGGGGCCATGCCTTGTGATGCTCAAGGGTTAATCCTGACTCTACACCCAGGACTCACTCCTGATGGCACTCTGGGAACACTATGGGATGCTAAGGATAGAACACAGGTTGTGTGCAAAGCAAGTACCTTATCTTCTCTACTATCTCTTTGACCCTTAAATTAAATATTTTATATCTCATCATATGTTACTTTGCAAAAGACTGTGACAAATTAGCTATCAGCTATAAATACACATATGCATACATAATAAAATAAATAATAAAATGTCACATATTTTATACTTGGATTTGCAGTAATTAAATTTGATCACTTATTAATGTTGCTTTCCTAGGAGACTAATCACCACCAGTCATGATACAGACGTTGATAATGGAATTTAAATGACAATTGGAAATTGTGGGTGAGTCCCTCATGCTTTTCAAGTTTCATTTACCATAAAGACAAATAGTTAAAGGATCTACAGAAACACACAAAAAAAATGCTGTTATATTTTCTTAGGAAGAACAAAAAGAAAATAACAAATGAGTGCTTGTGTTTCCTCTTTGAACTGACATTTGGCCAACTTCCTTCTGTGCTATGTAGATTGTAAAAGTTACTTATACAAGACACAAGTTTCCTTTAGTAATATATTTACAGAATATAATTGTATTTAAAAAGTAAATACCTTCTTCCCAGAAATGAAAAAATATAGAAGTAAAATTGTGTTTTGATTTCTTTCTAACTTGTTAAGAAAGTTCTCTACACAATAGACAGCACTGTCCTCCCGTTGTTCATCAATTTACTCGAGCAGGCCTTGTAATGTCTCCATTGTGAGACTTCTTTTTACTGTGTTTGGCATATCAAATATGTCACGGGTAGCTTTCCAGGCTTTGCCGTGCGGGCTAGATACTCTCGGTAGCTTGTCGGGCTCTCTGAGAGGGGCGCAGGAATAGAACCTGGGCCAAACGGGTCAGTCGCATGCAAGGCAAACACCCTACCTGCTGTGCTATCGCTCCAGCACAGTAGTAAGGTGTTTACCTTGCGTGTAGGCAGTCCAGCCGAGCCGGGTTCGATTCCTCCACCCCTCTTGAAGAGCTCAGCAAGCTACCCAGAGTATCTTGCCTGCACGGCAAAGCCTGCAAAGCTACCCCATGATGTATTCAATGTGTCAAAAACAGTCACAATAAGTCTCAAAATGGAGACGTTACTGGGCCCGCTGGAACAAATCGATGAACAACAAGAGGACAGTGTGGACAGTGTTTAGTATGTTTCCTAAGCATAGGATTCAGGGCAGTCTTCTGCCCCCGCGCCTGGCTGTTCCTCGCCGGGGCCCCTTGGAGGGGAGTGGGTTGAACTTTCCTCCCTGCCCTGACCAGGGCTCCAGCAGCCAAAGACCTCCAGGACCAGCCACCACCATGCTGAGACCACTCTCCGCACACCTGAAGGTACTGGCAGAGGGACAAACCCACGAAGGTTCCGGGGCCGAGATCTCCAAGCCTACTCAGATTGGAGTCGAGCATCTTCCACCCAGATCCTCCAAATTCCAGTAGGCGGGGGTCACAACCACCACCTGGCCCCCTGGCGCCGTGTAATCCCATCAGCGGCCAAGACTCAGAGACTATAAAATCCAGCTCACGGACGAGAACAGTGCAGTCTTCTGCCCCGGAGCATGGCTGTTCCTCGCCGGGGCCCCTTGGAGGGGAGCGGGTTGAGCTTTCCTCCCCGCCCCGACCAGGACCAGCCACCACCATGCTGAGACCACTCTTCGCACACATGAAGGTACTGGCAGAGGGAGTCTGAGCGGCCGCGCGACATCCTATCAGAACATCTTTTTATGACATCTTATTATCTCATTCCTACTTCGGACAAACTTGCAGGCTATCGAATGTAGCCTGCCCACAGGGCAGAGTCTGGCAAACTCCCCGTGGCATACCAAATATGCCAAACAGCAGTAACAATGATGGGTCTCATTCTCCTAAAGAGCCTTGAATATAATCTCAGGGCTAGGATGAAAGAGACGTTACTGGGGCCTGCTCGAGGCAATCGACGAATAACAGGATGATGAAATGAAATGAAAAAAGGATTCAGGGCCTGGATTTTAGAACGCTTCAGAAAATATTAAGGAGGAAGCATACAGAAAATCGAGAAATGATAGTGGGTAGCCACTAGTTAATTAAAAAATTAAACCCAAGTAACTCTAAATATTTAGATGAGATAGTTTAAATGTGCTTAGAGAGATGGTTATTAGTCGGTTAGTGAGATGGCAGTTCATTCATGGGACAAAGCAGGTCTCTGGGAAGCACCATTGTGAAGGGAAAGAATCAGGCAGTCCCACCCTCACCCCTTCTCTACTGCAATGCCCCTTACTCACAAAGCCCTTTGAATTGCTCATTTATTCTGAATGTTTACTTCCCATCATCTGATCTCACTCTGCTATCTCATTAACAGCACAATCCAAGGACTAGCATTCTGGACTCTGAACACAACTGCACCACCAGACTAGCCTGGAAATAAACAGAGCTTGAGCCACAGTAGATCATTTCTATACAAACGTTTTGGGAAATTTCACCAGTCACAAAATGATAACTAAAGCTATCATAGTGCAAACTAAAATGTTCTGGGAGATAACTTTTTGCAGCTACAGAGGGAAGTTCTAGTATCTAAGCATTTAGGGTTATTTTGTTTGGGTGGTCGTGGTTACTTTTCTTTGCCCCTGATATTTCAAATATCCAAATATGTGAAAATATCACTTGATAATTTCCACCTGAGTAATATAAAAACAGTAGAATAAAATATCTCTAACACTCTAAAATCTAAAATTGGAGTGGTTAGTTTGGGATTAGTTTTATTTTGTAAGCTGTTTTATATCAGATATTTTTAGATAATTGAACAGACATGTGGTATTACAGATAATATTCTATATATAAAATTTCCCCTAGATAGTGGTTATATATAAATAACAGAAATTATATTTATTAAAGTTTCTGGGAAGAGCCTCAAAGGTTCTTTTTAATTTAAGATTACTCCTATGTCATTAAAAAAGAAAATAAACAAAAAGTACTATAAATATTTCCAATTTTTAAATAAATATAATTTGGTAAATAGAGTATTTATGATGATACAAGTATATCTTTTACATTTGGAAATGCTAATAGCCATAAAAGTTTATTAGAAAATTCTGAGTCATTCTGATAAGGAGAACTAGTATCTAAAGTCTCCTCATTTGAGCAGAAACAAGTATATAATTTAAAAGATATTTAAAAAATAAAATATTAAGCATTGACATAATCTGTTAAAATATCTTTGATTTGAACTAAATTAATCAATTATATATTGTTAAAGTCAACAAAGATTACTAATTTACTACTCCATACTTTTTATTTTGTAAAAACATCATTTTAATCAGCTCTGACTTTCTTAAAATGAAAAACATATTTCAAACACTATAGGATCCCATCACATGGTAATAAAGATTTATAATAGCATTAAAGAACTATAATAATCTTGTGGGTTTTTTCAGTGTCTTTAAAGTAAAAGTTAAAGTTATTTCCTCACATCAAGGAAAATATTATTATTTCCTGATACACCTTGACTTTAGAAATATACTCCTGTTTAATCTATTATTTAAGACTTTATTTTAAATTATTAAAAATTAGGAAGCTTTTAGTTCCTTAATCAGCAATAAAAGTTGCATGAATGCATTTGAATCGCTCACTTCTTTCTTTTAGACATCACGCTTATGTATATTTTTTTAATTGGGCTAATACTAGTCTTCTAAACTCTCAAATACTTTCATTAAAGCACATGTGCATGCCAGCAGTGATGACCCTTTGGAGGAGTCATAAATTTAGTCTCTAGGAAATGAGAAGGCTTCACAGATGACTTAATTTGCTGTGGGAACCTGAGCGTCCTCCACGTGTCACCTCCGAATTTGGCTGCTGGTGACCTTAAGCATCATCCACCTGCTGGAAACCATGTTTGATTCTCTGACCAGGGAAATGCCTGCTTGACAGCAGAATGGTATCACAGGACAGTGTGATGGAATTTTTCTTTCTCTGTCATCATTAAGGGGGTTCCCCCTACGGTGAAAGAATGAAAAGTACGATTTCATGTTCTCTGGAGAGTGGCAGGGCGAGAAAAAAAAAAAAAGCCTCAAAGCTTTCCATGCTGCCTTTTGGAGTGGGACATTCCTGTCCTTGTGGGGAATGGGATGTCCCCGTGGAATTTGCCATAGACTCGCCTGAAAAGAAAGGGATTAAGACCCCTTTCAGGATGAAAATGTAACAAAAGGACAACTTTTATGATGTAGCAGTGTAAAATAAGGGGTTCTATTGTTCCACTGATTGCTAAAGATCTTTGAATTGGGCAGCCTCTCCTGGTAGGCCTTTCTCCTGGAGTGTTGAGAGGCATCTGCAGAACTAGGAGCAGAGTTCTGCTCTCATTTAGGGACAAGTAAGAGATTATCAGTTTGTTCCTACATGATTTTTTTCCACACCTACCGAAAAGTGGCCTGTAGGGAGATTATACTCTAGTGAAAGTTGCTGCTAATTAAAACAAGTAATTAGTGTTCCTCCAGGCTTTGCGGTTTCACTCACTTTTGCCCGCCAGACAGCATTAGTTTAAAAGCAATCCAATTTCTAGCAATAACAGACTGTAAAAAAAGTCATTTAACAAGTATATAAGTGTAAGGTTACAGTTCCAGCGTTGATTTATATCTTCTGGGTTATTTAGAAATACTGTAGCAAAGTTGAAGAGAAAGAAAGGAAAATAGCTTTGTCATAAAAAAATTTACATTAAGAAAGAGTGAAGACACGCCTCAATCCATTTACAGGGAAAAAAAATCACAAGCAAAAACTGAGAGCATATGAGATTTCCTAAATTGCATTAGGAAACCAAAATTGGATTTAATGCTGTTTTCTCATAGAACCGTCACTTAGTATTTTGTAAACAGATCATTTCATTAAGCCCTTTTGTTTCTTCTCCAATCTTTGCTGAAATAGGGACTTTTTATTGACTGATTCCCATTGAAATGATTTGTAACTGTAGAATTTAACACAAGTTATTACCTTCTTCCCCCACCCCCTACAATTCCAAAAGACAAATTTATTTTGCGTATCTTGTGGAAGGAGTTAGTGAAAATAGATTTTTGAGAGAGATTAAAATATTTTATCATATAGATATAAACAAAAATTAATATTAAAATATCACACTATATTTTTTCATGCCCTGATAAAATTCTTGTCTAATTGCTGAGTTTTTGTATCCTGACATCTTTCTATAACGGCTGCTTTTGCTGGTTAAAATGATCTATTTTGAAGCCGATATCAAAGGCTTGCATGCTATTGTGCATGCAATTTTATACAGCTCATTGTTCAAATTGACTAAAGTCTACTTCCTTCTTAATAAATCCATAATGCTTTAATTAACACAAAATTTTCAAATTTCGCCCGCTCCTCTCTGGAAAGAAAGATGGCGGCCGCACGGGAGCCTTGTGGACAGCAGGTTTGAGCCGGGCTCGGCGGGAGCGGCGGGGACCTCATGGGAAGGGGGGCTTTGTGGGCCGTCCCCCACGCCCCACCGAGGTCGCCAGCTGCCCCCCACGAGCGGCTCTCCGGCACGGCCACGGCCCCGGAGGCACAAGGACTTAGCACAGAGAACCAGCCGCTTGGAGCAGAAAAACAAATGGACTATGTGTTAAACCGCACCAGCATGCCTGCCCGGAGGGGAAAGGGTGTTGACCGCCTGCCTGCTCCTCTCTGGAAAGAAAGATGGCGGCCGCACGGGAGCCTTGTGGACAGCAGGTCTGAGCCGGGGGCGGGGGGCATCGGGGGCCTCATGGGAAGGGGGGCTTTGTGGGCCGTCCCCCACGCCCCACCGAGGTCGCCAGCTGCCCCCCACGAGCAGCTCTCCGGCACGGCCACGACTCCAGGGCACAGAAACCAATCTCTTAACTATCTAACTTTTAATAGAAATTCTTCCAGGGCCAATAAGTAAAATAGCAGAAATTCAAAACCATTTTATTCTTAAACCAGGTTGTAGAAAGCAAATCATTTCACAACGCTGTTTCAGCATGTCTGATTGTGGGGGTGGGTCGTAAACTCTAAACAATAATTGTGCATCTTCTATCGAAACAATCTATCTAGTCAAAGTAGATAGAGTATTAACTAGAACTCATCTGCCTCACAAGAATTGGGAGGGGTGGGAGGTGGGGGTCTATTGGGGTTCGGGGTTAAAAATAAGTATTGGTAAAGGGAAATGTGTTTGATATTTACATGACTGAGACCTAAACCCAAAAGCTCTGTAACTTTTCCCACAGTGATTCAATAAATAAATAAATTATTAAAAAAAATTTTTCAAATTTATATGTTTAAAAAGTGATTTTTGTTTGGTTTCGCTTGCTTTGGAGTAAACTCCCAGCTGTCCTCCGAGTTTTCTCCTGACTCTGTCGTCAGGGATCAATCACTCCTGGCCAGTTTCCGAACCCATATAAGGGGCTGGGGAAGTTTAACCTAGCTTGGCTAGGTTCAAAGCAATTGCCTTAGCTGCTGTAATATCTATCCGCCCCAGAATGCTAGTTTTAAGACAATTGCAACTCATCTTCTTTAGAAACAAAACTTTCAGGGGTATGGTGCCGCCAGCAGGTCAATCTATACCTGTGAAGCAAGTGCATCAGCAGCCTGATGGCGCCTTTAGACTTCCAGATACCCCAAAATTGCTGCTGTACCTTTTGCCAGACCCCAAAAACTTGGGGCAAAGTTTACCAAGAAAGTAAACAGCAAAAAGTTAGGTATGTGGGAGACATCCACAAACCACATCCGGGTCAGCTATATAATTGGAGGCAAGGCCTCTCCGGTTCCTTGATTGAACTGCTTAATGACCATGATCCCAGAGACTCAGAAATAAATCTTGGAACCTCACAGCTTTTGGCAGAGATGTGTCCGGTCCCCACAATGGGTTACCAGCACTGGACCACCCCAGGGGTGAAAGGCTGCTGTCCCTTCTCCTGCTCCCCCTAGACGGCTCAGTGGATGCCATATTCCAGAGGACATTGGACAGTCAGGTTTGGACCCGCAGTGATGAGACATGCGAAGCCTCACGGGGAGGGGGTGGAGCCGGCCCTTTCCTCCCCACCCCAACGAGACCCCGAGTACTGCCCATGAACGGCCTCTCTGGCTCCTGATCAAGCTGCTTAAATGGAATGATCCAAGACACTCAGGAACAAATCTCAGAACCCAGCAGGTTTTGGCAGAAATCCCTCCAGATTTAGTTGTTGAAATTTCGGAATTCCAAAATTGCAAGGCCACTACTCAGCCACGTGACATCATATGTTATTCATAACCAGCAATAGAAAACAAATTGTCTACTGTTGCCTTTTCGACATATCTGAGTGTTGGGGTAAAATCCCAAATAATAATAGTGAGTCTGGTGTCAAAATATTGAATGTAATCAATGTAGAGAGAGAGTAATGTGGAAATCATCTACATTTAGTTTTTATCTAAACTCAATTTATTTTTTTCCAGAAAGTAAGGGGAGGGTGTGGGATGGGGGTATACTGGGTTTTTGGTGGTGGAAAATGGGCACTGGTGAAAGAACGGGTGATTCATTGTATGACCAAGACTTAAACTCGAAAGCTTTGTAACTGTTCTCATGTTGATTCAATAAATAAAATTATAAAAAAAAACCCACAAAACTTTCTTTACTATATATTTTATTTAGTTAGTAGTGTAAGCAGTTTCTTATATGCAAAAAGACATTTATTTTGAATTACTAAGACCTCAAAAATGCCAACTATTAACACAATGATTTTGCTAATTTTAAGCTAAAATAAGGCTATAGACCTATCACACTTAAACACCAATTTAAATATCAGTTGGGGAGATGAATGTGCCTTTTTATAAAGTGTAGTAGTATGGTTAAAGTAATGAAATAAACTTTTATAGTGTAACTTACGAGCTCTAAATCACATTTTAGAATTTCATACATGTTTTTCTTCAATTTATTTCTTATGACTATTTCAAGTATAAGGATTTGGCCACCTAGCTTAAAGGAAAATATTTTTTTATGTAGTCATAACATTAGTAACTAGACTTTGTTCAAAGCTGTTTAGTTTTTAAAATATCTACAAAAAAATGTTTATAATGACTTACTTTGTTTACTGAAAAGGAATCCATGAAATAATGAAGACCAAGTTTACTACTAAGTGCATTGATTGTATAGATCATTTTCCCAATAAAACTGTTTTTATCTAAACTCAATTTATTTTTTTCCAGAAAGTTAATTCTAGCATACTAAAACCGTTTCCAGCATATAATGGTTCCCCCAGTCCCCAATAATTAGAACTATATTATACTTACTTTTAAAAACATATATTATGCTATTATTTAATGGTATAAATCATTCTTTCAAAATCAGTCTTTAATATAATTTGGCTCTCTTAAATTGAATTTAGGCTATATCTATCAAGTCTCTTTTTGAACTTAGAATTTGCTTTTTATTTCAGGATGGATAAAACAGAGATGTGGCTTTGGCAGCACAGACCTAGGGCACCAGAGGGCAGAGTATGTAGAGACCTGTGAGGACTATATGGATCCTGATGGGACCGTAAGGGACATAAAATAGCTCTCATTGTATGTATTAAGCCATATTTGCACAACAATTCCATTATAATACAAAGATAATCTTTGGAAGTAATTTTAAAATAGCAAATGTATAACTGCTGAGTCTCAAGCAAAAGAAAACAATTTTCCTAAGCCAAATGTCTTTCCTAAGAGACTTCAATGATCATTTGATTCTGTTTCAAAGATAATTTGACCTCATGATGCACCCATTTCTTAAATGCATGTTTCAAATATAATTGTTTTCATTTGGAGTCAAAGCTGAAAAAAAGATCACTAAATAACTCTTGGTGATTTGCTTTGATACTTTCCAGCGCCTTTGTTTAAGCAGAAGAAAGTTTAGATGCATTAAGCAATTTTTAGTATTAAATTTGTTGTTTCTTGAAGTTTCATATGAATTCAGTACAATAATTTTCTTTTAAAATAATAATGACTCTAGATCCAATTCATCTTTATATATACCTATATATATTGTTTGCAGTTAGTTGTGAATGGAAGTCCATCAAACTAAGCCAAACTAAATTGAAGAGAGGAAAGTTATTAAAAATATTAATAACCACTTATTTAATTGAATAGGGTTCAATATCTTTGATATTTATTTTCAACATTTCACTAAATATGATCTGAATAAATTCTATTGTAAAATAAATTATTTATTTCTAGGAAAGATAAAATTATATTAAGTAAGACTGGCCTTGTGTTACTCCATCCCAGAAAACATCTCTATAAAGCACATTATGTAGGCTCAGTAAAATGAGCTTTTCTGGGTAGCTGCAATGTGTCAACACTCAGGTCAAGCACTTTGTATATCATTTCATTTATTCTAATAATTTTGGAAATAAACAGATTAAGTAATTTGTGCCACAAAAGTAAGGTAAAGCGTATATCCTTTAAAACAATATAACTATTCAAAGATGTTTCTGGACTAACTTCTATGCTCACAAATTATTCTAAAAACATGTAGCCACCTATAGAGAAGACAAATGAGTCTCTTGCTCTCTGTAATAACAGTCTAAAAAGAACACATGTAGACAGTTATGTAGTAAAAATGGTATTATAGAGTAAAAGCATTTAAAATGAAATAAATATAATTTCAATAATCAATCAATAATTTTATCTCAAAATAATGCCATTTTTCATTTATTTTGACGATTTGAATCTAAATACAAACATTGACATTTATTCTGATTACATTAATCTTGCCAGTTTTAACAGTTTTTTCCACATTTGAACACATTTTCAGTTTTTGGATGACAAACCATCAGTCATGCCTCTCAAAGTAAGGACAAATCACATTCAACTTTTCCACGTTCACTGTGTTCTTCTGGAGTCTTGACTGTTACGACAACTCTCTTCCTAAAGTGATAGACTCAACAGTACTAACTGGCTTCACTTACCTTTATTGTTGGAGAGGTGGAGGTGCAGAAGAGGGTCTTACTTACAGTTAGTGTTGGGAAGTCAGAGGGGCTCAAGGAAAATTATCTAACTACCTGATTGAAAATTCAATCAAGAGCCCGAGGGTACGTTACATCGTCTGGAATTATCTGGGCCACCTAGGTGTTGCTCACTGGCATCCAGAACTGCACCCAACAATGCATGGAGGACTATGTAGTGCGGAGGGTTGAAGCCAGGTTTGATATATGCACCCTAACCACCATACCAACTCCTGACCCCTGGCTCTATCCTATAACCCTTTTGCTCTACTGCTGTGTTTGATCCACTGTCTTTACTCATGGAGTCCTTTGGCTCCTAGAAATTATCTCTTTGTTTCCAATATGATATTTTTCATTATGTTTACTATGTGCCAAGAGTTATTCTTAATACTTCCCTTTATTACTACATTTTATGTAACTCTCCAATTTCTTCGTGAGAAACAGTATCATATTATTATTATTTTTCAAATTAAAAAAATGGTGCACTTATGTCCTCAATATTATACCTTAGTGATTTATAAAACAAAATCTTTATAAAAGGCAGTCTATTGATTTTGAAAAGAAGCAAAGTGATACAAATTATGCCATAACAGTAATAATATTGTAAACCATAGTGAGCACAGGAAAAAATGTGCCTCTCAGAGAAGTAGGCTGGGGACAGGTGGAAAACTGGGGACATTGATAGAGGAAAATGGATACTGGTGAAGGGATGATTGCTCAAACATTATATATACCTCTGAAACTCAGCCATGAATAATTTTTGTAACAGTGAAATTTGCAGTGATTTGTTTTTGTCAAAAGGAATCATTTGGTGATTTTACTGTTAACTCTGTGTTTGAAAGTCCTTTGTAATACTGGAGCGATTTTCTTTTTTCTTCTTTCTTTTCTTTCTTCTTTTGTTTTATTTTTTTTATATATTTTCCATTCTAAAATGATTCACCACTTTTGCTACATTTCATTGACTTTGGTAACTTGTTTTTTCATTATCATTCACTGTATCACTGTTCACTGTAATCTTGTTGTTCATCAATTGCCTTGAGTAGACTCCAGTAATGTCTCCTTCGTCCTAGCCCTGAGATTTTTAAAAAGTGCCACATTCAAGGCACTTTCAGGGTCAGGAGAATGAGACCCATCATTGTTACTGTTTTTTGGCATATTGAATACACCACAGGGAGTTTGCCAGACTCTGCCATGTGGGAAGGATACTTTTGGTAGCCTACCAGGTTTTCCAGAGTAAGAACTAGATAATAAGATGTTGTGCGGCCGCAAATGCTGCCACACGCTCCTGGGAGCAAGATTTTATAATCTCTGGGTCTTGGACGTTGACAGGATTACATGGCGCCAGGGGCAGTTGGTGGGTGTAACGCCTACATACTGGAAGATGGGGGATCTGGGTGGAGGAGGCCCCAGTCCCAATCCGAGCAGGCTTGGAGATCTACTCCCCACGTCCCGTACATCTGGGTTCCTCTGCCAGTTCCTTCATGTGTGAGGCTCATCCAAACTTGTGGAGAGTGGTCTTAAGCATGGTTATGGATGAAACTGGAGGTCTTCAGCTTCCAGGGCTCTGCTCAGGGTGGGAAATGAAACTCAAACCACCCTCCTCCAAGGGGCCCCATTGAGGACAGCCAGGTGCAGAGGCAGGAGACTCTGTGCTGTTCTCTTCCAGGATCATTATCATTAGTCTCAAGGAATCTTTTTATTTCTTCTTTGATTTCCTTTGTATCTGGTTATCATTTATCAGCATGTTGTTCAGTCTCCAGGTGCTACGGTTTCTTCTTGTCTTCTTTTTATGGTTAATTTCTATCTTTGTGGCATTTTGGTGTGATAAAATGCTTGGTGTGACTCAGATTTTTGTGAATTTATATAAATTAGATTTATGTTTTAAAATGTGATATATCCTGGAGATACATCAAAGTTCACTGGGGAAAAATGTATATTCAGTTTTTTGAGGTTGAAGTATCCTGTATATATCCATTCCTTCCATCTCTTCTAGATTTTCATTTAGGGCTCTTAAGTCTTTACTTATATTTTGCCTAGTGGATCTATCCAATGGTGAGAGTGCCATGCTGAAGTCTCCCACTCCTATTATGCTTCTATCTATGTGTTTCTCTTGGTTTTGAGCAAGGGAATTACAAACTTTGCTGACCCAATATTTAGTGCATCTGTGTTGATTAGAATTAGTACTTCTTGGTCTAGAATTAGAATTAGTATTTCATGGATCGATAGTTTCCATCTCTGTCTTGTGATTACTCTCTTTAGGTTGAACACAATTTGGTCTGATACAAGTATGGCTGCCCCAGCATTTTTGCTTTGTTTTTGTTTTCTATTGGCTGTATAATTGTTTTTCATCCTTTTACTCTGAGTTTGTGCTTATTCTGTGGTTTTAGATATTTTTCCTACATGTAAGCAGCAAATGAATTTTGTTTCCTGGTCCATCTGCCCCCTGTGACATTTGATGGGAGAATTTGATCTACTAACATTCAGGGATATTATAAATATAAAGGGCTGTGTTGCCAGTTTGTTGTGTAGGGTTGTTGCTTCTACAGTTGGTTATTTGGTTTATATAGGTGACCTTTTAGTAGTTCATTAAGAGCTGTTCTGTTATCACAAATGCCTCCAGTTCTTGTTTGAGAATGTTTTTATTTCTCTCTCCCATCTAAATGAGAGTTTTACTGGGTAGTTGATTCTAGGTTGAAAATTTCTTTTGTTCAATAATTTGAATATGGCATTCCCTCTTTTCTCACTAGTATCATTTAATATGGGAAAGTTATTGTGATTCTTATGTTATTTCCCATATATTTAAATATTGTTTCTTCTCTCTTGCCTCTTTAAGAAGTTTGTTTTTCTCTTTTATTTTTGCCAATTTGGTTACTATGTGTCTTGGTGTTGTTCCGAGTCTATTTTGTTTGGTAATCTTTTGGCTTCTCAAATTTTCACAGCTGTCTCTCTCCAGCAATTATTATCTCTCCCACTTCTCAAACTATATTTCCCTTATCTTTTTTCCATACCTTCTGTTATTCTCATAATTTCAAGATCATTATTCTTGCTGTAATTCATTACTTTCATTATTTTCCATCTTAATGCCTCTCTTTTCTTCTGTCACTTCTTTATTAATGCTAGCTTTTCAAGAGGGCAGGCAGTCTGGGGAGAATGGGAAGTATGGGAGGGAACCTGGAACATAGGTGGAAGTACGTTTGTGCTCGTGGTGGGATCAGAGCTATAACATATGTCTAAAACCAACTATTAAAAACTTTATAAATCTGTCACTGTCCTCCCATTGTTCATCAATTTCTCAAGCGGGCCCAGTAACATCTCCATTTTGAGACTTGTTGTTACTGTGTTTGGCATATTGAATATGTCACGGGTAGCTTGCCAGGCTTTGCCATGCGAACTTTGTAAATCATGGTGCTTTAATAAAAATATTTAAATATATAAATAAAAATAAAAATGGCTTCCCATGGAATCAAGCCTCTTTTTTCTTGCAACTTTTTGAGACAGATCATCATGAAGTCTAGGCTACAGGTTAAATTATGTATGGTGTTCATTCCATGGCAACCTCCCTATTCTTTTAAATGCCACTTCTCTAAAATATTTTTTGACAGAATGAAAAATGAACAATTTAGTAAGAGTAAAAGCAATGTCATCGTACAGAGTGACACTCAAATGTAGTTCTGTTGTTTACAACCTGTATTCCTTGACTTGGTTAATTTTCTTTCTCATTGAGGATAGTATACATTTGGGGAGGTTGTTGAGACAGTCAACTTAAACACGAATACAATGACACATCTTTTTACTAAATAATTTGATTTTTTAATTTTTACTTGGAATTAATATTGAATTGACAGTACTTTACATTGCATCTTAAAAGATCGAGAAAGAATTTTTTCTTAAAGTGGAATTAATTTTTACTAGATCTTATGCTTTTGTCTTTATGACTTATTGTAGTTTGTATAGCTAACCATATTTGTCGTAGTATGTGTGTGCCCATTTTTTTAATAAGCAAGGATTGCTAGTGAGCCATTACACTAGGCTCTGTGCTAAAGTGGTATTTCAGTGGTAGTTGAGTATTGACTCCTACAATAAAAACATTCACAGTAGTAGACGTGATAAGAGGTTTGAGAGTAGTAAGCTAGGAGCTAAGCTTATGTTAAAATCTGTATTATGACAGCGTTACACATATCTCTTTTACAAGGTGGTCCACACTCGCAGTTCCCTTAAATCATTTTTCTCTGCGAAGCTAAAGAGTTTATTTAAATGTCCTTGAAATCTATTTCAATTTTGAAATGCTGTGACTCTGCTATTTGTAGGTTCTTTTTCTTTTAATTCTGACTTAAATATCATTGATCATATATCCAGTTAAAGTTTTATTGAATTTACTGAAAACTAGAATAACAGTCTTTCAACTATTATCATATTTAACTACTTCTGGTAGATCAGAATTGTATAGGTATGTGGATAATATTGTGCCGACTCCTGTCCACTTTTCCTTATACCTTATTAAGGGGCTAACTTTTATAATAGATCATCTGGTCTATGTTTCTGAATAATATTTCAAACTCTTCTTTATGGCTTCTGCTTTTTTCCTTCATTATGTCAATAATTTCTCAGGTTATCATATCCTGTAGTATAATATGGATGCTTTCCCTATGTCATTTACATCTTATTAAAGTAATTATTTTCTCTGTAAATTATATTAGTCAGTGTATAATCAAAAGTCAAATAATTAGGCAACTGAAATGTGGGAAACATCAAAAGAATTTGAAAAATACACTAGAAATTTAATAAGATATCCCTTCAATGAACTTCTAGATGAATTAACTATGAATAATTTGGCAGATTGGCATCTATATGGAATAATAGTTCCCAAAACAAAAATAGCCATGCTGGCCACAGTCCAATGGGAGACTATAAGCATTGACCTTTGATAGCATTCTTTAACTTCTAAGTCTGTTCCTCGTTTCTGTCTATTTCATTATTGCCTGTTTGCCTCTGCCTCTTATTCTAAAATGTAAGCTTCACAAGAAGAAAATTCATTCCCTTCTGTTGAGTCAGACCATTCATTACACATTCACTAAATCAAATGTATAAATACCATTTAAAATATAATGGACTGAACTTTTCTAAACTATGTAATATAATATCTTGTGAGATCAGGACTGTGGTATAGAGATATTTGCACTTCGGTGGTGGGTTTAGTGTAGGAAAATTTTATAAATCCAAAACGTTAAAAATTTGTGCTCTTATAAACCAATGTTTTCCCAATAAGAAATAAATTTTAAAAGTGTTGGAAGAGAATTTTGTTAAAAGGTATAGGTTTGAATTCTAGAACAAAGCAATTTTGCAACTACTATATAATTTTAGAATTGTAATCAATACTCAGAGTTACCATGTTTTGATCCAATTTAGAATGTAACATTTCAGCTCGAACAATGATTTTTATTATGGAAACTCATTGTATCCACAAAACAGTGAATATCTATAAAATGAATACTGGAAGCCAGTATTTTATCAATAATTTTATTCATGAAACCATATTATATTCTGCTTGTATTATGTACCAGATTTTGAAAACGGCATGCTACAGATCCAGAGAATAATGAATGACACCATCACTATTCTAACTATTTTCTAACTGAAGGTAGTAAGAAAATCTACTGTTGAGGCTGTGCTTAGAAAAGGCTTATATACAATTAAAGCACTGACAGTTTCCTAACAGAGCAAAGACAAAGGTAGCCAGGGAGAATTAGAATTATCATAAAAGACTTCAAGTTGAGATAGCTAATGAATCAAGATCTTAATAAATAAATAGAAGTTAAGAGATCCAAATGCACCTCATTGATAGAGCACTTACTTTGTTTGTGTAAGACTCTAGGTTTGATATCTGGAACATCAAAATAGAACAATTAATTCACTAAATAATAAGTAGATTATTATTTTACTATTATTTATTATTATTTACTAGTAGGAGCGATAGCACAGCGGTAGGGTGTTTGCCTTGCACGCAGCCAACATGGCCGACCCGAGTTCGATTCCTCCGCCCCTCTCGGAGAGCCCGGCAAGCTACCGAGAGTATCTCGCCCGCACGGCAGAGCCTGGCAAGCCACCCGTGATATATTCGATATGCCAAACACAGTAACAACGAAGTCTCCAATGGAGACGTTACTGGGCCCGCTCGAGCAAATCGATGATCAACGGGAGGGCCTTTCCTACTAGAATCTTTACTCTGAATGCTTGTGTAAAAATATATGAATAAACAGTTTTGACCCTAAAAAGAAATAAGTAAAAGGAACACAGGATGACCAATGAACAAAGGGGTCAAATTCTAACATGTCACAATGTCTTGGCTATCAAATGATATAACAATTGCTAACAACTGAAGATGGTTGTAAACAATTTGTTTCACATTTGATATAAGTTTTTTCCACGGTTATATTAAAGAACAATAATAGCAGTTTCAGTTTCATTTTGATGGTGGTGGGGGTACAATAAATTTGTACATCAAAACATATTATCACTAGCATAACCATGTTAATTAACATAATTATGATCACCAATGTAACTGTGATTACTAACCATGATTCTATTGTTACTAATGTAACCATGATTACTAAGGCAATCATTATAGTAAAACATAGATAACAAAAAATAATGAGAAGCACAACCTAATAACAAATAAAAAATGCAATGAAAACATTTAGTTGTAATTTAGTCCCTGTATTTCAGCAATGCAGTGGGCCAATGAACCACGTTTTGAAACCACTAATCCCTACAGATAAACATCTCTATCTAATTAATTCCATTAATGTTGTAGGCCTCAACTGATAATAGCGGTGCATGAAGTTCTGTGCTCAAAATTTGACAGCTGAGGCGTCCTAGGTTCCCCAGGGTCACACTGGGCACTGCTAGGGGATCATCTGGCACCAGGGATTAAAGCACAGAGTAAGCAGTCCTCTGGCTTATCGAGGTTCTGTGCTTAGGGATCATTCCCTGATGTGAGGGCCTCTTATAAGCAAGTCAATTGCTCTACCACATCCATTCCTCAAGCATCTTTAACTCCACCTCCTTTCTAACTTCAAACTCTATAGGGTGTCTCTATTCTCTGTTACCATTTTCTTTTGCTTGATTCTAGACTTTTTCCTACTCAAGTATTTTTTAATTAATTAATTAATTAATTAATTTAGTGTTTTTGGTTTGGGGTCTACATCTGGTTGTGCACAGGGTTTACTCCTGGCTTTGGGCTCAGGGGTCACTCCTAGTGGGGCTCAGAAGATTTATGGGGTGCTAGGGATCAAACTCAGATTGATCCCATGCAAGGCATCTGCTGTATTAGCTCTCCAGCTCAAGTACTTTTAAGATCATCTTCCTAAGAAGAGTAAATGTTTCTTCATCACCATTTTTCTATTTTTAGAACTTCTCTTGTCAGTGTAGTCATAATTGTCCAGAATCTCCTCAAAGACGATTTTCTACTATTATTTTTAGAAACATTTTTATTTTCTAATATTTTCTAATCAGGACCCCCCCCCCCCCCCCCAGAATTTAAGCCTGACAAAAGCAGGCATTTCTGTGTTGTTCATATTCCACTAAAAGTCCCGAGAAGAGTGACAGGCATGTACAGCTTTATAATAAATGCATATTTAATAGACAATAGTAGTCTCTATAGGTTCTCATACTTTTCTATTTTCTTCTAACTATTGTTTTCATGGGATATTGACTTCTTTTTCAGTGACAACTAGCAGGAAAGTAAAGATAGTTTAAGTAATATGTTCTGGGTGAGAGAGATAGTACTGGAATTAAGGTACTTGACTTACATGCTGCATACCTGGTTTGATCCCTGGCATCACCAAAGTCCTGTGAGGAATAAAAGGAGTGATTATTGAGCCAAGAGAAAGTCCTGAGCACTGCTGGGATGTGTTCCCAAACGACTCTCCACAAACACAGCAAAAAAAAAAAAAAACTTATTACAAATTAAGAAAAAAAATCAATGTTTATCGCAAAAATGTTTAGAAATAAATATAACATAATTTTACTCTAGTGAGAGTTATTACTATTTATAACTCTATATATACTTCTAGGGTTTTATTCTCTACATATATCACTGTTTCACTGTATCACTGTCATCCCATTGTTCATCGATTTACTCAAACGGGTGCTAGTAACGTCTCCATTCATCTCAGCCTCTCCTTACTCATCTTTCCCAAAGCTGTCGTATTGGAGGTTCTTTCAGGGTCAGGGGAATGAGACCCACTGTTGTTACTGTTTTTGGCATATCAAATATGCCACGGGTAGTTTGCCAGGATCTGTTGTGCAGACAGGATAGATACTCTTGGTAGCTTGCTGGGTATACATATATATGTAAAACTGTAGCACTGTCCTCCCGTTATTCATTGATTTGCTCAAGGGGGCCAAAAACATTTCGATTTTGAGACTTGGTATTACTGTGTTTGGCATATTGAGTACATCATGGTAGCTTGCCAGGCTTTGCCATGCGGGTGAGATACTCTCATTAGCTTTCTGGGCTCTCTGAGAGGGATGGAGGAATCAAGCCCAGCTCAGCCTGGCCGGCCGCATGCAAGAAAAAGTCCTTCCGCTGTGCTATCACTCATATATATATATATATATATATATATATATATTATAATATATATTGCCCTCTATTATTTCTTGCCTACTGTCTGAACCCCATCAAATGTGGTGTGGTAATTATGAAAAATGGGTAGGGAGTGTTTTATGATGTCTTCGTGGCCATGTGGTCCAAGAATATATTCACTCATATGTGAGGCTCGGTTCAACTGTGTGGAAAACAGCTTGGAGCGTGGCGGTGGTTGAGTAGTTGAGGTTGGCTGCGGGGCTGGGTCCCTTGGGGTGGGGAGGGCTCTCACCCGCCCTCCTCTGGAATGCCCCAAGTGAAAACAGCCTGGCGCAGAGTCCCCTGTACATATAGACTAATATTAGTCTCATCACAAATACATAGCTGAGAATATAGTAAAATGAATTTGGTAAAACCAAAAAAGACTGATACATAAAATGTGTTACCTTTTCATATGCTGAATGAGATTAAAAACAAATGGATTTTGCCTTGTTAATTAAAATGTCTGACATATTAAAATAGGGTTATACTTAATTTTCCTGGTGAGAAATGTGATCAATGGATCTCTTTATAGACCAGATTCATTGGAAATATTATGTTAAGAAGATGAGACAAGATCATTTGTTCTGTCTACTTATAATAATGAAGACTAAAGGAGAAAACACTTTCTCTCTCTCTCCATCTCCCTCTCCTCCCTTTCCTCACCCTCTTTTCTCTCCACTCCCTCCCTATTTACTTTTTTCCTTCCTTTCTTCCTTCTAGTAGCAATAACAACAATGCTGAATAATTTATTCTTGTTTCATTATCATTAGATTTTCTTTAACTGAGTAATAAATATGCAATTTCTTCTAAAGATAAGTGAATCCGTTTGAGCAATGTTTTCACCATAACTCGGAAGAAAGAACCACATTGATACATTTGCTGGGATCCATAATTGTTGATATTTTATAGGAAGTAAGTAGAAGGTAGGTTTTTGACTAATTTATCTAACATATTTGTTAGTAACATATAGATTGGGAGCCAGAAAGGTAGCTCAAAAGGCATATATTTCATATGCAGAAGGCCTGGTCTCATCACTGGTACCAAGAGCTTTCAAATTCAACCACAATGCACAGAACCTGGAGTAGCCCCTGAGCATTGCAAGTGTGTCCCCAAAAGAAAACAGAACAAAAAACAATCCAATCAATCATCATTTGTCTTAAATTATTTTTATATCAAGAGACACTGAATTTTACTAGTTGTTCTTTTAATGAATGTAACCTTCAGAAACATGAATTTTAAGAATACAATATGTATACTTCTAACTATATCAATCATTTAACTTTTCCCTTGATAAATAAATTCTCCTTAAATAACTCACAGCTAGTCTAAACTCTGAAAAATTACATTTTTTTACATATTCCATGAAAGCAGTTACATATCTTCAAGGAAAAAGCTAAAGCTAACTTGAAGGAAATTAACACTGAAACTAAAATTATAGCCCCGTGCCTTGCTCTGTATTCTGTAGCTCCAAAATATTAAACAATTTTTTTATTTTTTCTGTGCCTGAGATATGACAAATGAGAGAATTAGATGAGATCATCTCTAAGCTCCTTATAGTTCTTTTCTTTTAAAATTTAATTATTCATAAGGTCAAATAGCAAAGATCCTTGGTATTCTCTACAGTTAAATTTATTTTATGCTTTTATATTTATTGTTGCCCTCATTTCTGTAGTTTGTTTTTATATAACCATTTTTATGAATAAAAGTCTCTTCATTTGTCCTTGCTTTGCCCTATACTCTTTAACGATTACATTAGTTAAGCTTTGTAACCTTCTTCATACTAAAAGTGTTTAAAATCTGTACAATTAGAAACTCTAACTATAGAAATTCATCAAGTTCTACTTCCCTGTTATGAATAGTAGCCTATTTACTTTGGGGTTTTACTGATGGTTTGAAGTTTGCCTGAACCAATGTCTCAGAGAAACAGTTTTAAAAGGAAGGTGGTACTTATATTTGTGCTGGCTTACAATTCATGCTGTGTCTCATAATAAAACCTAGCATGAAACATGTGATCGAGAAATACTTCTATCAAAGAACTACTCAGACTTATGTGTGATTCAGTTAAGTTCAGAGCAGAGAATTTTTTACTTGGAAAAAAAAAAAAACTAAGCTGGGTAGAATGAGATTCTATGTGTTTTCAGTTTCATCTGAGAATCTCAACACTGAATGAACCCATGGACCATATTAGTCCTTTAAACCTTCAAAGAGGTTCCTATGGATGGAAAATAGGCCCTGATCACCTGATTCCATTATGTCATAAAAAATCTTTTATGATTATTAAAAGGACTCAAGATCTTTTTAAAAGTCTTGAGTCCGCTTTTAAAGAGAACACCAAAAATGGTATCAGGAAAATTAAAAACAGAACAAAACTTTTAAGGTGGTCTAATGTTGGAAGACTTGGAGGTCTTAGACAGGTGTTTAATTGAGCAATCTATTTTTAAATTATTCTGTAGGGACGGTACAATATCAGTTAATTACATAAATGCACATATACATCAATTTAGGCACAGTGCAAAATATACCATTAATACTGTTTCAGACATACACTATTTCTGTATCACCACCACCACCAAAGCGTCCGTGTTCCTTCTCCACTGTTTCTAGATCTCCTCTACTCTATAGATAAACATACAAGGTCTGTTGTCATTGGATAATTTTTATTGCCTTAATTTGTTTCTTTATATTCTATGTATAAAAGTGATCACTTGATATGTGCCCTTCTTTCTTTACCTCACTTCATTGAGCATAGTACCCTCCAGTGCCATTCACATATCAGCATAATATATTGTTTATGTTTTTTTAGCTAAGTGGTGGTATTTTACGCTATATATATGCCATGGGCTGGAGCGATAGCACAGCGGGTAGGGCGTCTGCCTTGCACGCAGCCAACATGGCCGACCCGAGTTCGATTCCTCCGCCCCTCTCGGAGAGCCCGGCAAGCTACCGAGAGTATTCGATATGCCAGACACAGTAACAACAAAGTCTCCAATGGAGACGTTACTGGGCCCGCTCGAGCAAATCGACGATCAACGGGAGGGCCTTTACTTTTACTTATATATGCCATATTTTCTTTTCCACTCATCTCTTGGGGATTTGGGTTGTGTCCTAATCTCAGCCAAAGCAAATAATACTGCAGTGAAATTGGAGTGCAAATATCTTTGAAAGTTGATATTTTTGTAGTTGGGACAAAATTTTCACTCACTCTGATAAAAAAGAAAAGAAGGGCAAATATCAAAATCTATAAAGCACTTAACAAACTGAACAAGATAGCAAAAACTGGGCGGGGGAGCTAAACAGAATCTTTCTCAAAGAAGACATAGAGATGACCAAGACTTATATGTAAAAGTGTTCTTTATCAGGGCTCTAGCAATAGTACAGTGGGTAGGGTGCTTGACTTGTGTGGCCCACCCAGGTTAGATTCTCAGCATCACTTATTGCTTCCCATGTGGTCAGCTGAGCACTGCCAGGGGGTAATTCCTGAGTGCAGAACCAGAAGCAACTCCTGAAGCAACTCCTGAGCATCACCAGATGTGGTCCCTCTATCGCATTTCCCCTCTAAAATGCTCCTCATCATTTATGTAAGAGAAATAAATATCAAAATAACAATGAACTATCATTACATACCAATGAGATTGGTATGTATCTAAAAAGGTAGAACAATCAATGTTGGTGGGGATGTGGGGAAGAAGGAATCTCAATCACTGTCGGTGGGGATGCCATCTGGTTCAAAATCTGTGGAAAATAGTATGGAGACTTAAAATAATTTAAAATTAAGCTTCTACATAACCCAGCAATTCTGGTTATCTGTGCCAAGAACACAAAATCTTTCACTCAAAATGGTATGTATACTACCATGTTCATTGAGGGTGAGTAATATTTTTAATAAATAGCTTACTTTCAAACACATTTTAAGGTCGATGTTAGATAAAAATGGAATAATTAGGCTTCAATAATGTAACAAAATCTAACTTGGGTTCTTACAGTTTGTATGTTTATATAATTTATAGATTCTTTATATGTACTTAGTGATATTGACGACAATAACAATTTTTATCACAAATTAATATTAAAACAGAATATTTTTACATTGAATCCTCTTTTTAGTTTAGGAGTTCATCCAGTTTTATATTCATTTGAAAAATAATACTATTGTTACTTAAAAACATGTTAACTGGTAACACAAGAATAAAATTTACTAACCATGATTTCAGAATCACTGGTACTAAGAAAAATGATGTTTGAGAGCTTACATTAGGTCTCAAAATTCAGAGGACTTAAGCCAAAGTTAATGTACTGTGGTAATATTTTTTGACTTTGAATTTTGCAGAAAATCAATGCCCCAATTCAAGATTGCTTTAAAATAGGCTTTGAAGCAAGTATACAGTAAAATTCTCTGTGTCTTTTTTGTGGAAGTTGATGTGTGTTTTCTGATTTGGGGGGGTAAAAATAAATACAGTTATAAAATAAATACACTTAAACTTAAGTTTTGTAACTATTGTGAAGTTTTGAATCTCTTAGGACTGTTTCAGCATTAACCATTTTTCCTTCTTTTGCTTGATCTTTGTTTTTTTCTTTCTCTTTGAACTGCATGATAAATTCTGGATTATGTCTCACTGAAGCTTCTACACCAGATTTAATGAAGTGGCTGAACTTTTAACCTTAGAGCCCAGCACACTTTAAAACTATCAGTGATATCCGTTGCACTTTTTCTATAGTTCTGTGTCAGATATAGTGAGGATAAGCCTTTTCATGTGTAAAACCTTATTTACACAGCAGTTTATGACAGAAAATAGAGGGGATTTGATTCTCTTACAGACCTTTCTCAAAATTCTTGAAGGAAAAGAAAAATGCTGGAGCCCCTCTAACTCCATGCTCACTCCTACCTTTGCCCAAGCCTTTTCCTGTATTGGTAATTGGTCTGCAAATAAAGAGCGGCTGTGTGTCAATTTTCGATGGAATGATATTTATTCACAAGCAGGCTTCAAACTTCCCAACAGAAAGGATTGTTTTTAACCCAGTCATCATCTTAGAGATTTGAAACTCATTCTGTCTATTCAGCCATGCTTTCTGCTTCAAGACAGAGCAAGAAACATTTCCTAGAGTTCTACTGCCAGTTGGAGTGCTTTCAAGAAATTCAAAAGGAAAGAACACTTTGTAAAATGTAGAATTTATGCTAACCTTTTCATCTTTGTGCCGTTAAACACTTATAAATATAGCTCTAAGCTATGTCTTCCTACAGGGAGCCAAGTACCAGGCAGATCTCTGTCTTCCTTGTTGGAGGGATAATTTGATGAGCAGTGAACACTAGAGGGGGAGCTTAGCCGTTGAGGAGAGTGAAAGTTTCAGACCCTCTGGGAAAGAATCCAAGTGATACCAGAGCTATGCTCTGAGCAAGTCAAACTGAGATTTGGTCAGCTATGGTTCCGAAGTTTAAAAGTTAAGCATGGGAGGTAGCCAATTTATCATCATTTTCCAAAAAGTTAGGGAATCATAAGTGGAATACAGTTTATTTCTTGCTCATTCCATGATATGGAATATTTTAACAACCTGTCTGGAGGCAGTTTTAACATGAAGAGTAGGATAACAGACCTCCGCCCAACCCCCCGTATGATTGTATGTCACTTAAATGTCTAAGGGATGATGGAATTAATTATCATACAATTTTGACAAATTTGATGGCTCAAACTAAAGGGGAAAATACACGTTCTGATTATTACATTCTAATAAGACATGACATTAAAATGAGTTTACATGTCACTTAGACCTTTGCTCTTTTTGCCTTTGATCTAAAAACACTGGCATTTTTCCATGTAAAGGAAATCACTTATTTTTTTCTTCTCTTTAGTTTAAAAATTGGGGCTGGAGTGATAGCATAGCATGTAGGGCGTTTGCCTTGCATGCGGCCTGACCTGGGTTCGATTCCCAGCATCCCATATGGTTCCCTGAGCACGGCCAGGAGTAATTCTTGAGTGCATGAACCAGAAGTAACCCCTGTGCATCGCTGGGTGTGACCCAAAAAGCAAATAAATAAATAAATAAATAAATAAAAATTAAAAGGCCTATGTTACTTCTTAGACATTTTTATGGTTTGTAAGTATAATTTAATTACTGTCCACATTATCCTGAAGTTGAGAAAATTGAAGAGGACCTTGAACATCAGAGTACTTTAAATGGAAATACGTAGTAGAGTTTTAGTACAAAAATGCACCAAAAAGTCCTTTAATTTGTTATCTAATTTCCAGTATCTTTATAACACAACACACAATGCATGTTTATTTATAAAAATCATTTTCAAAAAATTAAAATGAAGAAGCAAAAATCACTGTCAAAGTACAAAAAAGAATTTTCCTGATTCCAAGTCCTAATTCATTATCAACTAAAAACATTGTTTTTAATAACCTAGTAATTAACTATTTGAGAAGTCACCTTCATACCATCTGTATTATTCACTGAAGTGCATTGCTGTGCTAAAGGGGCATCATGGGTTTGAGGTCATTCCAGTGATTTTTGTCCAACGAGGACAAAAGATTGAATGCAAAGGCCTAGGAATGAGATACTGCTTGAACCCTGCAGCGCTGCAGTTCCCAGGATCCTTTCTGAGGATGGAACCAAGTTGAGCAACATACACTAATTTCTATGCTGACTCCTTTGCAGCTCCAAGGGTAATGCTTTCAAGGGCAAAACTGATTCACAATTAATCATATCTTTGATTATACCCTAAACTTTTAGTTCAAAGTGAAAATTATATGTAGACATTATAAACCCATGCACATATTAATGCTATTAAAATTTTAATAATTATGTATGGAAATAAATATATTTTCAAAAAGACTTTTAAGTTTTTTTTTCACTTTTTTAGACTTGAACAAGTACTAAAAGTGAAGAAGAAAGAAACACTTTATTTTATTTATTTATTTATTTTATTAGTGAAACACCATGAGGTACAATTGTAGACTTACAAGATTTTGTGCTTGGGTTTCAGTTATACAATGATCAAGTACCCATCCCACCACCAGTGTCCATTCTCCACCCCCACCAATCCCAGTATCACACCCACCCCCCCATCCCCCATCGCACCCTGCCTCTGTGGCAGTGCACTCCCTTTTGTTCTCTCTCTCCTTTTGGGTGCTGTGGTTTGCAGAAGAGGCATTGGGTGGCAATCATGTTCAGTCTATAGTCTACTTTCAGCGTGTATCTCCCATCCTGGGCGGATCTTCCCAGCACCCTTTATTTGATGCTACTTCTCTATCTGAGCTTCCTTTACCCCTAGAGTGTGTGACTGGCATCAAAGCCATGGAGTGAACAACCTGGTATTTATCACAGCTGTTCTTGGGTGTTAGTCTCTTATTTTGTTATTTTATGTTACCCAGATGAATTCAATCTTTCTATGTCTATCCCTCTCTTTCTGGCTCATTTCTCTTAGCATGATTTTTTCCATGTAGTACCACTTGTATGTAAATTCCATGACTTCATTTTTTCTAACAGCTTCATAGTACTCCATTGTGTAGATGTACCAAAGTTTCTTTAACCAGTCATCTGTTCTCGGGAACTCAGGTTTTTCCATATCCTAGCTATTGTAAACAGTGCTGCAATGAACAAACCAGTGCAGATGTCATTTCGACTATACTTTTTTGCCTCTCTGGGGTATGTTCCCAGGAGTGGTATTGCTGGGTCAAATGAAGCTCAATTTCTAATTTTTTGAGAATTGTCCATACTGTTTTCCAAAAGGATTGAACCGGTCGGCATTTCCACCAGCAGTGAAGGAGGGTCCCTTTCTCGCCACATCCACGCCAACACAGGTTGCTTTTGTTCTTTTGGATGTGGGCCAGTCTCTGTGGTGTGAAATGATATCTCATTGTGGTTTTGATCTGCATCTCCCTGATGATTAATGATGTAGAGCATTTGCTCATGTGCCTTTTAGCCATTCAGATTTCTTCTTTGAGCAAGTTTCTGTTCATTTCACCACCCCACTTTTTTATGGGGTTGGATGATTTCTTCTTGTGGAGTTCAACCAGTACTTTGTATATCCTTGATATTAACCCCTTGTCGGATGTGTATTTGGAGAATATCCTTTCCCATTCTGTAGACTGCCTTTGTATTTTGGTCACTGTTTCTTTTGAGGTGCAGAAGCTTCTTAGTTTAAGATATAGTCCCATTTATCTATCTCTGTTTTCACTTGCTTAGCAAGTGGCATGACATTTTTGAAGATACCATTAGCTTCAATGTCATGGAGGGTTTTGCCAACTTTATCTTCAATGTACCTTATGGATTTCGGTCTGATGTTGAGGTCTTTGATCCATTTTGATTTTACTTTTGTACATGGTGTTAGGCAGAGATATGAGCCCAGTTTTTTTTGCATGTAGGCATCCAGTTTTGCCAGCCCCATTTGTTAAAAAGCCTTTCCTTACTCCACTTCGCATTTCTTGCTCCTTTACTAGAGCGATAGCACAGCGGTAGGGCATTTGCCTTGCACGCAGCCAACATGGCCGACCCGAGTTCGATTCCTCCGCCCCTCTCGGGGAGCCCGGCAAGCTACCGAGAGTATCTCACCCGCATGGCGATATGCCAAACAAAGTAACAACAAAGTCTCCAATGGAGACGTTACTGGGCCTGCTCGAGCAAATTGATGATCAACGGGAGGGCTTTTACCTTTACCTTTTATCATAGATTAGATGATCATATGATCATATGTTTGAGGGGAGATGTCAGTATATTCAACCCTGTTCCATAGGTCTGCAGCTCTGCCTTTGTTCCAGTACCATGCTGTTTTAATTATTACTGCTTTGTAGTAGAGTTTGAAGATAGGTTGGTTAATTCCTTCCATTTTCTTTTTCCCCAGAATTGCGTTAGCTATTCGTGGAGGCTTATTGTTCCATATAAATTTCAGGAGTGTTTGCTCCATTTCTTTGAAGAATGTCATGGGTATCCTAATAGGAATTGCGTTGAATTTGTACAGTGCTTTGGGAAGTATTGCCATTTTGACAATGTTAATTCTCTTAATCCGTGAACAGGGGATATTTTCCCATTTTCTCGCATCCTCTTCTATTTTCTTAAGTAACGTTTTGTAGTTTTCTTTGTACAGGTCCTTTTCTTCCTTAGTTAAGCTAATTCCTAGGTAGTTTTCTGGTGTACAGTTGTGAATGGGATTGTTTTCTTCATGAAATTTTCTTTTCTCTCAGTATTTGTGTATAGGAAATCCATGGACTTTTGGGAATTGATTTTATAGCCTGCAACTTTACCATACAAGTCTATCATTTCTAGGAGTCTCTTGGTTGAGGTTTTAGGGTTCTCTAAATATAGTATCATATCATCTGTGAATAGCGAGAGCTTGATCTCTTCCTTTCCTATTTGGATGCCCTTAATATCTTTTTCTTGCCTAATCGCTATTGCAAGTACTTCCAGTACTATATTGAACTGTAAGAAACACTTGATTTTAGATAAAAAGGCTGTGTTTGGGGCCATTGCCATAATACATCTAGTAGGGCATTTATTTGCCTTGTACGTAGATGCCCCCTTTCAATCCTCTGCTTCTCATATGTTCCCCCAAGCACCAGGAGTGATTCCTAAGTGCAGAGCCAGAAATAAACTCTAAGCATAATGTGTGTGACCCAAAAACAAACAAAAAAAGAAAAGACAATATGTGGGTGGTTATCCCCAGCTTCCCACAACCACTTTATTAATAAAAAAAAAGAAGAATGTTCAAGGTTCCTCCTTTCCCTTTAGTGATACACCAAAATTGAAAATTGTCTTTGAATTCCAAGTGATCTGTGAGAACTGTGGTAACTTGAATTTTCAAATTCTCTCCAGATCCCAGTAATACTGATCCTAGAGGACTGGTTCAGAAATCTTCTTAAACAAAGTAGGTTGCCATCTTCACAAGAACTCAACAGCAGAGCTAATGGAAAGAGATCTATTAATATCATTAAATAATAGAGACTAGGTAGCTTGAATTAGATTTCTATTAAGTACAATTTTTTTCTTTTTGTTTTGTGGCCACACCCATCATTTTTCAGAGTTTACTCCTGGTGCAATGCTCAAAGATCCTTCCTGACGGGCTCTGTGCTATATATGATGCAGGGAATAGAGCAAGGTTTGGCTGCATGCAAGATAAACACCCTAACTCTTGCACCATTTCTCTGGCCCCAACTGTAACTTTTAAAAATTTTATGTCATTGAGGCCTACCTTGTTACTCAGTAAAACCTATAATAAAGGTGCAGGCCTGGCCTTCAAACACACCTTCTTATTCTACCCAAGCGGAACAGTGTGGGTTGTGTAAATAAACATATCAGAGGACTCACCTGCTTGAAGCTGAAGATAAGTGATTTTTGGAGTTGCACAGCTGAAGGAAACACAAAATGTGCTAGTAAAGTTAACTTCCTTCTTCCCATTCGAAACACAGCTGCTTTCCTTATTCAAGAGAAATGTTTGAATAATTATTTGTTGTCTAATTATAAGCAAACACACACCATGCTAAAAAATACTTCTTAATTCAAACATTAACATTCCTCAAATTGAGTCAAAAATGTGAATCAAAAAGAAAATAAACTGGACCTCTAAGTAAACATATAGCACCAGGAATTATAGCCAGCATAAACTAGATTTATCTCAAGTCCCTTTATTAGAATTGGTGACTTATCTTTAAGGCATGAAAATGTATTTTAATACTTTATTTATATTTCAGTTGAAATTTCTTAGTACTTCGGTTAAATTGGGCTAAATTAGATAATCCTAATTATCTGTTGAATATTTTTGCAATAAGTGTTTCTTCTGTTACATCTTATTTTAGGATAGGGTTTCAAAAATAATTAAAACAAAGAGGGAAAATGGGATATTTGTGTTCATTCATAAGATTTTAATAGAACATATTTTATGTACAATTTACTAGAACAAAACATTACAACCAACTAATTAAATATGTAAACATTTAAACACAATGACTTAAACAGAAGTATGTGTGGGAAGTTAAACATGATGACTTGTTTTAAAAATAGTTTAACAGCAAATTAATAACAAAGAGAACACTACCTTTATTGACAAAGAAAAAACTATCAATAGTTTTCTCTTTTTTCTTATTTAGAAGAACATATCAGTATCTCTAATAATTATCAACACAGGGTTGATGTGTATTCTTCCACACAGGATTTTAAAAATATCAATCTAATGTTGGCTTCTTGTCTGTTCTGTAACTTACCAAAGACATCTTTTACTCTGAATCATGACTTGACCAGAGACAATGAGAGAAGGAAAGGTAGAAAGATATATAAAAGTACATTTTTAAAGGAGTAAAATCACAACTAGTGCTAAAGATGTCAAAATCTAACAATAAATGTGTTTTTCAATTGATTCATCTAATTGAAGTCAGAATGCTAGCTAATGTCAGTCACAAGATGTTAATGTATACCACTGATATTTTCACAGACACTTGTATTCATTAAATTAATAAAATAAATGAATAAATAAATAGTAGGTGTCTACCTACTATGTACAAGACGCTATAGTTAAGCCTGACTTATAGTCAATAAGTCTAGATATGTAATATCATAACATTTGCAATCAAGAAAGAGTACAAATAAATACATATGTACGAACAAAACAATTGTGCATAAGAGGGATGCCTTATTCAGATTTCAAAAAATATGGAAAGTCTCAAAGGAAGTAGCAAAATAGGTCTGAACAGAAGAGTAATTAAATTATAAAAGAAGTGGAGTTTATAAGAAAGAATATAAAGGGAAAGTAAGATAACACAAAAGAGTAATGAAGAGCATGAGAGTGATGCATTAGTAAAGGCCACATTGTGGGCTCAGTTTTAAGACATCTGAGTAGAGGAGGGCTATCAGACAGATTTAAGCAGAAGGACTATGAGAAAATTTTTGTTTTTAGAACATTTATCTCGAAGTTGGAGAATGGGCTAAGGAAGAACAAAACCAGACAGAAGAAGTTCATGTGTATGAAAGATAATATGCACACCAGACAATTGCAGAGAAAAGTAATCTTGTCTGACAATCATGTTGGAGAGAGAATGGACAGAGGTAAGCTTAAGTGTGGTACAAAATTAAAAAAGAGATTTTTCCAACCAGCTGCAATACAAACTATGCTAAACTGAGACTGTAGGAAGTACACAATATAAATGACAACCCATATTTTCTTCATAATCTAAAACACTATGATGATATTTTTACATGCAGCCAGTCCTAATTTTACTGAGCATAATATTTTTTGTCACCACTGTAATTTAATTAAAACTTTCTAAGTTAAAGAATAATAAATATATTATTTATTATTTATATTATAGGATATTAAATTGTCCAAAGATAAGAGAAAGGAAGAAAATAGTACAAACTTAAATACTTGCCAACTGATAAATTTTAGAAAAAACATTCAGTAACAGAGTCCTTTTTACCAAGTTTAAAATGAATGGTAATTTTGAACAAAAATAACACATAATTCTTAAAATTGCACAGGGCAAGAGAGACAGAGACTAGTCTTACATGAGAATGACTCCAGTTCCCCAGAGTACCACTAGGAGCAATCCCTGGACGCAAAGTCAGAAGTACTCTCAAGCATTGTTGGATGTGGCCATAAACAAAGTCCAAGATTAATAAAAAATAAATATTTATAAACTCTGTATAACTATTTACAGGCATTGTAGAAATATTTTAGTTACTCTGTATTTACTTTAATTTGCTTATGTAAGTTTGTGACATATATACACATTTATGCAAATTATTTAATGTTTATCTAACATAATTTCGTGACTTATAAGCTCCCTTATTCCAGGTCAAGCTAAGAACTCTGGGCTCTTGTCAAAGCCAGGACAGACAGCCTCCCCAACTGAAATTTCCAGAAGCCCCCGTAGCACACCCAGCTCCACAACTTCCCCCATGTCATCAGCCCAGATCTACAGATCTAAAGATTTACAAATCCTGAAGTTTTTGGACTCTGACTCCTCTGAATTCCACAATACTAAAATCCCAGTAGGAGAACAAAAATTAGATGAAAAAGTAACATAGAAGTCAACTAAACTCAACAAACAGAAACCATAACACAGAAGGCTCAACTAACAACAAGCAGCTTACATCCTCAACCAAGGTGGGAATAACTCCAAGTTGGTGAGATCAACAATTTTCACAAATTTTATTTTACTAAAGCCATTTTGAAAATTTCATTAGCCATTTAGTTGTAACAAACAGCATGACATAATTTATTGTGTGCCTGCAAAGGGGGTTTGAAAATTGGGGACAGTGGTATAGGGAAGGTCACGTTAGTGGTGGAATTTATATTGGAACACGGATAGCCTGTGATAGCTGCATTATGAGTAACTTGTAAACCAGGTGTTTAAAGTATTTTATTTAAAAGAAGGCAACTGCAGACAGAAGAAAGAGAAAATGAGAGAAAAAGAGAGGGGTGAGAGATATAAAGGGAAAGGAGAGGGTCAAAGAACAATATAGTTCAGAGACTGGCAAGCTCCCCTTGGGGGAATGATATGCCAAAAACAGTAACAACAAATATCACAATGGAGATGTTACTGGTTCCCACTCGAGTGAATTGATAAACAACGGGAGGACAGTGCTACAGAGCTACCAAAAATTCAGATGTATTCTGAATAAACAGTTCTGGGGAAACTTGAGACTACCTATAGAGATCACAATGAAATTAGCAATTTACCAAATATTTTTATTAACAGAAATTAACTATTTTTAAAAGCCGTACATCCTAGGTTTCTAGGTTCCTTCTGGAAAAGTGTACGGGGAGAATCCTCTGATGCAGTTTCTTTGGTATCATAGTAAATATGCCTAGTGGTTAAGGAAAAACATAGAAATTGGGATGAACATGTCAGCCTATAGAGTATGAGATACTTTTAGTTCTTGTTTTTGAATTGATTGTCTAATGCCTGCTATTTTGATAAAAAAAAGTCAAAGCATGATAGCTATATTTTTAGGCCATTTATATTACACCAGTACTAGGAGATAGGCCAAATATAGGGCTAGGTGGAGGAAGTACAAAATATAATAAATTTACCAATTTTTGAAAATTTTCTATGTTTCCAAGCATGATTAAATATAAATTGTAATCATCAAGTAATCTATAAAATCTACTCTAGAAAATGTAGAGTCAAATATAATTAGTGTACTGGTAGAAATGAAGTTGATTTGTGAATATATGCCATGCAAAAAATTAATCAATACAACGACCTGTTCCCCCTTGCAGCTCAGGGTCCGCCATCTTCCAGAGGCCAATGGACAGCCAGATAGGGGCCCACAGTGATGAGACATGTGGGGCCTCACGGGGCCCCACATACTTCTCCTGCCCCAATGAGAACCTGAGTCACTGCCCACGAACGGGTCCACGAACAAGCTACTTAAGTCATGATCCCAGAGACTCAGAAACAAATCTCGGAACACAGTGGCTTTTGGCAGAAATTCTTCCAGATTTAATTATTAAAATTTCAGAATTCCAAGATCACACAGCTGCTATCATAGCTCTGCAACATCATATGGTATTCATAATCAGCAATAGAAAACAAATTGTCTAATGTTGCCTTTTCAGCAGATCTGAGTGTTGGGGTAAAATCCCAAATAATAATAGTGAGTCTGATGTCAAAATATTGAATGTAATCAAAGTAGAGAGAGAGTAATGTGGAAATCATCTGCCTCACAGGTAGGGGGATGGTGTGAGAATGGGGGTATACTGGGGTTTTTGGTGGTAGAAAATGTGCACTGGTGAAGGGACGGATGTTTCATCATTGTATGACTGAGACTTAAACCTAAAAGCTTTGTAACTGTTCTCACAGTGATTCAATAAGTAAATTTATAAAAAAAATTCTAAATATGATCAGTACAATTTGTATTATAGAAGAATCTTCTAAGAATGAAAATAAAGAAGAAAATCACAAAAAATGAGAATGCATATCAAAATTCTGTAAATGAAAACATGGCATATGTATGCTTTGTGTAGTTGATGAAAACCACATGCCAATTTACTTTATTGGTTATTGTCATGTTTGTTTGTTTTTTATTTGCTAAGAAAATTTTATAAATGAATTTCAACCATCTCTGAGTTATTTCAATTAATAATGACAATTTTAGGGGATTTCTAGTATGTTGCACAAAGGGTGAGGATAATTTTTGCCATCAATAATTGACAATATATTTTGTCTTTCTAAATGCAGTCTCTAGCTTCAGAATGTTACTCCACCCTAACAAGCTATTGAAAGCCGTTATTTCCATTGTCTTTAATTCATCCAAATGAGCTCAGTTGGTTAAATGGTACAAATTAGAAGATAACATTTATGAAATTTGAAAGTCTTAAGTGAAATTGATAAAGAATCAAAAGTGCAAAAGACTCCGTTAAACCAGTGGCTTGCAACGTGTTAAATGTGTTTATTTGCACTTTCAAAGTTCAGATTTCCTCATACATTTTCATACTGATGGAGATAAAATGCTAAAGTCTTAAATCCCTCTATGCCATGCTGAGTTGCTAAGGGCTGTTGAGTTTTTGTTATTTCTCCTCTCGAGTTAGCTCTGATTACGCCTGCTGAGTGAAAAATTTGTATTTGCCGACAGAAATAGGATCCACCCCACGTGCACTTGCACTCAGCAAATGCTCCAATACATCACAAAGATTTGTTCAACCCACCTTCAGAGGCCAAATCGAGCATGTTATTTTCTGTTTAGATCTGATTCTGGAGCCTATCAGTCAGGAGTGTTTTCCAATCTCTGATTAAAGCAAGGCCTACAAAGCTGGAAGTGTTCACACACAGTCTCATTAGAGTGCTGGATAGAGTGACCCAGGCCTTCTAGCACAAAGCTCTGAGTGAACTTCAAATATGAGAGTGCATCAATCAAATCCAAGCAAGGCTTTTATGTCATTTTTCTACTTTGCCTTTAAAGTCCTATAGGAATGCCCTTTCCAGCAGTACAGCCGAAAAGCATTCAATAGAAACAAAAAAGCAAAGACCCCCCCAACCCTTTCCCACTCCAAATGGGTATGGTTTTACCTCCCCACCAAGCATTAGAGTTTTCTGTGCATTTTAAATTATTTAGCATGTTCAACAATACGATAGAGAATATATTCGCATCACTCAATGGCTCTGTATTAATTATTAGTGCCCATTTGAAAGGGAAACCAATAAGGTCAAAGGTAATGAGATTGCATATTGTATGCTTTTAATAGAGGGGGCAGAGACTTGGGGGTAAAATATAAAGCAATGCTTATAGGCACTTCTCGTGTCCTACCCCCAACTCTAACCACCAATTTCTCTTGCTTCCTTTGTGTGTTGGCTTATACCATTAAGTAAACAAAAGGGGGGGGGGGAATCATAAAGGGTATTAAGAAATCAGGATTCTGGGAAGAAGAGATGATAAGGCATAAGCAAGAAAAAAGAGGAACCAGGAATTTAGTTAATGTTTGTTCTATATACTGCTCAGGGCATCAGTGCCATTTTCAAGAATGCATCTTTAGATCATAAGCATAAAGCAAAACAATATAAATTTGCCCAGTAATATCATTAGTGGAAAATGCATGGGTGCAGTTAGCAGTGATTATTAAATTTAGGCACTTTTGCTTCAAACATCGGGCCAAAAAAAAAAAAAAGAACCATCATAATGCTACTAGCATCAGTATGAATTAAATAAATTAAAATGAGTCTGAAAAGCAAAATGATTTTAAGAAAGAAAATAAATCCTTCCTACAGTGTGAGTTTCCTGAATTTTACACCTCTTTGAAAACAAGTTAATACTTCAACTACTCAAGATATTCTATGCTGATGCACTTAAGAAGAACACTATACTGAAAATACAGTGCTCCTCACAATATTGGGCAGATATATTGCTTATTCAGGGGAATTCCCTCTATGTGTACATTTGTTTCCATTTCTAAATTTCACTAAATGTTAGGCAAATACTACCCACAAATAGCATTTCACCCACTCAAATATATTTCAGTATGTAAAAGAGTGTTTGAATTTAGAGCAATTTATATATATGTATATACATATATATTTAATTTAGCATGTGTTTCTTTACAGGGCTTCAGATGTTTGGAAGAATTATGCAGATTTTATAAACGAGTACTGGAGCATTATGCTACTTGATAGTGTCCCATCTGTGCTTCCCCTGTAGTGTTTGACGGGGCATCTGTGTAAATCATTTTTTTAAAAAGTTAATTAATTTATTGCATAAAACTTAATGTACTACCTGATAAAAACTTCAATGTATTTCAGCACTTATTTTCCTGTGGAGCTGACGTTCAACCTTAGCTCTAATTTTTCCTAACTTCTTCTCTAGATTTCTAGATTGAAATAATAAACCAATGCTTGCTCTCTCACTATCTTAAAGGACATATTATATTGTGTTTTGATTACAATAAATACTTCGAATCCAAACAGTAATTTGAGTTAATTATCGCAATATTTCATATATTTAGCATAGCTTCCTAGCTAAATATCTTCTAATGTATTTTAAGAAAGTTTTATGCTTTTTAAAAAGAAAACTTCCTAGGAAAATATTACAATCATGAAGAATGTACCAATTCTTTTTGGTCCTGAATTTTCTTGCCACTTTTATGTTTATTAATACCAACATAGAACCAAAACCATTGAAGAAATAAAATAAAGGATAAAAAATAAAAATGGTAAAATCAGTTAACTATTTAATACATATTGTTTATGAAAAATAGAAATCTTAAATGAAAATTTGTATTTTTCTCTTTAATTTTAATGCTTCCTGTATGAAGAAGAAACTGACACGAACTCAAGAAAGCAGAAATTTAGGACTAAATGAATTTTTGAAAATATTTTATAGCTTGTGAAGGTAGTTGGTTTAGAACATAAGTTCTGTATACAATGCATATGAACTCTGTAAACTTGCAAATTCTTTTACAAATCCATACCCTAGTTTTCTTAAAAGTATACTCGTTAATGTTTTTTCCAAACAGAATTATCATAAGATTAAAACTTTGTATTTGTCAGTGAATAACCCAGTGCCTGGCATTTAACAATTACTAAAAAGTAATACCTATCACAATTTTGATTTTAGTGAGAATAACCACTTTGCTATAAATATAACCTTCAACAAGTTCCTTAAAATTACATAGAAAAATTAAATGATTACTTTTGAAAATTAAAATATTTCTGTCATATAAAATATTCGATTCAGAAGATTTATCTTATCTCTATTTCAGAATAATCAAGAGGCATTACTGTAAGAATTAATTTTACTTTTCTTTCAAATTGAAGACCTAGCAAATAGTTTTGAATTATGTAACTTCTATTTAGAGCTATTTATTTCTTCTTATGACATCATGAACATCATATATATAAGCTTCCTAAGTTAAGTAGCCAAGTAGGATATTTTTTTGCATTTATAAATGCTATAAATTCTTTATCCAATTATCTTAACTACTTAATAGTCATTGATACTAAACAAAGAATTGTGTTATTTATGCTCCATTATGCTCTTTGCCAAATGGATTTATCTTTCTAAAGGAACATAGATCTGAGTCTGATCTTGAATTTACATTATAAAAATTTGGGAAAGCCTGTCAATGTGATATACGTTTGTTCCTCTAAAAAAGTCAATGCAAGTGAACTAGCTTCAAGGTGAAATTTGGGATGTTCAGCAGGTGGAAAAATAAAAATCAAGAGCTTGAGAAATAGTGTAGCAGGTAAGATGCTTCCCTGCACATGGCTGATCCAGGTTCAATCCTTGGCATTCCCTGTGGTCCCCTGAACCTTCCTAGGAGTGATTCCTGAATTCACAGTCAAAAGTAAGTAAGCTCTGAGTACTGTCAGTTTGGCTCAAATAACAAAAAAATTTAAAAAAAGAAAAAAGAAAAATCAAAATGTTAACTGCTTTGAGTTGGAGCACGGTGTTTAATTAACTAAGCTCTCAGACTATATAAAATGTGTAAGAATTTAGTAAGCTCCAAGAGTACTCTTAAACTTATATAAGATACATCTATCTGTCTATCTATCTATCTATTATCTATATATCTCTAATTCTATAGCATAAAAAGTTTAAATATTGCTCTCTATAAAAATATTTATATGCATTTTGCATAAAGTTTTACAATATGGAGGTTTCTGACAGTTTCTTAATACTCAAGGAGTATAGAGACATATCAATTTGACATCATCATGAACTATTGAAGAAAAGTATATTTTGCAGGTATACTTTGTCTTTCCCATATGGAAGATTGTACATAAACTCTTCTTTGAGATGAACCAATACTTTGATAACAACTTTTCACATTATGTATACCAATGATTCCAGTTTCTACATTCCTTCTTTCTCTCTTAGTCTGTGTACCTTCTAAAAGACCTGAAAATGAAAGTAGCACATATATAAAGTATTTTAAAAGTTAAATTAACAAAATGTTTCTAAAGTTTTCATTGTAATTGGAAAGATGTAAGTCATAAGAAATATTTTTATACGTATACTTATTATTGATAGTTCATAATGATATTACGACTAAAAAGTGTTGTTTTCTCTCAAAACAATTGAAAATGTTTATTAATCAAACACCTTTGCTTGGCATTCACTGCTGGGCTATATAGCTAGTTAAAAAGTATATAGCTTCCACCAAAAAAGTATAATGATTACAAGCAAATACAATTCTGGTAAGGTTAGACCAAATTAATTTTTTCTGAGTCTCATTCTAACTACTTGGCAAGATCTTCAAGCTTCTTGCTAAATGTAAGAGCCAATATTTCCTTTTTTGAAAACAAGTTACAATCATAGCTTAAAATTAGTTCCATATAGTAGCTGATCTGATTACCTCTCATTTCTTAAAATTGTACAACCATTTAACTTTTAGTTTACTTGAATGTTTCCTTTAAGATGGTGACCTTTTCTAAAATAATATTTCTTTATGTTATGATTATGAAATCATAGAGTTAATGCATCTCCTTTGATATTATCATTGTCTTATTTATCCGAGAGTAAAACAGAAGAAAGAAGTTTTATAAAACCAAGAATTCTTATAGAGTGCTGGTCAAAGAAGAGGTGGAATACACACACTGATAGTAGTACTGACAAAGCAAAGAGTACCCAAACTTTTAAAAATCCCTAAATTTGTTAATAATTATTTTAAAACCATTTAACCTAACTACCCCCACCATTATATCTGGTTTAAATGTCTAAAAGAAGACAGACCGACCCCAAAAAAAGCAGTTTAAAATGCTTTCGTTTTTTTTTTAAATGTGATACTGTTCTTTTTAAGGGTTCTTTCATACGTGATCAGTCAGAGATACTGACTTTTGTGAGTTAACACAAAAGTGAAAAAGCACTTTTAAGTGCTGTCTCTCTTTGGAGATTTAATGTGCTTTGTAATATCTCTGAGATCAGTCAGTAAGAGACGAGAAAAAAGAGATTTGATTTTGAGTCTGGACCAAAGCTGGGTGACTTGAGAGGCACCTAAACATAATGAAAAGAAAGAAGTTTCAAAGAGAAAGTTGGCAGCGATGGTCAGAATCCACAGGGCTAGCAGGACTGACATCAACCAGAGGCAGATTTAGAGGGGTACCCTATGATCTCTCTTGATACCATTGACACTTCAAGACCCAGTTTCATTGGGGAACAGTCCACTAAAAGAATAGCCCCCAAAGACACAGCATGGTTGCGATATTGAGAAAGACATAAAAAATGTCAGAACCAAGGGCCTAATACTGTCCTTTTCTCCTCCGAAGATCACATATATCTGAGGAAAGCAAAAGTCAACATCTGAAATCTGCTTTTTCCAAGCTCGACTTGAATGATAAAGTTGGCCGGATAATAGCAAGATGCTTACCTTTCTGACCTAGGCTCAATCTAATTTAAAAACTATTAACTAACTGATTGTTAGTATCCTTCACTAACTCCTTGATAAATTACTTTCTAGCTTAGCTTTAAAAAAATATTAAAATAAACATTAACTGAATTTGTCAAGCACTCTGAATTAGCATCACTACCTTTCGCTCTTTCCAATGTTTTCTATGGGTTCTTAAGGTTAAAATTGATGCTCAAGTAGATATAGATGAAATAAAAATGCTTTATTTTTATTAACAGTATATAAGAAAATAATGACGGGAGTGAAATGCAAATTAAGGAAATCATATAAATATTATCTAGTCTAATTAAACATTAAATTGTAATGATTGTGTTGATTAAAATGGGCGATTGAGTTCTGTAAGTCCCCATTTCACTTACACACTACAAAATAAAGATCGAGAAAATCATGTTAACTATGCAAGGAATTAAAAAAAGTATATATTAAATAGGTGCATTGTAGTGTCTACTCTAAAAAATCTGTTTTAAGCTATGTAAATCCATTATAGTTATGATTACAAATAGTTCTGCAAATGGTTTTATATGAGGATTCTGTTTAAAAAAAAAGAATTGAGTTGCTTTCCAAAATAACTAAAGTAAAATTACTGCTTTTTTGTCTAGACGCTCAGATTATTAAATTAAGAGCTAATTATTGCCATTTCAAATTAAATTTTCCTTATAACTTCATTATGAAACACAAAATTGTGCTTCTACTTTTGATATTATTATTAACCTTAATATATTATTTTGCAATATATTATCTTCATACTATATATATTATATTCATACTACCTAAACAATGATAAAAAAAGTAAGAAAAAATAGTTATAAAATTATGGTAACATGTTTTTTCTTAGAATATCAATTTAAGCTTCCTGTTTTAGGAGACTATAGATAATATGTGAGTAATTCCAAATTCTTTAACTAAAACAAGTTTTTTTAGAAACTAAAAACTCTCAGAAACTAAAAAATCAATGCCTCACATTTACTATTAGCTAAGGGGCATTTTTATTTTTAAAACCAACTATAGAGGAATTTTTGAGGAATACACTTTCCTTGAAGTAACAGAAGTTTGTTTTCTTTTAATTGTTAAATGTTGTGAGGTGAGAAATCAATTTAGTTCAAGACTTAGAATTTATAGGGTATCTCTAGTTGTCAAGTTTAAACATCACTATCTAACGTATTCTAACTACTTTCAAAGAATAATACATGATCACACAAAGATGTGTAAAAAAATCCATCTACTAGAATACATTTCTCAGGATGCAGACTTTGATTATACATGGATAAGTATTAAATATCAATGACATATAGTTAGCAAAAGAATTATGAGTAGTCTTATTTTATATTTTTAAATAAAGTTTGATCTTATCATCCATTTTTATTTTGCTATCTCTTTAGGTATTTCCTTTTCCTCTTAAAACATATTTTTATCGTTACTTGGAAAACTCAGATTAAATCTAATACTTGTAACCCTTATAAAGAAAGTTATCCTATTTGTCTTTTATAGAACTACCATATCCAGAAGTCACATACTCTAGAGATGCATCTTTCATTTTAAGCACACCACATAAAATCAACTAAAAGTCAAAATCAGGGGCTGGAGCGATAGCACAGCAGGTGGAACATTTGCCTTGCACGTGGCCGACCTGGGTTTGATTCCCAGCATCCCATATGGTCCCCCGAGCACCACCAGGAGTGATTCCTGAGTGCAAACCCAGGAGTAACCCCTGAGTATCTCCAGGTGTGATGTAAAAAAGCAAAAAAAAAAAAAATTAAAAAGTCAATAAAAGTCAAAATCATCTTGAAAATAGAACATTTCTATTTGGGGTTTTGTTGGTTTGGGGGATGACACGAAACAGTGCTCAGTAATCACTCCCTGAGGACTTGGTATGCTGAGGATCCAATTCAGGACTGCAACGTAAGGCAAGTGCCATATCCACTGTACTATCACTCCAGACCCTTTTTCATTACTTTTAAGCAATGGTTCTATCTTCAACTAGAAACTTTAAACTGCAAGTTATACTTTTAATATATATATATATATATTACTTTTTAACTAATAATATGTGTTTTACTTTTAAAAAAACAAAAGTGTGAAACCATCTATATGTGTTAAAAAATATAACAAACAACAACAAAAAAAGCATAGTGACAAACTTTAGAATAGTATTTATTCATGTCCTTCTTTAGTCTGATGATAACTAGAACTTCAGAAGAAAAAAATAAAGACTTTCCTTTTATAGAACTGCTCAGTCCAAGAATTTTTTTTCTATGTTCTATAGGAATGTTACTAGCTTTTTCTTACATTTCCACCTCTAAAAATAGTGTGGTTTCAAATTAAATATGATTCTCAAAATAATGCTGCCACTTTGATTTAAAAAACAATTTTTATTTTTATTAATATAGGAAAGGTGATAAATTCCAGAAATTAATTTCTGATTGTTTCTGATTTATCTATTATTGAAGTGTACAGGATTTTGCAATCATTGGTGTTTTTTTTAATCTTCATGTTACCTCAGTAATACACAAAGAGAATAAGCATAATTTACAAAATTGGTGATTATTACTTTAAAAGAACACCTGTATATTTTTATGAAATAAGTTGGTAAATTCATAACTTCTTAAGAAATATTTAAAACAATTGAAGGCAAATTAAGAGCAAGATACAGGACTGGCAAAAATAACTGCTCCATGATAAAAAGGTTGACCAGATTTGGCAGATAAACATTTGCTTTACGATGTAACCATTTCCAAAAAATTTTTATCTTCCTTTCATTAACTCTGCATCCCCAAGTCTCACAGTGTTGGTTGCTATGAATTTTGTTCGAAATTTTAATAACCACTACATTAATATGATTCCATAGAACACTTTTTGTACATGCAATATTATTGGTGCCTGGACCACATTCCATACACACAATCTCATCAATCTTCAGAATAGTCTTGAAAACATTTAAATCAATTTTTAAAAAATAACTTAATTTGACTCCAATTTCACATTTTCCAGAGGACACTTGATAACATATGGAGAGAACTTTATTTCAATTTTTAATTGAAAATTTTAAGATTTTAATTGTAAGATTTTCTTTACCATGCAAGGAATTTCCTCAAATTATAGTTCTATAAATATGAGCTTTTGGCTAAATTAATTCTATTCCTATTATTAGCGTAAATACCAGCTTTTATTATGAGAAAACATGTTTATAATCATATTCCAATTTCTGATTTTCTGGTTATTTTCTATCCCAGAGGAAAAAAGGCACATCCAACAAACCATCTCTAGATGAGGATATTAAACAAGACTCACGTATCTTAAATGATGCATATCTCAACATCCCAACCACATTGAATGCAGGAATTTCTATTTATTTTTATTTTTCAAAATACACTTACATTGAATAAAATGAACCATAGATAGTGACATATTTTCTGTCATTCTTCAGAGATATATCATCTAACTGCTTGAGGCCAAGAAATGAATGGTTTCCATAATTAGTAAGGGAAATTGAATAATTGGACTATGGTTTGTGAGAGGGATTTTACCCCATCTAAGAAGGAAAATTATAAGTTTGTAAGGCCTAGTCAACTTGATTTATTCTTTGTAAACACACAATTATCTTTGTGCTCATTAAATATAAGCTACAAACAAATACTCAAGCATAAATTTTTTCGTTCTCTTTCACCAGAAAAGCCTCACAATTAAATTCCTATTCACCTTAAGTTATCTTTCAACGAAAATATATTGTGTGTTCAATTTTAAATAAAACTGAAGCAGGTTAGGAAAAATTTGTATCAACTGAGGACACTTGTGGTGAAAAAACATTCACTGGTGAATGTTGGAACAGTGTCTGACTGAATCATGAGCGTCTTTGTGATTGTACCTCTCTCATGGTGATTCAATTAAAATTTAAAAGAATTTAAAAGGATAAAAAAGTACATCTTCTTAATGAAATATTTGAGGCAATCACAAATTAGAGCATTGTGAAAATATAAAGTTAGTTTGGTTCAGATTTGTCTCTGATGAAAAGATTTTACTTTGAAAGGACACTATTTACAAATATCACCCATGTAATTATATCTTTTTCTAATATAGTCCCACATTTTCTTATATAGTGTGTTTACCTAGGGAAATTTGTGAAATACGTGTATTTTGATGAACTGAAAACTATATTTAATTGTTTTTTTAATTTATTTATTCAAACACTAGCACAGCGGTAGGGCGTTCGCCTTACAAGCAGCCAACACGGCCGACCCGAGTTCGATTCCTCCGCCCCTCTCGGAGAGCCTGGCAAGCTACCAAGAGTAACTCGCCTGCGCGGCAGAGCCTGGCAAGCTACCCGTTACGTATTCGATATGCCAGACACAGTAACAACAAAGTCTCCAATAGAGATGTTACTGGGCCCGCTTGAGCAAATTGACGACCAACGGGAGGGCCTTTACCTTTACCTTTACCTATGAATTGAGTGTAGAGTTTCTAGAAGGTTTTAGCTATAACATCAATATAAAATCTGTACTTAACTGAATTTTAATCTATTTCTATGAAGAAACTGATAATCATTTTTTACTAACAGAAGGACTTGCTTAAACTCAAGTATTTTCCTGAAATTAACAAACTTTTGGGGCTAGAGCCATAGCACAGCAGGTAGGGTGTTTGCCTTGCACGTGGCCGGGCAGACCCGGGTTCGATTTCCAACATCCCATATGGTGCCCCAAGCACCGTCAGGAGTAATTTCTGAGTGCATGAGGCAGGAATAACCCTAATGCATCACCGGGTATGATCCAAAAAGAAAAAAAAAAAGAAAGAAAGAAGTTAACAAACTTTAGATAATTTATGAACACAAAAAATTGACATTGATTCTTCTACCTACTAAATAACACTCTACAGAAATGATACTAACAAATACTACCTAACAAATACCCTTTGTTATTGCCACTTTCCCTAATATCTGACCCTGAAATTTGAAATATGGCTATTCAAAGATAGTCTCTGTTTACCAGATTCTCTCCTTAATTTGCTCAAGCTTTAAGGTAATTCACAGTCATTTACTTTATTCATGAACTTTAAGACAGGAAAATTCAAGCAGCCTGAGAGATCACACAGCAGATACGGCACTTGCCTTGCACACAGCCAAACTGGGTTTGATTCCCAACATCCCACCTGGTCCCCTGAGCCCACCAGGAGTAATTCCTGAGTGTAGAGCCAAGTGGAAGCTCTGAACATTGCTGAGTATAGTCAAAGGTGCCACCTCACTCCCACACCCTCAAAAAAACGAACAACAACAACAATAAAAACCAAATAAATAAGATCAGTACATTGAAAGAAAAATAAAACCCTGTGTAAATAAATAACTAGAAAATATTTATAAGTCTGTTGACCCTAAAGTTTCTCTACAAACTTATACCACTGATAATTTATCTATATTGATGAGAACTTCTAGGATTCTGAGTACATTGAAGAAAATACAGCACACACAATGTTTTTCACATAGGCATAATTAAGTGTATTATACAGCAAATACAGTGTTGACCTCTGGAAGTTTATTCTCTTGAAGCCATTCATATCTGTGAGTATAAGTTTATGTGTACACATAAACACAAAAATACATAAGAAGTGGTAATTTAGTTTCCTAACATTTATATTGAGACACATAAAAATACTATTAAATTAATTAGCATCAATTATTGATAGCATTATAAAGTCATTTTTGGAAATACCATCTCAGAGAGATAATGACCACATTGTCTATTTGTGGCAGATCATATGATTACAAGAATAAAGGGCAAGCCCTATGTAGGTACTAAGTATATATATAATATTTATAAATATTCTAGTGGTTTTCAAATAAGATTAATGAATACATTCATAATTTGTTCATATTTAAAATTATTACTTATTAAACAATTGTTATTTACGTGTTTAGTTACTGATAGTTGAGTTTTAGACTTAACATGTTCTAGCACCAAATCTCAACCCCAGTGTCATCTTCCTTCCATAAAATCTAAATATTAGATCAACTTTCTTTTAAGAATTTTATTTTAAGCAATATATATCTTATGATTAATTTCATTATGGAGTTTTCACATAACATAACAAAATATTATTTGAATTTCTTATATACTATTATTTCAATATCCTAAAATACAGTAATATATTGCCAAAACACCTTGCTTTGTATATGTATCAATAATTAATTTGTATTTTTGAGTAGTATTTTTTTACTCGATGGGTGGGACAACTGTTATGCTCTGGGACTCTCTCTGGCTGAGTTCAGGGTTCACTGCTGGTTGTGTCTGAGGACCATATAAGGTGTCAGGGACCAAATACACGTCAGCTACATGCAAGAAATGGCCCCACCTGCTGCGCTATCTCTCTAGTCCCTTGAGTAACATTTTATTTTTTTAATTGTAAAGGCAAAGAAGTGGATATTTTATTTTATCACTCCCTAAATATGAATGACAAAAATTAAGTGTTTGGTAGTTATTATTCAGTGATTTATCTTAAATTATGTTGATCATATACTTATTCCATACAATAACAACTCAGATACTTATTTTCAGAATATGGTCTCTTATGTTTTAAATAATTGATAGCAGTCATTGACTAGATTCTAAATGTGAGAAAAATAATATTTACTAAAATTGGGAAATAAATACTATTCTGTCAATATCACCAGTCTTTACGGTTAAAAATAAATAAATTAAAAAGCCTCTATTTCCAAATATTAGCTTCATGGTCACAACTTCATAGGTTTGCTATATAAAGTCTAATTTATATATAGCTATATTAAACTTCTATCAAGTATATAAGTATATATAGCCAATAGTCTGCATGGCTAAAGATGGTTAGGCCTTAGAAACAAACCAAAAATTCTTGAGGAAGAAAAAAATCATGGGAAAGTATATGCACATATGTGTATAATATGAAAATGATATATACATGTACATGGAGAAATATATTTATATGTATATACATTCCAGATCATATATATGTGTATATATACATATATCTCCATGTACATGTATATAAATCATTTTTATATTATACACATGTGTGCATATACTTTCCGAATGCACAGTGGTAGTCGTTTGTCTTGTGCGCAACTGGACCGGTCGAGCTGGGTTTGATTCCTCTGCCCCTCTCGGAGAGCCCGGCAAGCTACCGAGAGTATCTCGCCTGCAGGACAAAGCCTGGCAAGCTACCCTTGATGTATTTGATATGCCAAACACAGTAACAAGTCTCACAAATGGAGTCATTACTGGGCCCACTTGAGCAAATCGATGAACAACGGGAGGACAGTGCTACAGTACAGTGCTACATATATATGAAGAGGGATATTTGTCTTTAATGATTAAACAAATATTTATTTCATATATATTTTGTACAAAGTAATAAAAATGAGTAGAGGCTTGTTGTCTTCATTCAAAAAGTTCTTTAGCATTACATATAATGTACTTATATCACAAATTGGTTCTCCTAGACATAGGAATGAAATTAATTTAAATGTGAATGTAGATTTTAAGGGCTGGAGCGATAGCACAGCGGGTAGGGCGTTTGCCTTACACGCAGCCAACATGGCCGACCCGAGTTCGATTCCTCTGCCCCTCTTGGAGAGCCTGGCAAGCTACCGAGAGCATCTCGCCAGCAGGGCAAAGCCTGGCAAGCTACCCATGACATATTCGATATGCCAAACATAGTAACCACAAAGTTTCACACTGGAGAAGTTACTGGGATCACTCGAGAAAATCAATGAACAACGGGAGGACAGTGACAGTGGCAGTAGATTTTAATCATTTGATAATTCTTCATCTCACTTTAGTTTTCAAACATGTAGTATAATTTATTACCCCTTCAGTTTCACTTACATGATTGAATAGGATTGTTCAGTTACATTATACTGTCAAGAACACTTAAACATATGATCAAATCTTGAACTTATGAAATGTTACTAAATGATAAGTTTAGTTTGCTTGTCGCTGTTTCTGATATAATTTTGTTTGCTCTTAACAAACTTTCTAAAGAAGGATGTCAAAAATTATACCCATTACCTAATCCCATGTATTTTTATTTTAAGCAGAAAAATAAAAGGAAGTAGGATGTAACTTCACTGGATTCTTCTCCAAAAGAATGAGGATAATTTCATGAGAAAGTAAGTACTCATGTTTTACAAGAAGATATCTGCCTACTAAATCATAGTCTGGCTGCCACTAGTAGTGATTTCCCAAAGAAAATTAGAAATAGGAAAAAGAGTATCCACTGTACTAAGTGAATCTGAATCTTCAGAAAATTGTAATGCAGACATCTGTTGAATTGGTTACCCTATTTTGAAAGCAGCATTCATCATTATCTACATTTAAGGATGTTCACAAAGTGTTTTCACTTCTGCTTTCATCACTTTCTATAGAAAGAGTGTGTTCTCTTTACTCATGTTTCAAACTGAAATTCTTACCTTACATATCACCTACATCACTGTTTAACAAATGATCACGGTAGGTAATAACCAACTTGCAACTTGATTGCAGACAAAGTATGTAAGCATGCCCATTCTATAATAGACTTTTCCAAAAACTGTGATGGCATTAAGAAGAGTGATTACAGCTACCCCAAGCTATTGGTCCTATTTACAATCAATATCCAGTGTCCTGCTCTGTAAGCAAATAATAAGAGCAATTTGGAGCATTGTTCAAATAAAAAGAGCAGTAAGAGTAAATTTGAGCAAACCACAGTTTTAAAGGACATGCTAAAAGAACAAAGAATTAATGTTTAATATTCACATTTAATATAGTGATCCACATAATCAATATTACCCTAATGTTTCTCACTGAACCAGCCTTGGTGAATCAGGGGAGAGAGAGTTTAAACAGTTGAATAGGGTTTCTGTCCTATAGTCCTGAAGTAACTCATGATCTAGCAAGTCAAAGGTCAACTCTATAGTCGTAGAAAAAGAATTTTTAAGGACAGTATCTTTAAAAATCAGTAATGAAGTATTGAAACTTCAAGAAAAAGAACATGCAATTTGGAATAACTGTACACTAGAATACTATACAGTTGTTAGAAAAAAATGAAGTCATGAAATTTGCTTATAAAAGGATTTCTATGGAGAGTATCATGATGAGTGAAATAAGTGAGAAGGAGAGGGACAGACAGAATTACTGCACTCATCTGTGGTATATATAGAAATATATAAAACATAGTATGAGACTAACACCCAAGGACAGTAGAAACAAGAGCCAGGGATTGGTCCATGGTTGGAAGCCTGACTCAAGGACTAGGGGAGAGAGCAGTTGAGATAGAGAAGGGTCCATTATGACAATGATTTTTGGAAGGCATCGCTCTGGGTGGGAGATGTATGCTGAAAGTGGATAAAGGACCAAAGATATTGCCCTCTCAGTATCTATATTGCAATCAGTAATGCCCAAAAGAATGAGAGAGAGAAAGGGAAGGAAGGAAGGAAGGAAGGAAGGAAGGAAGGAAGGAAGGAAGGAAGGAAGGAAGGAAGGGAGGGAGGGAGGGAGGGAGGGAGGGAGGGAGGGAGGGAGGGAGGGAAGGAGGGAGGGAGGGAGGAAGGAAGGAAGGGAGGGAGGGAGGGAGGAAGGGAGGGAGGGAGGGAGGGAGGGAGGGAGGGAGGGAGGGAGGGAGGAAGGAAGGAAGGAAGGAAGGAAGGAAGGAAGGAAGGAAGGAAGGGAGGGAGGGAAGGAAGGAAGGAAGGAGGGAAGGAAGGAGTCTGTCATAGAGAGGAAGGTGTCTGCCATAGAGGCAGGCTCGAAAGGCAATGGGTGGCAGGAAAGATACTGGAGATATTGGTGGTGGGAAATGTACACTGGTGGAACATTATATGACTGATGCCCAACCATAAAAGCTTTGTAACTGTATCTCACAGTGATTTAATTAAAAAATAAATTTTAAAAAGATGTGTTTGTTCTAAAAATCGAGACCTTTAAGGAAACATAGAATCCAAGTTCAGTTATAAAGGAATTTAATGGGTATACTTTTATCTATGTTTAAGTACTGAGGTTCATTATGTTTACAATACTATTATTTCTTCACTAAGTGATGAACAATTCTGCTGATAGACTTAGGTTATAGAAGAGTTATATGTTCCCAAATATCTATTCGTATAACATATAATGTGATATAGAAAGCTGTCATTTATTTCTATAACAGGAGCTTTAAGAATCCCCTGTCAATCTGGGGAATAATAATTTAATCAGATATTGCTTCAACAAGGGCTGTTTATTAAAAATGAGTTATAAAGAACTCATTAATTTTAACTTTCAATTTTTAATATAACTTTGCATTGGTATAATTGAAACCAAATAATGGCATAAAACGCATAGTTCTACAAAAGCAAAATGTTTCTGGGTGTAAGTAGCACACATTTTCAAGTAAACTTATTTTTACATCATTCACAATTACATTATCATTCAACTATAATTCACAACTACATTTCTCAAGTAAATCCAGTTCTTCAATATACCCAAATATTCAATAAGATCAAACACTCTTTGGACTTTATTAAAAGCATTTCTTTAAAAAAATAAAATTAGTGCAATTAAAAACTAGTTATTGGTTATTGGTTATTACTTCACATGAAAAACTTTGAAGTAATACCACATCTCAGCAGGTTATAATGTCAATTTATTTAAATTAATTGAGTAAACATATTCTTATGAATACTGAATAATAATGGAAATGTACATAAATTGAAGGTGAAAGAATAAATATCCACTAATCTAAATATTTTTAAATTTTCTTAAACATAAAAAGTTCTATTCTGTGATTTTTTTACTTTGTTCCCTTTTTCCATGGTGATTTTTTTTAAATTTTTATTAGTGAAACACCATGAGGTACAGTTGTAGACTTACAAATTTTGTGTTTGGTTTTCAGTTATACAATGAACAAATTATTCCATTTTATAGTATGATATGTGGCTTAAAATACAAGCATTTTTGTGGAACAAAAGGACAAATATAATGTAATCTAAAAATGGACACTATCAGAATTTTATTGAGATAAAATTTTAATTTTTAAGAAAACAGATTAGGGAGCGTAAAAAGGCTTTGAATACTCAATGGGGCAGAAGAGTACAGATGCCCTTACTATATTCTTTTCTGAGAATGCTGTGCTAGGCTGCTTAATGTCATAATTAATCTCATTAGCTAGTCATGCTGTGGTGAGAGTAATTCTCAATAGTGCTTGATATCTCAAATTGACTATCATGAGTCATTTCTTCAACATATCTCTGGAGCTTTTCAGGTACTACGGATATAGCAGTGAGCAAAATAGAAATATCCTGCCCTCAAAGAACTTCCAATCTAGGCAATGAGCATTTATTTATTTATCTATTTTATTTTGCTTTTTGGGTCACACCTGGTGATGCACAGGGGTTACTCTTGGCTTTGCATTCAGGAATTACCCCTGGCGGTGCTCAGGGGACTATATGAGATGCTGGGAATCGAACCCGGGTCGGCTGCATGCAAGGCAAACACTCTATCCGCTGTGCTATTGCTCCAGCCCAAGGCAATTAGCATTTACACAAGCAAGCTATAAATTATACCAAAACTAAGAACTTCAGAGATAAAGGAAGAAAATAAATATCTTCTAATTTCAATTTGTAAATTCACCAATATCTAGGAGAGGTCTTGGATATTGATTAGTTTGAAGCTTAAATTAGACACTGTTGGAGGGAATAGACAGGGCATTAACTATCTGAAAGAAAAATAAATAAATAAATAAATAAATAAATAAATGAAGATCTGAAAGAAGGAACATGTTGTGCAACTCTGTTGAGGAAAGGCATGCTAAATAAGCTGACAAGTCTGATACTAAAATTAGTTCAACTCAATTTCCTTGCGTTTCACTCCTGCCATATCTACTGGCAACCTTTAATAGTTTGTGCAGTTTATTTGAATATTTGGACTTATGATTCTGTTCCTATATGTATTTTCCTTTTACGCATTGTGTACTATTTATGCAGATACTATATTTATTTATATTATTTTATAAATTTCACTTATAAAATTATTTCATGTAGGTGTTCCAATTTATCTTATTTCACAAAAGTAGAGAATAATGAATTAGACTAGAATAAAATCTTCGTTCACTCTCTATGCCTTTCAAAATAAAAGTTATAAAGCGTATCAGAATAATTTAACTGAAAGTATAATTTAGAAACAAAGATGAGAACACTTATTGTTATATCTTATTAACTCATTTTAAAAAATAAACTCCCTAATTTAACAGCTAAAGACAATACATTTTGTAATTAGGAGCTTTCATATCTTTTTTCAACTTTATTTCCATCATCAGATGAAAATTATTATGGTAATCCTGCATTTCTAGAGAATAAAATAATAAAATATGATTGATATATGTTAGTAAAATTCAAGGGATATTGTTCATCCCAATAGAATCAGATTGGCCCAGATTTACAACTGTGCTTATCTTAATAAAGAAAGTCTGACTATAAGATTCCACCCTACATTGGGGTTACAGTAATGTTAAGAGAATTTTATGTGTTTGTGTCAGGAGGAGAGGGGGGTGATATAGCTTGCAAAAACCCTATTTGTAACAAATCAGTAAATTCCTATAGATATACTCAGTAGCTGAAGCTTTACTATTGTTTGGGAGATTTCACAAAAGAGAAAGTGAGAGGGAAAATGAAGGCAAGAGAATTGGGAAGGAAAAAAAGATCCTGCCTAGCTACAAGCTGCAGAGGGAAATTAATATTCAAAAGGTTAAGGTGTCTGTGAAATGTGTGTAATGAGTAACACTCATAGTTTGTTACTATAGGTTCATTGCCTCTAATGTTGAGGACGGCACATGGATAATTTACGATTCCCATTGTCCCCTCTGCAGGGATTAATTCTGAATTATTTATGTACCTAGATACGCAGAGAACTGAAACATTTTAGTTAAAGTCAGCCACTCACTCATAGTCTTGAAATTATGCAGCCCTTGTTGCTAAAAATGATGTTAGCCTCTTGTGATTTAAGTCATAACATTTTATTTTCAGTCCCACTGAGAGAGAAGGCATACAGGAGGAGGGGAAAGATATATTTTTCCAGGATAGATCTCAGAATGCATTTTTTAAAGATGTAAATAGATAATGGTAATTTCGTTGAGTCAAATTATTGTTGTAGAGAGCATGTAAATAAACCTTTATTTTATTCATGATTTGTGATTTTGTACCGGAACACTCTAGGAATTGTTTTCATATTGGTGTCTTTAAATATAAAGTCTCTGCATTTCAATAAGGGAATCCCACCTACGTATTAATTAATTAAAGAATAAAATTTCATTTTTGGAAGACTGTTCTAACCTATTCAGACTTCAAACCAAACCATTTCATTTAGTCAACTGAATTTAGAAAAAAAGTACTGTTTCCTCTTAAACTCCAGTGATTACTCACCTCTATTAAAGGCTCTTTTCACTACAGCAGAATTAAGGGGGGGATCTGCAGGTATTATACAACTTTCTTTTTAAAGTAACAATATATTCTGGACTGACAATGTGCTTGACAAGTGCTAACCCTATCACCATAGACTCATAATTTTTAATAAATTTGAAAACATTATATATTTAATATCCCTGACTACAACATAATTTTTTCATGTTTGTGTATAAATTACAGGTTCCTATTATATTTAATATAAACTTATTTTAAAAATAAATTTGTTTTTAAAAAGTCTCCAAACGAACTGTGGCCTTTGGAATTGGGATTACAATGTTTCAGTTTCCCATTGATGTAACTCTCAAATAGACAAAATGCTGCATAGAGTACTGAGAATGAAAATAAAAATAGATACAAAATTCAAAGTTTTCCAGAAGCACATGCAACGGATGTATTCTATGAGGCACGTAAATGTATGTAATACATACATGTGCATACATACGTACCACATAAGTCATTTGTATGCCACATATGAGACATCCATTTCTCTTTTAGCCCCCACCCCGTACAACTCAACAATTGCTAATAAATTAGGAGGAGGGGCATATTGATGTACTGCTTGACGATAACACAAAGAAGTGTAGTTAGCAAAAAGCTGCAGTGGGTAATGAGCAGTATTTTAACTCGGCAGTTTAACCTCCGTGTCTGTCAGCTGTGACCTTTTACCAACCCCAATGAGAGTCTGATTTCTCACTTTTGCTACTCACTGCTGGATGAGTGAATGTAGAATTTGACAGCGAGAGGTTTTACATGAAAAGGAAAGGTACTTAAAAAGCATGTTTTGTGATGATAGGCTACATTTATTCACTGTTCATTACGCTGGGTGCAGCAGCAGCGTTGGTGGATTGATTGGGTGTAAGAGGCTTGTCTGCTATGGAAGTGAAGAGGCGTTATTGACCTGCATGGAAGCTGAAGTGACCTCTAGATGACCCCCCTTTCACCTGAAATTGACCTTGAAACCAACCTAGGGTTCACTGCGGTTTGAATAAGAGGGAAATTCTTCTAACAGCATGTGAATTATTGGAATTGATGTATTGAGCATTTCCTTTGCCCCAACCTCCCTGCACCCCCCCAACACACACTCACACACACTTTCCCCCCCTTTTACAGAGGTAAACGCATGAAGGGGGTAAGGCGAGTGTTGGCTTTTAAATTTCTAGACCCTGCAGCTGCTCTGCTTAGTGTTTTTGCAGATTTATGGAGGGGGACAACCAGACTTTGGTCTGCTAGATGTAAAATTTTCCCATTCATCATTATTGATTAGAGTCCACACTCCCTGACAGAGCCCGAACCTTACTATGACAATTGCTATTTCAGTTGTTATGGGCCATAATGGGCCATAGGGATGATTTAAAGGAGCACAATAGCTATCTGTAATTACACATGAATAATCCATGAAATCTACACCACAATGCTTGCGATCAAATCCTAACAACCAAGGCTGGAGACATTCATTCTTGTTCTCTCTTTGGCACCTGTGCCCAAAGTTTCCAATTTATGAAATTTCAAGTACAACAAGCTTGCCCTATGTTCACAGCTAAGTTTCTGGTCATGGTTAAAAACAAATCATGTACTTGGAAAGTGGTAGAATATTTCAATTTTACAGTTACAGATGGAGTTATTAATAATTGAAGTTACTCTTTATTATAAAAGAATGGGCATCATTAGTTCATCAATTAGCATTAAGTAAATATATTAGAAATATGCTAACATTACTACTAAAATATTAAGAGAGAGGGGAGTGCTCATTTTTATTTATTTGAAGTGTTTCATCACATATTTGGCCGGAAAGTTAAAGGAAAAATATACAAACCATAATTTAGGTTCAGTAATATAATGACACTCTGTGACAATTTTCACAAGCATAAGTACTGGAACATAAGCACTAACTTAGAGATTTACCTCAGTAGCAAATTATTCTCTAATTTTTAATCAAATGGGGAAATAGAGAAAATACTTGTCCATAGGGCTTATACACATCTATTAACATGGTTTGAGCCTAGACCTAGAGTCCAGATTGCAGATATAGAAGCACTTTAAAAAATTTCTACGTTTAGAATATATCTTGGAATAGAGACTACCAATGGATATGGAAAATTTAGAGTAATTTTTAGGATTCACCATTTTTTTCTTTGATATTTACAGAAGACTTCATGCTTACAGATCCAAGAATGGGAAATCTATGCAGAGTTTTTGTAATTTTACTTCTTCTAGCTTTTAGAATTTGTATAACCAACTGTTAGATTTACTTCACTTTGAGATTACAATTTCTAGGAAAATTCTGGCAATAGTTTCATCCTATCAACGACAAATTTCAGAAAAAAAAATTCTCTGCCTAGTTTATGACAACATTTGAGTGTTTGAACCTATTTGGGCCATAATAGTGCTTTTTAACTCAGAGACATTTTTTCTACTGTTCAAATATTTACACTCAGGGCTAGAGGCTTATTAGCAATCTGGCAAAGTTTTTGTAAATCAAAATCAAAATTCTGACAGCCTATTTACTGCATTGACAACCTATTTTCTATCTAAAGCATTACATTATAACTGGTTTTATTTTATGTCCATCCTATGCAAAAGGCCATACCTATGATATTTGTACAGAATAATACTCTAGTATCCACATTTGAGGATTGCACTAATCTGATTTCCATCTTCCACACCCTCCCCAGCATTTGAGGTGCTTATATCTATGACCATTTCAAAGCTCCATGATATCTTAACTTTAACCAATGCAATTTATCTATTGTATTTTACTCTTTTCCTCTCTCATTACTGTGTGAACCACTGCAAGGATTCTCAGTTGAATGGAAGACCTGAAAATCGCAATTATACTGATTTAGGATTGTATCATGCATTTTTAATCCTTGGGAACATTTTTCTTCCTTCAAATCACGCAGATGTTTGTAGTGTACTTTCTGCTAAGTGAGTTTCACTGCATGACTCAAATGTGACACTGAAGTTTTAAAAAGTAACTGATTAAAAAATTGAAGTATTTTTTTCTAAGCATGTAAATAATTTTTCCAAACATAACTACCTTCTAGCTGGCCACATTTTTCTGTACACCAAACTGCAAGTAAATTCTTTACTAATATAAAGAACATAACAAAAATAAAGACTTATAATTGAGATGACATTAGAAACCCATGTACTTATCTAGTCAGCCTCAATCTCATCTTTGTTACCACCTCTCTATAAAGGATAAGGCAGTTTTGCCCAAAGGAAGAAATAAAAGGGAATCCTCGTTAAAAGGTACATTAACGGAAAAAAAGAATAGCTTTATTGGGGACATGTGCAGAAAGGGATGTTTGAGTAGTAAATGATAATTTACTTTTGAGGTATATTAAAAAGGTTTAATCTTACTGATCATGAGTTAAATTGGATGTTTTAATCAGTTAGCGAGTGCCAAAAATAATTATGCCAGAGTGCTTAGTCTGCAGAACATGTACACAAAGCATATAAATCCTTTGCTTCCCAAGGGATTTCTCAGAATAACACACAACTAAAAGACAAAAGCGATATCAAACTCATATAAATTAACATTGCAAATGATCCAAAAAATATAATAAATAACATGATCCCATCACTTTGAAAATACAACACAAGGAAGGGTGTCCAACACAAATATATGCATTAATCTTCTGTATCCTCACTAAACTTCTCAGTAAACTTTTCTTCCATTTACTGTCTACAGTTCAATTCAAGGTCATTCCTTTCATTGAGAGAGCTGGGCTGGGTGATGGCTTAGAAATCTGTGTTCCTTTTAAAAATGAATGTGAAAAATAGGATTATTTATCTAATAAGTTTTTATTGAGGAAGTAAAATAAAGGAGTCAGACCCACAGGCCTTAAGAGACCTTTGAATTTCTACAGCTGCTATAATTTTAAGATTAATGTTTATAAAAATTCTGATAATATTTGAACAAAAGTAAGTAAACATAAATAAGAAATGTAAAGATATATTTAAAAGCTATGGGCAAAATCATGTCATCTTCTGTATAATAAGTTTTTAATCTAATTATTTCTATAAGACCTGGGATAGACCACATCTTTATTCCATTTGTATTAAAATTTTAAAAATATGTATAATTCTGTATGTTAAAACTACCACACTCCTTGAGTCGTCAGTTAGCATTCTTACATTATTTTTCCCTATTTGGTGACATTCTTTTATGAATAAGTACATCTTGATAGTCTGATTCAATTACAATTACATAATTTGAAAGTAATAAAATCTCCTATCAATAATGGACAAATTTTTTTCCTAAGTAGTTTCTAATATAAATAACACAACCTTTTGGCCTACAGATAACTTCTAGACACTTTCAAAGTAAAAGGATAAATAAAGCACAGTAGCAACAGGAAAAGAAAAATTAAACAGTTTCTAAAATCTGTTTCTCTTTAAATAGTAAAATTCAGTCTGTCATATTCAATTTTCATGTATAAGCTTATCATTTTTTGGAGGATGATGATCACTGAAAGCTAAAAGAGAAGTGGGTTGAGGTTAAGTTAATCATCAGTTACACATCTGATGCTTTTCCCATCATGTAAGCTAATTGGTTTACCCTGATTTTGTCCTAGAGTATTTAGGGACAACATGGGGCTTTTCTGTAGATCTGAGCAGCTGCTTGATTTGTTAATGAACAAGGTTATCAGTAGCCAATTGCTCACAGCAGAAAAACTGCATGTTCCTGGTTAGACTACTGTAGAGGGGGATTTTTTTTTTTAATGCAGTTTTAGTGTTTGACGCTTGCCTTTAGGGTGATTTAGGTGTTCCAGGAGTAACTCAGTTTCATTATATGCAGATTAGAAAGACTACAACCAAGTTTATACTTTCTATATTACAGCGTTAAAAACAGTGTTAATCCTCTTTTAGAACAGAGGAAAAAAGTGTACCTTCATCATGATATTGTGAATTCTCACTACTATTTTTATTTTTTTATTCTCACGACTATTTTTATTTTTTCATTTGAGTTCCTTTTGAGAAACTTACAAAAGATCAGGCTCTCTTTACATAAGTCTGTAAATAAGTACATTGCAAATGAATATAAATTTTTATATAAATAAATATAAATTTTTTGTAATTATTTTAATAGGATCATTTTAAAATATACTTTCTTGAGTATCAATTAAAATGCTGACTTAAAAACAGTTTCTAGCCTATCAGGTGATGAAAACCAATTAGGTCACATTTTATAAAATAATGATCAAATAGATGTTTTGCCTTAAATAATGGGCATATGGACAACAAAAACTTTGCTGCAAAAACAATTTTCATATTTGTATTGGATCTCTTAAGACCAAAATAACTGAAAAACTATTTTACCTAAATTTAAAAAAGTTTTATCTTCCTAGATAAGAGTTTTTTCTACTTTCAACATAATTTTAATATTTAGATAAATAATGGCTACATAAGCACTATTTTAATAGAAATTCCTAAAATGGGACTTTGAAAAACATTCAAATTTCTCCTTTTGTTATCCATTATTTTTTGCTACCCAAATGATTCTCTTAAATATTTTCTGAGATGCTCCACATGACTACAGTCAGAGGCCTTGTTTTCATCCTTCACAATGTTAGTTGTCATGCTAATAAATGATGCTTCGATACAGAGCACAGGCAAAAAAATCCATCAGTTGCCCACATATCAATGTCAATATCTCACTGAAGTTCTGAAAGAAGATGGTACTTCAAAAATACATCTGAATTTAAAATCAAATACCTAAATTGGACTTTTATGTGGTATCTTATTATTAAAGAACACATCATTATTATTTATTTTCCAAGAAATATATCTTGGCTTACAAAAATTTCAAACCCATTTGATTTTTTAAAAATTTACCAAATATTCTAAGATGATCAACCCTTCCTGGGAAACCACGGCAATTATTTTCTTGAGTAAGCATTTAATTCCTTTGCCCTTAATTCTGATTAAATAAAAGATGACTCTTCCTCTGTCCCCACACCTACAGCGTTGAATCTGGCACAACACCACAATTGTATTCCTGTTCAAAGTCTGCAATGTGCCCTTTGTGATGTCATGTCATCATTAAATATGTCCTTAGTACATTCACACTTCTATTCATTCTTCTAGACACATAGTTCACATCTTCTCACTTTTCACTCCTCAAATCTCAACACCCGCTTCCCTGTCCTCACTGACAGTTGATGACATTTGGTTTTTCATGGAAAAAAATGGAATCATTCAGAAGAGAATATCCAAAGAATACACCCTCCACATTCATCACTACTTTTTCTCACATAGTTTGCCTTCCTGCTGATTCCACTTTTGCAAATTCCAAGTTTATTTCCCAAATTTTACATTTTCCAAGCTCTGACAACATTCTTCCCCCTGCCCCCCACTTAAGGACAGCTATAGAAATCCTCCCCCTTTTTCCCCTATTCTGAAGTAAAATTCAGTTTATTCATTATTCATTAGAACTTTTTAATCCACAGGTAAACATGACATTCTTCCTCATATCTTCAAGCAAGTTTTTTTCTACTGTATTTGTTTTTCATTCAAACTCAGAATTATTTCATGTCCAAGTCCTCTCCTATTCACTATAAACCAATCTAATCCATATACTACCACTGCCATTATCACCTTTACTAAATTTCCCTTTGATTATTGCTCCATAATATTAAACTCAGCAATCACTGTCAATAATTAAGAAAAGATCTAATTATTATACCCTTTTCTTTGGACACTTCCTTCACCTTACCTGATTTACAGTCTAGGGTTAACAACTTACCTGTTTTCTCCCCCTATGTCTTATTTACTAGTTCTTCATGTGAAATTTTTCACAGAAATTATTTTCTTTTCCGCCTATCTCTTATTCCTTGGTAATTTCACATCACCTTCAATTAGTCTGTATACTTAAAATCTCAAATATTTTTGAATTTATGATTTGATATAGACACATGAATATCTAACACACAAACATAAGCTATATCTAAATCTGATATTATCTTCCCCCGCCAAAGAAAAAAAATAAAGTTTGCTTTTTACATACCACCCAGTGATCATTTTATGTTTCACATTCTTTTTTAAAGACTGAGTTTAACCCATTTGAAAATGTCATCTCTAACTTCAAATAGTTAGTACTTAACATATCTCGCTACCTCTATTGCTATTGTCCTGTAGAGAACAACCTCCTCCACTCATTACCATTGAAAATACTTCTATCAGTTTTCTCTGCATCCACCCTTCTCCCTGACAATGAATCATTAGAGGAAAAACAAAGAGGTTCTATAAAATACAATATAATTGTGATCATATCATATCACTGCCAAAACTCAACAATTCATTTTCAATTTCATTTGGAATATAATCCAAGATCCCTATAATAACCTTCAAATCTGAACTTGAACTGGGTCTGCTTCTTCTCATCAGGTTTGTCACTATTCTCCTTATTGCTTAGTTATTTCACCCCAGTCATCTGATCAATTTGTGTTACTTTACTAGGGGCATTACTCTAATACATATTATGTATATGAATCATTCTTCCTGCTAAATATTCATTTAACCAATATTTTTTTTAAAGTCTGTGCTCAAGTGTTATCAGTGGAGACTGAGAAATACATTTATTTATTTTTTTTTATATAGGAGTACTACTATCTATTCAGCCACTGATTAGCTTATTGAATTGGGCATGAACTCCACCTTACTTTTTCTTTCCATAATTTTATTTATTTATTGCTTTTCTTCTTATATTTATTTATTGACTCACTGTGGGAAAAGTTACTAATCTTTCAGGTTTAAGTTTCAGTCATACAATGATCAAACACCTCTTCCGTCACTGGTACTCATTTTTCACCACTAAGAACCCCAATATACCCCCCTCCTACCCCTCCCAATGCCTGTGAGGCAGATGATTTCCACTTAACTCTTCTCTACATTGATTACATTCATCATTTCGACAAAAGATGCACCATTATTGTTTAGAATTCCCCCCCCCCCCCCCAACAATCAGAATTGCTGAAAAGGCATTGTGAAATACTTTGTTTTCTATAGCTGGTTATGAGAATCATATAATCTCGTGTGGCCACAATAGCTGCCTCACGATTTTGAATTTCTGTAAAGAGTCAGATAATTACGAGATTGGTTTCCGTGCATCTGGGGTTATGGCTGTGCTGGAGAGCCGCTCGTGGGGGGCAACTCGTGACCTAGGTAGGGCATGAAGGACGAGCGGGTACCCTGCTTCCCATGAGACTGCAGTTGCCCCATCACCGCTGGCTCATACCTGGCTTTCCTATAAGCTCTGAGGCGGCGGCCACCTTGCTGCTGTGGGGGAGGGGGGTGGAAGGGAGCAACCCCCTTTCCCTCCTGGGGAGGCATGGTGCCATAGTTTAACACATGGTCCATTCACTTTTCTGCCGCAAGCTGCTGGGCTCTGAACTAAGTCCTTTTGCCTCTGGAGCCATGGTCGTGCTGGAGAGTTGCTTGTAGGGGGCAACTCGTGACCTCAGTAGGGCGTGAAGGACAAGCTGGTACCACCCTCCTTCCCATGAGACTGCAGTTGCCCTGTCACTGCTGGCTCATACCTGGCTTTCCAATAAGATCTGAGGTGGCGACCACCTTGTATGCGGTCCAGATGCATTTTTTGCCAAAAGCTGCTGGGTTTCGAGAATTGTTTCTGAGTCTCTGGGATCATGGCCATTAATTAGCTTAATCAGGAGCCAGAGAGGCCATTTGTAGGCAGCGACTCAGGGTCTCACTGGGATGGGGAGGAAAGGGCCGGCTCCACCCCCATCTGGTGAGGCCCTGCGTGTCTTGTCACTGCAGGCCCAAACCTGACTGTCCAGTGTCCTCTGGAGGATGGCGGTCAGCGGGCCATCAGGGAGAACAGGCCAAGGCATGAAACCTATTCCCACCTGGAGTGGCCCAGCACCAGTAACCTACTGCAGGAACAGGATGCATTTCTTCCAAAAGCTTTTGGGTTCCAAGATTTGTTTCTGAGTCTCTGGGATCATGGCCATTGAGCAGTTCGATCAGGAACCAGAGAGGCCATGCCTCCAATTATATAGCTGAGCCAGAGGTGGTTTGTGGGTGTGTGTCCTACATACCTAACTTTTGGCCGTTTACAAGCTACCGAGAGTATTCGATATGCCAGACACAGTAACAACAAAGTCTCCAATGGAGACGTTACTGGGCCCGCTCGAGCAAATCGAGGATCAATGGGAGGGCCTTTACTTTACTTTACTTTACTTTCTTGGTAAATTTTGCCCCAAGTTTTTGCCGGCACAGCAGCAATTTTGGGGTATCTGAAAGACTGACAGTGCCATCAGGCTTCTCTCACACTCACCTCATAGGTACAGACTGACCTGCTGGCGGCCCCATACCCCCTAAGAAATACATTTAATATTGAAAATTAAACTTCCTTCTCAACACACACATTTATCCCCAAAATTTTACTACCCTCAATTTTCAATGTCTAATTTATTATATAATTTACATAATTTATATAATTCAGCTAACAATTACATTTAATTTGTATTTTCTCCTGTCACTAGACTACATTTCATTCTTCATTCTTTTATTTTTTCTAGCTTGGGGGGAGGGTCATACCCCCAATGATCAGGGGTTATTTCTGGCTTGGCATTCAGGAATTACTCCTGGTGGTGCTTAAAGAACCACACGGGATGCCAAGGATCCAATCCAGGTTGGCTGTGTGCAAGACAAACAAGGGCCCTACATCCTATGCTATCATTTTTGCCCTAGACTTAATTTCAAATCTATGCATTCAAGTTAAATAATAAACCACTTCATTTCTTTAGATATTTATTAATTCTATCTTTATAATTTTGAGAAACTCATCCAAAGAGAACAGAGGCAAATAAATGTTTATTATAGCACAGTAGCACCATAGCACTGTCCTCCCATTGTTCATCAATTTGCTTGAGTGGGCACCAGTAATGTCTCCATTGTGACACTTGTTGTTACTGTGTTTGGCATATCGAATATGCCACAGGGAGCTTGCCAGGCTCTTCCGTGCAGGTGGGATGCTCTCTATAGCTTTCCTGGCTCTCCAAGAGCAACAGAGGAATTGAACCCGGGTCAACCGCGTGCAAGGCAAATGCCCTACCCGCTGTGCTATCACTCTAGCCAAAAGTTTATTATAGTATAATAAATTTTAAATGCTATGATAATCTTATGCATAAAGTGTTATGGGACTATGAAAAAACTCAACCTGAAAAATTGTCCATCAATTATGAAACTCAATTAAATCGCCTATACATCAATGATAGTCTGAGATTTATTCTTTGAAGACATTCAACCAGAGAGTTTATAAACTCGGAGACAATAGAAGCAGTAATTGATTAAACTGACCTATTTTATAAAATTGGAATATTAAACGTAAAATTTGATACCTACTGGTAACTTCACTGACATCCCAGTGCGGGGGAGAACAAGCCAGGAACAGAGACATTCTTACAGAACAAATTACATGTGTGTGTGTGTGTGTGTGTGTGTGTGTGTGTGTGTGTGTGTATACGTGTATTATTCTATCATTCAAATAAAGGCTCCTTAATTTTTTTTTTTTTTTGCTAAATGGACTTTGAAGATTCACCAATTTGAGGGTTTCTAGCAGGCTTCTTCCAAGTTATTCTTGCATGAAATTAATCAGTAAGTCCTAAAAGTGACATTAAAATTTTGGTTGTACTTTTGTGATTGTTTTTGAAATAGTTGTGCAGATACCTATGGAAAAGATAAAATTAGAACAATGAAGCAGATAAAGGAGGAAATTAGAAGGGAAACAAATCACAGAGAATGATGCATTGAAGCTGGGGCACATGCAATGAGTGGTGATTTCAAAATAGTGACTTCCTTGTGTTCCTGTAGACAAAATTGCAGGAGGTGGGAGGATCATTCAATCTGTCAATAGATGGTATGTGCCTGTTCCATGTCAAGTATATTATAAATCCTGGTATAAAAATAAAGTTTTAGCAAATGGAACCTGAAATTCCTGTTAATTCAAATTTCAATAACTTTATGACTTTTCTGTTTGCAAGTCTAAAGTCCAAACACATTGTCTGGGCAGGAAATCATCATTGTAAATTGGAAGTTGTATTAAACAGTTTGAGGCGCTTCATGTTCCTAGAACGAGCAGACACACCATTGGGCTTCACTAGCATGTGACAGGGACGAATGGAGACGTTACTGGTGCCAGCTCAAGCAAATTGATGAGTATCAGGATGTCAAGTGATCAAGTGATCAAGTACATGGAGAAACTTAGCATTGGTCAAAATTAGAACTTACAAGATATATAATAATTTCTAAAATCTTTATTCTGCAGGCATAAGGATAAGAAATACTTCCAAAGAGATAAATTACAAAAATTTAAAACAACTAACATAAAAGACATTCCATATTTTAGGGCCAGAACACTAGTACAGTGGGTAAAATGCTTGCTTGCACACGGTAAACCTGCCTTTGATCCTAGGCAATACGTATGGTCTCTGAACCCATTAGAAGTGATCTCTGAGCACAAAGCCAGGAATAAGTCCTGAGCACTACTGGGTGTGCGCCAAAACATAAAAAAAAAAAGGTGGAAGGAAGGAAGGAAGGGAGAAAGGAAGGAAGGGAGGAAGGAAGGAAAGAAGGAAGGAAGGAAGGAAGGAAGGAAGGAAGGAAGGAAGGAAGGAAGGAAGGGAGGGAGGGAGGGAGGGAGGGAGGGAGGGAACGAACGAGGGAGAGGAGAGGAGAGAGAGAGGGTGGGCAGAAGGAAGGCTGGAAGGTAGGAAGGATGGAAAAAAGAAAAAAAAATAGGGTCTCTTTTCCCTCTATAACAGATAATTCTTCTGATAAACCTTTCTAAGTATTTAGAAAATTATACCGAATGCAATAAATTTTAGGTTGTAATGATAATTTTAAAGATAGATAACATAAATATTTAACAGTTTAAGAATTTTGAGGCAGAGTAATAGCACAGCGGGTAAGGTGTTTGCCTTGTATGCGTCCGACCTTGGTTTGGTCCTCAGCATCCCATCCTAGGCATCCAATGTGGTCCCCCAAGCACCGCCAGGAGTAATTCCTGATTGCAGAGCCAGGAGTAACCGTTGAGCATAGCTGAGTATAACCCAAAAAGCATAAAAAGTAGAAAAAAAATTTAAGAATTTAACTTATTTTATTAGAATTATCTAGTGTTTGGAAATAGAAATCAAATAATATAATTAAAATATATTTTAATTTATGAAGTAATATAGCTTTATATTATACATTTCAACATTTGATAGTTGAAGTTTACCAGTAACAGACTGCAAAAAATAGAAATATAAATTTCTAAGTTTAATTTCTAAGTATAAGTAGAATTTTTTTCTTAAATCATGAATATATCAGTATAAAAAATAAAATACACCTGGTGAAATGAAATACTCAAAGGTACCACAGAGAACTATGGAAATAATTTAAAAGATAGTATTAGTCAATAGTCTTAGTATAAATTATTTTACTAGTAATCACAAGGTATTAGTTTTAAGACACTGGAGTGCTGACAACATACCAAGGTATGTGTGGGTTGAGGGGGGGAGTGAAGGAGGGGTGTTGACAGACAACAGAGTAATTCAGCAAATTGACTTTGCAACTTATTTCACTATGAGGAATTTGCCTGTTCTAGGTTTGTGTAAGAACCTAAAAATTGTTCATTTAGAACAACAAAGTACTATTCCAAGGAAACAAAAAGCACAAAGAAAGTTTTTTTATAAAGTTTGGAAAAAAGATTCAAGTATACTACTGGGTTTTACCTTGGAGGAACGTTCGAATTTTGTGGTTGTGAAAGTAGGAGATTAAAAGTTAAAGTATACAATCTCTGAAAAGTAGAATAAGTTTTTCACAAACAAATAAACACTGTCCTCCCATGGTTCATAGATGTGCTCGAGCGGGCCCAGTAAAGTCTCCATTTTGAAACTTGTTGTTACTGTGTTTGGCATATTGAATATGTCACAGGTAGCTTGCCAGGCTTTGCCGTGCAGGCGGGGTTTTCACATGCTCCAAAAATAAAAATCAAGAGTATAAAATTTGCCAAAGAAATAAGACCCCAAGCCATCTCTGTATGGTCAGTTGAAATTCCTAGAGATGGTGAGCAAACCAGGGTTGACCGAAGCCATAACGGGAGGATAAAGTAGTAGTATTAAAACAGCTGGATTTTATAGTCTCTGAGTCTTGGCCGTTGATGGGATTACACGGCGCCAGGGGGCCAGGTGGTGGGTGTGACCCCCGCCTACTGGAATTTGGAGGATCTGGGTGGAAGATGCTCGACTCCAATCCGAGTAGGCTTGGAGATCTCGGCCCCGGAACCCGCGTGGATTTGTCCCTCTGCCAGTACCTTCAGGTGTGCGGAGAGTGGTCTCAGCATGGTGGTGGCTGGTCCTGGAGGTCTCCGGCTGCCGGAGCCCTGGTCGGGGCAGGGAGGAAAGCTCAACCCGCTCCCCTCCAAGGGGGGACATCTTATCAAGACATCTTTTTATGACATCTTATTATCTCATTCCTACTTTGGACAAACTTGCAGGCTATCGAATGTAGCCTGCCCACAGGGCAGAGTCTGGCAAACTCCCCGTGACGTACCAAATATGCCAAATACCAGTAACAATGATGGGTCTCATTCTCCTAAAGAGCCTTGAATATAATCTCAGGGCTAGGATGAAAGAGACGTTACTGGGGCCTGCTCGAGGCAATCGATGAATAACAGGATGATGAAATGAAAAAAAATGAAATGAAATTAAAACAGCATGGCTTTTGATTTGTCTGAATGATAAGCCTTAATTTATTTGTATTCCAAAGAAAAAAGTAAACAATCTCCAAAGTAAAAATATTAGACATTTATTTAGAATATCTGGGCACCCAGAGTGAGGCGGGCCCTGGGCTGGCCCACCCAAACAGAGCTGCTTGTTCCCACTTCACAAAATTGCTGCTAGGCCTCTGATGAATTCCAGTGTCTGGGAAACTCGCCTCACCTAGAAATTAACATGCTGAAAATTCAGGTATGCAACTCATTGTGACTGAAATCTCTAGCCTGTCTCAGAGTCCATATGGACTACAATCCCCACCTCCCAGCTGGAATTCATGTCTACATGCCAAAGATGCTGCCCAGTTAAAAAATTAACTTGAGCTGTACCACCCAGTTAAAAAATCTGGACTTCTGGAGTGAGCAGCTTCTGGCATCTCCAAACTCTACAGTACTAATAATCCATTAGAAGTTTTCCAGATTGGATGAGATGTAAGATAGAATGAAATCAATCTTGACTAAACAAACAATAACACAGAAGGTTTAGCCTAATCCCTCATATAAGGACTTAATGTCTCCATGGTGAGATACAACAATTTGCACTAAATTTCTTTTAAGAAAATATTTTTTGATCATTCTACTGGCAATTTATTGATAACAAGGAATATAAATTAATTTACTGTGGGCCTTCTATGGGGCATTCTTGAGGGATGATTGGAAATTTTGGAGACAGCGATGGAGGGAAGGTGATAATGATGATGGAATTGGTGTTGGAAAATAGAATGCCTATAAAAAATCATCATGAACGCTTTGCAAACCATAGTGTTTATATAAAGTGTAGTGGGAAAAGTTTATATAAGTAGGCCTTTTCTATTTAATGTAGACTCCAAAATATATTAGCACAAAATTTCTTTAAAACTTTTCTTAAAGACAGCTAAGGCATGATTATTACCATAATTAGATCCAAATATAAAATAAAATTTAATGCAATATACGTTAGACTCAGGACTTGAGAACTTACCTACAAGAATGAAAATAAGTATTTTATTATATTGTATTAAAGGGCTTTATTTTTTCTTGTTCATATAGGTTAAAACCATACAGTAACCACAAGTTGGATCTCACTGCTTTATTTTCTGATCATTCTATTTGCCATACGTTTTTCAAATTTTTGTGGGGAACAAGTAATATAAAGTAAATTTGTTATGTGCCTAAGGGGGCAGGATGGAGATGGGAGGGAAAATTGGGACATTGGTGGAGAGAAGGTTCATACTGATAGTGTTGAAACTCTAAATGCCTGAAACCACCATATAATGAACAAAGTTGTTCATTATATGGTAGCACTACCATGCTACATGTATATGGTAGCACTATAGTGCTGTCCTCTCATTGTTCATCGATTTGCTTGAGCGGGCCCAGTAACATCTCCATTGTAAGACTTGTTGTTAATGTGTTTGGCATATTGAATACGCCATGAATAGCTTGCCAGGCTTTGCCGTGCAGGAGCAATACTCTCAGTAGCTTGACGGGATACGCTCTGAGAGGGGTGGAGGAATTGATCCCGGATCAGCCAGGCTAGCCATGTGCAAGGCAAAGGCCCTACTGCTGTGCTATATCGCTGCAGTCAAAATAATGGTATTTCTGAAAAAATATTTTTTAATAAAGAAAGAAGCATTATCTGAAGCCACACAATTTTTATATACTATTGTTAGCTTCTTTATTCCATATAATTATAAACGACAGGCAGAAAAATAGATCATTTAGTTATTTAGTTAAAAGATAAATTCTTAAGCAATTGTAATCAATATGTTCATGACAATAAAGGGATGAACATAATATAGGGAGAAAATTCAACCAAAATCAACTTTAAAGAGAATTGAATGGAAATTCAGAAAAGCAAATGGCTGGGGCTGCGGCTGGAGAGGCAGGAATTAGAATAGTAAGAAGGACACTTGCCTTGCATGTGGCCAACCCAAGTTTTATCCCCAGCAATTTTTCAGACAGGGAACCATTTTAAGATTTGATGTTCAAAAAATCTAAAATATAGCAAACAAAATATTTATCTCTTTTTTGGAAAGTAATAAACATTCAGAGTTTTATCAGTTGTTACACAGTGTTGCCAACTGTCTAATTTCTAGTTGATTTCTATCTTTTCATTCTTGATGGTTTGACAATTTTTAAATAATGTTATTAAAGTGAAGAGAGAAGAAAATGTGAAATGCACGAGTCAGTGGGGAGTGTGGTCAGGGAAACAATTAAGATGCAAATTATGGCAAAATGAATTTACAAAATTTTTATAAAAGGATTTTGAAAAAGTAATTTTAGCTTACAAAGATTATAGATATGCTACATGATAAGGGATGTCACAGAAAAGCTGGTTCAGTAGCAATAATAGTAGGTGACATATTAGCAATATAACTAAGTGCCAACCAAAGTCTTTCACAGTTACTATGCCAAGACTAAAATAGAAGTCAGACACATGTTTCTATCAGATGGGGGTTCATTGGTAAGATGCAGCTGTTGCCTCAGTACAGAAATTTTGAAGATAAATAGATTCGTACTTTAAGAGGGTGCAGCATCTTCTGATTATCTAAATTCAGGTTACTCACTAAATGGCTCAAAAGATCAAATAATGATAAGGTAGATAATTTCAAACACCTTGCTAGGTAACGATTTTTAAAGCACATGTCATAGATCTGTACATGATATTTATTTAATTCCATTCTTAGTAAGTACTGTGAGAAAGACTGAGAGTTGCCTTTTATTATTCATTCCTCCTTTTTAAAAATAGAATCTGAATTTTTGATAGACTTTGAAGCATTCTCAAGTTTCACTGGTAGGTAACAGATATGCTACTGAGATTGTGTTAACAAGATTAATATTAGATTATTATACGCTAGAAAAGAAAGACATTATCCTTCATTTTTTCCCTTCTTTTGCCTAGAACATGTATTTGACAATTAGAATCTCAATTCCTACCTTGGGACTGAAGCAATAGCACAGTGGGTAGGGTGTTTGCCTTGCACGAGGCCAACCCAGTTTTGATTCCCAGCATCCCATATTGTCCCCTGCACACCACCAGGAGTAATTCTTGAATGCATGAGCCAGGAGTAACCCCTGTGCAATACTGGGTGTGACCCAAAAGGAAAAAAAAAAAAAGAATCCCAATACCTACCTTGAACTCTACGCAAACATACAAGTAGGAGTAATAAAAGATGATCTAAAACGAAGTTGAAATCTACAGTAGCTTTCTGAGCCGCAGTTCACCCAACTATTTCTGTTCTATAACAGAACAGAAAAAATAACATTTAGAGTTAGCCTGTCTGCATTCGATCACGGGACTAAGCTTTCTGTGTGCACGTGCCCCAGTCGTCCTCTAGGACTCTGGAACGCTCACCATTTCTGAGCCTCTTCATGTTTGCCCCCAACGCTGTGCCAGTCTCCTTCCTTTGCCAGGTTGTACTCCACACACATAGCAGGTACACATAGGGGTGTGGCCTCTTCAGAAGTGGGTGTGGCTTCTATAGAAGTGGGCATGGCCTAACTTTTGGCCACAGGTACTTTACCCATACCTAGCAATATCGTGTAACACCTCACTCTCCATACCTGCACACCAACATGAAGAAACAATGCAAATCCCCACCACGAGGGGAGGACGATGAAAAGAGTCCAGAAGCCTCAGTAGATGCTACTCACCTAAGGGACCTCTCTGAGAAATAATTCAGATATGAAGCAATGAATGTTCAATGAACTGAATGAAACAGTGAGACAGATATCCAGTAAATTAAAGGAGGACATAAAAGAAACAATTGAGAAATTACAGGAAGAAATGACAGCAAAAATTGGAAAGCTACACTCAGAAATGTCACAAATAAAAGATTCAGTAGATGAAATAAAAAACTCAGTCTGTGCCCTCAACGGTAGAATGACCACAGCTGACGACAGAATCAGTGAGCTGGAAGATCAGCTTCACCAAGGCAACAGGCAACAACAAACAATGGCAAGAGACCTCAAAATAGCTCTAGAGCAAATCGAGTCCTAGGAGATGATTCCAAGAGGAGCAATATTAGAATCATTGGAGTACTAGAATGTCAGGGAAACAATCCCAATGAAAAAGCTACAGTTAAACAAACCATTGCTGAAAAATTCCCAGAGCTGGACAATGCAGTCATTCAGACTCAAGGAGTCCGAAGGGTGCCAGATAAAAGAGACCCTAAAAAAAGACTCCAAAACATATCATAGTTAGAATGATGGATGCTGTGGATAGAGACACAATACTGCAAGCAGCAAGGTCAAAGAAGGAAATTACATACAAAGGAGCACCCTTTAGATTCACAGCAGACTGATCAGAGGAAACCCTCCAAGCCAATGGTGGGATGTGGTCAAAAAACTCACTGAAATGAACGCTTCCCCAAGAATACTCTATTCAGCTAAACTCTCACTCAAATCCAAAGGAATGATACAGTATTTTGTGGATAAACAGCAGCTCACGAACTTCATAGACTCAAACCCAAACCTAAAAGAAGGGCCAAAGGGGCTACTATAAAACAAGACAAATCCTACAAGCACAAAAAACCCTTATTGAAAGATGACACAAAACCCCATAACATAATCTCTTTCAACATCAATGGTCTAAATTCACCAAATAAGAGACACGGAGAGGCAAAAGTGGATTCACAGAAGGAACCCAACATTATGCTGCCTACAAGAAACTCATCTGAACAGTCAGAGCAAACAGAGACTCAAAGTTAAAGGATGGAAAACAATCCTGCAAGAAAACAGCACCCTTAAAAAAGCTGGGGTGGTCATACTAGTATCTGACAACATCAACTTCAGGATGAAAAAGATTAGAAGGGAGAGCAAAGGCCATTTTCTATTCATCAAGGATAAGCACAACAGGAAGAAATCACACTCTTAAATGTATAATCACCAAATGAGGGAACAGCTAAATATTTAAAACAATTGCAAATAGATTTTAAGGAGGACATTGTTAGCAACACAATAGTAGCCAGAGACTTCAAAATTACCTTATTGCCTCTGGATACATCAATAAGAACAAAAATCAGCAAGGAAACACTGGCTTTGAAGGAAGAAATAGAAGAGAGGGGACATATAGACCTTTACAGGGCTTTATATCTCCAAAAGAAAGAATACACATTCTTCTCCAGTGCATATGGAACATTTTCCAGAATAGACCATGTGCTAGACCACAAAACATACCTCAATAGAATCAGGAAGATAGAAATAGTATCAACAATTTTTTCAGACCATGATGCGCTGAAGATAGAAGCGAATCACACACAGACACAAAGAACCAAATCAGACACCTGGAAATTAAACAACTCAATGTTGAACAACAAGTGGGTCAAGAAGGAAGTCAAGGATGAAATCAAAAGATACCTGGAAACAAATGAGAATGAAGATACAAGCTACCAGAACCTATGGGACACAGCTAAAGCCATGTTAAGGGGGAAATTTATAGCTATGCAAGCATTTCTCAGGAAGGAAGAAAGGGCCCACATAAACAACTTGACTTCACAGCTCAAGATCTTTGAAAAGAATCAACAAAAGGAGCCCAAATCAAGCAGAAGGTAGGAGATCATAAAACGTAGAGCAGAAATCAATGACATGGAAACCCAAAAAACAATCTTAAAGATCATTGAAACCAAGAGCTAGTTCTTCTAGAAAATAAACAAGATAGATAAACCACCAGCAGGACTCACAAAGAAAGAGAGAGAGAGAACCTGAATAAACCGAGAAGGGTGATATCACAACAAAAAACAAAGAAATTCAAAAGATCATCAGAAACTACTTTGAAGTCTGTATGCCACAAAACAAGAGAACCTAGAATAAATGGATAAATTCCTGGATTCCTATAATCTCCCAAGACTGAATCAAGAAGATCTAGAGTATTTGAGTAGACCTATTAACATCAAGGAAATTGAAACTGTAATCAAAAGTCTTCCCAAAAACAAAAGCACAGGTCCAGATGGATTCACTAGCGAATTTTTCCAAACATTTAAAAAGGACCTACTGCCAGTTCTTCTCAAGCTTTTCGAGGAAATTGAAAAAACAGAAACTCTTCCAAACAGTTTCTATGAAGCCCATATCTCTATAAAACCAAAAGGAGACAAAGACACCACAAGAAGAGAAAACTACAGGCCGATATCCCTGATTAACGTGGATACTAAGATTCTCAAGAAAATACTAGCAAATAGAATCCAGCAACTCATCAGAAAGATCATAAACCATGACCAAGTGGGATTCATCCCGGGTATGCAAGGATGGTTTAACATTAGTAAATTAATCAACATAATACAAATTATCAACAAAAGAAAATATAAAAACCATATGATCATATTAATAGATGCAGAGAAAGCATTTGACAAGATCCAGCACCCATTTATGATGAAAACCCTTGCCAAAATGCATATAGAGGGGACTTTCCTCAATATAGTTAAACCATCTATCACAAACCTACAGCAAGCATCATCCTCAATGAGGAAAACCTGAGAGCCTTTCCTCTAAGATCAGCAATGATACAATGATGCCCACTCTCCCCACTGCTGTTCAATATAGTACTGGAAATACTTGCAATAGCAGTTTGTCAAGAAAAAGATATTGAGGGCATTCAGGTAGGAAAGGAAGAAATCAAGCTCTCACTATTTTTAGAAGATGACATGATACTATACTTAGAGAACCCTAAAACCTCTACCAAGAAACTCCTAGAAACAATAGACTCGTATAGCAAATTTGCAGGTTGTAAAATCAATACCCAGCAGTAGGGCGTTTGCCTTACACGCAGCCAACATGGCCGACCCGAGTTTGATTCCTCCGCTCCTCTCGGAGAGCCTGGCAAGCTACCGAGAGTATCTAGCCCTCACGGCAGGGCCTGGCAAGCTCCCCGTGACGTATTCAATATGCCAAACACAGTAACAACAAAATCTCCAATGGAGATGTTACTGGCCCCGCTCGAGCAAATCGATGATCAAGGGGAGGGCCTTTACTTTACTTTACTTTTACCCAAAAGTCCATGGCTTTCCTATCTGCAAATAGTGAAAGAGAAGAAAGTGAAATCGAAAAAAAAATCCCATTCACAATTGTACCACAGAAAATCAAGTACCTATATATCAGCTTAACTAAGGAAGTAAAAGACCTATACAAAGAAAACTACAAAATGCTACTTAAGGAAATAAAAGAGGACATGAGAAAATGGAAAGATATCCCCTGCTCCTGGATCGGGAGAATTAACATTGTCAAAATGGGAATACATCCCAAAGAATTGTACAAATTCAATGTGATCCCTATAATGATACCCATGACATTATTCAAAGAAATGGAGAAAACTCTCCTATAATTCATATGGAACAATAAACCCCCACGAATAGCTAAAGAATACTTGGGAGGGGGGCAATGGGAGGAATCAACCTCCCTAACTTCAAATTCTACTGCAAAACAGTAATAATTAAACAGCATGGTACTGGAACAAAGGCAGAGCTGCAGACCAATGAAAAAGGGTTGAATATACTGACATCTTCCCCCAAACATATGATAATCTAATCTTTGACAAAGGAGTGAGAAATGTGAAATGGAGCAAGAAAATCCTCTTCAACAAATTGTGCTGACAAAACTGGACAGCTACATGCAAAAAAATGGGCTCAGATCTCTGCCTACTACCATGTACAAAAGTCAAATCAAAATGGATTAAAGACGTCAACATCAGACCGGAATCCATAAGGTACACTCAAGACAAGGTTGGCAAAACCCTCCATGACATTGAAGAAAATGGTATCTTCAAAGATGTCACACCACTGGCCAAGCAAGTGAAAACAGAGATAGACAAATGGAACTACCTAAAACTAAGAAACTTTTGCACCTCAAAAGAAACAGTGACCAAAATACAAAGAAAGTTTACAGAGTGCGAAAGGATATTCACCCAATACCCATCTGACAAGGGGTTGATATCAAGGACATACAGAGTACTGGTTGAACTCCACAAGAAGAAAACATCCAACCCCATCAAAAAATGGGGCAACTAAATGAACAGAAACTTTCTCAAAGAAGAAATCTGAATGGCAAAAAAGGCACATGAGAAAATGTTCAGCACCATTAACCATCAGGGAGATGCAGATCAAAACAACAATGAGATATCATCTCAAACCACAGAGACTGGCCCACATCCAAAAGAACAAAAGTAACTGGTGTTGGTGCAGATATGGTGAGAAAGGGACCTTCCTTCACTGCTGGTGGGAATGCCAACTGGTTCAGCCCTTTTGGAAAACAATATGGATGATTCTCAAAATATTAGAAATTGAGCTCCCATTTGACCCAGCAATACCACGGTCACAGTCATGGTCCTCCTGTTGTTCATCAATTTGCTCGAGCGGGCCCAGTAACATCTCCATCATGAGACTTGTTACTGTGTTTGGTATATCGAATATGTTGCGGGTAGCTTGCGAGGCTCTGCCGTGCGGGCGAGATACTCTAGGTAGCTTCCCGGGCTCTCCGAGAGGAGCGAAGGAATCGAACTCGGGTCGGTCATGTTGGCCGCTTGTAAGGCAAACGCCCTACCGCTGTGCTATCACTCCAGCCATATCAATCCTGGGAATATACCCCGGAGAGGCAATAAAGTATAGTCTCAGTGACATCTGCACTTGTTTGTTAATTGCAACACTGCTTACAGTAGCCAGAATCTGGAAAAAACCTGCTCGAGAACAGATGACTGGTTAAAGAAACTTTGGTACATCTACACAATGGAGTACTATGCAGCTGTTAGAAAAGATGAAGTCATTAATTTACATACAAGTGGTACTACATGGAAAATATCATGGTAAGTGAAATGAGTCAGAAAGAGAGGGACAGACATAAGATTGCATTCATCTGGGGAACATAAAGTAACAAAATAGGAGTCTGCCACCCAAGAATAGCCGAGATAAGTACCAGGAGGTTCACTCCATGGCTTGGAGGCCAGCCGCACATGCTAAGGGAAAAGGCAGCTCAGATAGAGAAGGGAGCACCAAATAAAGGGTGTTGGGAGGATCCTTCCAGGATGGAGATGTAAGCTGAAAATAGACTAGAGACTGAACATGATTGCCACTCAATGCCTCTTTTGCAAACCACAGTACCTAAAACGAGAGAGAGAACAAAAGGGAATGTCCTGCCACAGAGGCAGAGTGCAAGGGGAAGGATGGAGGGTGGGAGGGATACTGGGATCATTGGTGTAGAGAATGGGCACTGGTGGAGGGATGGGTACTTGATCATTGTATAACTGAAACCCAAGCACAAAACTTTGTAAGTCTACAACTGTACCTCATAGTGTTTCACTAATAAAAATAAAAAAAATAATAATAACATTTAGTTTAAAATTATTTAGGCAAGATATAATATACAGCAAATTGAATCTTATACAAGAGCATACTAAGTACCATGAGTGTTGTGTGGCTGCTGTTGAAGACACATAAAGAATAAGATTCACATTTGCATGGTGGAGGAAAAGTTAGAATTGGACATATTGATTGGCACCAAAGGCTTCATTCATACATGCCTTCGATAAGTGAAAACTGATGCTTTGGCCATGAGTACAGTTTAATCATGCTTTGTTGATCTAATTTAAAGAATGTAATTTGGGCTTACTAACTGCAATAATTAAGAGGTGAAATGAAGATTCAAACTAAAATAAGTCAACATCTCATTGGGTAAAATATCTAGATTACTCTATGAATATACTAGACATTTGAACAGAGAACTGAGATAATCTCTTTGTTTATTAAGCATACAATGGGGGTGTCTGTTATGTAGGATACCTGATAATTTGCTCGAGCGGGCCCAGTAACGTCTCCATTGGAGACTTTGTTGTTACTGTGTTTTGCATATTGAATACATCACGGGTGGCTTGCCAGGCTCTGCCGTGAGGGCGAGATACTCTCGGTAGCTTGTCGGGCTCTCCGAGAGGGCCGGAGGAATCGAACTCGGGTCGGTCATGTTGGCTGCGTGCAAGGCAAACGCCCTACCGCTGTGTTATAATATAATAATTCACTATCACTATCACTATCACCCCGTTGTTCATTGATTCTCTCGAGCGGGCCCAGTAATGTCTCCATTTGTCCCTATCACGTGCTAGTGTAGCCCAATGACATATTGGGGGCTCCTTCAGGATCAGGGGAATGAGGACTATTCATTGTTACTGTTTTTTGACATATCAAGTACACCACTAGTAGCTTGTTGGGCACTGCCGTGCAGGCAGGATACTCTTAGTAGCTTGTCGGGCTCTCCAAGAGGGATGCAAGCTTTTAGAGCAGCCTCTAATCACCTTCACAGGTGTTCCTATTCAGGCATATAGGCGGGTATGCAACTCTCAGTAGCCTGCAGTGTTCTCTGAGAGTGAAAACTAGAGAATAAGAGGTCGCTTCCAGGAGCTTGGTTTGAGAGTCTCTGGATCCTGGCCGTTGGTGGGGTTACACGACAGTTGGTGGGTATAACTGTCTAGCTACTAGAAGGCGGGGGAGCTGGGTGGAGTAGGCCCAGTCCCAAGCCGAGCAGGCTTGGAGATCTCAGCCCCGGATCCTGGCTTCCTCTGCAAGTTCCTTGTCTAAGCGTGTCTCAGCATGACTTTGTCTGGGTCCCGGAGGTCTTCAGCTCTCAGGGCTCTGGTCAGGACAAAGAGGGAAACTCATTCCGCCCTTCTCCAAGGGGCCCTGGTGAGGACAGCCAGGAGTGGGGGCAGGAGACTCTGCCTTGTTCTCTTTCGGGAGCTTGGTTTTAGAGTCTCTGGATGCTGGCCCTCCCGTTGTTCGTTGATTTGCTCGAGCGGGCCCAGTAACGTCTCCATTGGAGACTTTGTTGTGACTGTCTGGCATATCGAACACGTCACGGGGAGCTTGCCAGGCTCTGCCGTGCAGGCGAGATACTCTCGGTAGCTTGCTGGGCTCTCCGAGAGGGGCGGAGGAGGATGCTGGCCATTGATGGAATTAACAATTATTATTGTTATAATAATCTCAAGGGGCAAATACAATCAGTTGTGGACAAACCAAAATAACAAATCACCCACCCTCTAATCAAGCATATATATAAATTGGTATTTTAGGTCACATAAATAAAAATGGCTTAGAACTTTATTATTTTCTTAAAATCAGTAGTACAACAATAATGGATTGTTTCTCTCTGCTCTATTGAAGAGAAACTAGAAACCAACTATTAAATGAAATACAAGTCCATTACAAGAAAATTGCTTTAGGATTATAAAGACATGATAACTATCTTTATTAGAACGTTTTTTATTTATTTATTATTGGAGAGTGGAGAGTCTGAGTCACACCTGACAGTGTTTAGGAGCTACCTTTGGCTCTGCACTCAGGAATATGCCCTGAAGAATTCTTGGGGACCAAATCTGATGCCAGGGATCTAAGTAGAGTTAATTACATGCCAGGCAAGTACCTTACCCCTAAATACTTGTTTTATCCTTTTGGCCTTTATGCTAATTGTCCTTTGCTCTGACTTGAGAAAGCAGCCCTGTGCAATTAGTTTCTCTTTTTTTTTTTACTTTTGTTTTTTGGGGCACACCCAACAGTGCTCAGGAATTACTCCTGACTCTGTGCTCAGGGATCATACCTGGTGAAGCACAGTAGAACATATGGTGTTCAGAGATCAAACCCACGTCTGTCCTGTCCAAGGCAAGACACCTTCCTCCTGTTCTACTGCTCTAGTCCCTCCTTCTGAGTTAGTTTTTCAATTAAAAAAAATCTGGGAAATACCTTTCATTTATGTAGTTTTAGGACACAAATCCTGTTATGAATAGGTGCTTATTTTGTAACCAAAGCATTTAAAATCTTATTATAGGACTTAAAAGATAGTACAATGAATAGTTTGCTTGCACGTGACCCAGGGCAGTGTTTGAGGTCCCCTGAGCATTTCCAAGAGTCATCTCTAAGCACAGCCAGACACGGCACCAAAACTAATAAGTAAATGAAATAAAGTCACTTTAGTATAATGAATGAAATTAAACAATTATTCTAATCAGATGATATAAAACTTATCATGTTAGAATAGAAAAAATATCTCAGGCCTTATTCTGTATGTATTTACTCCTCCTTAGATACCTTTAAACATACTCCGAAAGAACATTTTAAGGCAAAAGTAGGTACTGTACAAATATTTACAATTGTTTGCTTGAAAATTATTTAAATTTCCATTTTAAAAACTTGATAACATTTTTTTCTCTCTCTCGTTTTTATGCCTGCTATTGAGTCAACACCTTTGGTATTTTATAGTCTTTTTCCCCCCCTCATAATGAGGTGGATTCTATTTTCTCCATTTAATCTGAAATGTTGTTCTGACTCGCCCAAATTAATGAATTGTAAGAGAATTGAAATTGATCAACTCTGGATCCTGAGCATCAACACACTGTTAAATTGCAGCCTTTGGTTTCTGATAATATTACTCCAAGTTTACCATGAAAAGTGTCCATCTAAACTCTGGAGGGTGGGAGTACATTTAGAACTGAGCTTCTTTATCTGAGATCTTGGAATTTCTTGTCCTGAGACCCTAAATAAAATGTAATCACCTAAGAAAACAAGAGGCAAAATCAGCAAAGGAACTGACCCGATTCCATGATGGATCATGGTCCATCATCACGGTCCTCCCGTTGTTCATAGATTTGCTCGAGCGGGCCCAGTAATGTCTCCATCATGAGACTTGTTGTTACTGTGTTTGGCATATCGAGTACGTCACGGGTAGCTTGCCAGGCTCTGCCGTGTGGGTGAGATACTCTCGGTAGCTTGCCAGGCTCTCCGAGAGGGGCGGAGGAATCGAACTCGGGTCGGCCATGTTGGCTGCGTGTAAGGCAAACGCCCTACCCGCTGTGCTATCGCTCCAGCCCATCCATGATGGATATTAAATAGTTTCTGTTTCAAGACACAAGTCTGGGGGTTAACTTGCTGTATATCTCTAAATATGGTGCCTAAGTTTTCTCTCCATTGATCCTTGGGTTGGTGATCTGTGTTTTAAGTAATTTAACTCCAAAGTTAACAAAGTTTACTACTTAAACACAAATTGAGGATATTTTCATTATTTTATGATATTTAATGTATATTAATGTACTTACTATCTGTAACTACTTCCTGACCATCAAATTTATTACCTACCTCATATTTTGGATATCACTAAGCTAGTCGGTTGTCTATCCACCCAAAGAGATTCTTTATATCTCAGACAGATTCACTTAGCAAGGTTTTTTAATTCTCAAAATCATTATTTACTCAGTATTAGAAAATGACTGGAAAAAATTGGGAAAAAATTACAAAATAATACACAATCATCAAAAAACAATAAAAATAAGTAGTAGACTTACTGACACCTAATCGAGTATAAGATCTTGAAGAATAAATGTTCTGTGATGTGAGGCACTAATTATCAAATTCCCTTTGATGAAATATTTTGGTAGAAGTTCTCGGATAGTTTTATCTTTTTGTCCTTATTTAAATTAACGATAGCACAGTGGGTAGGGCGTTTGCCTTGCATGCAGCCAACATGGCCGACCCGAGATCGATTCCTCCGCCCCTCTCGGAGAGCCCGGCAAGCTACCGAGAGTATCTCGCCCGCACGGCAGAGCCTGGCAAGCTCCCCGTGACATATTCGATATGCCAGACACAGTAACAACAAAGTCTCCAATGGAGATGTTACTGGGCCCGCTTGAGCAAATCGATGAACAACGGGAGGGAGCCCGGCAAGCTACCTGTGACGTACTCAATATGCCAAACACAGTAACAACAAAGTCTCCAATGGAGACATTACTGGGCCCGCTCGAGCAAATCGACGAACAACGGGAGGGCCTTTACCTTACCTTATATATATATTTTCTCACACATGTTTGGTTCTTATTCTCTAAGCAAGTTTTAATCTTCTAGTTTTCAACCCAGTTACAGAATCGACTTGGCCTAAGCTGCAATTTCTCAATGCCCAGTCTCAATCTTACACACATCAATCAAGATGTATGATATAAACTATTTCTGATTATGAATACTAGTAAGTACATCCATATAATTGCAATAAGTTTCTATAATGTGCTAGCATGTCTGCAAGTTGTAGCCTTAAGAATGGCATTCATGAAGTGACCGATGCATTTGTGACACTAAAGGTTTGCAGTCTCTGCTTTTTTGTTTGGAATAATATTATTATGTGATGCTGACATTCATTCATCCGTCTATATTTCCTTAATTGTCATCCTTTTATTTACAATCAAATGCTCTCTGATATAGGCCCAAAGTATTCCATTAACAGCCCTTCAAAGATTTTGCCATATAACTGCTTATACCCACGTGTAGACTAATTACAATCTAACAACTATTAGCTACTTCTTCTAAATGTCCACCATTCCCAATTAGACTATTTAGCCACTGATGAGATTTTGTGAAATTCTGGTGTCTTTGTAAGTCAAGTTAGATCAGTTTCAATTCCCTTCTCTGCTATTTAGAAAATCCTTAAATATTTCTTGCTTTCATGGAATCTCGGAATATACCTATCTATTTACTAATCATACAGAACAATATCAATTTTAGACAATCTTGACCAAAATAAAGTTCTTATAATATATGATCTATAAATATAAATGTTTTTCATCAAAAAGTCCAAATTTTACATGTTCAATAAAAGAAAGGCAAAAGTAGAGACTTCTCATATAAATCTCCATTCTGCACATCTGGACCAATTTTAAATCAATGCTGCCCCACTCGCTTAGTTAATTTCCATATCTCATCAAGGGAAGGATGTGGTGCCCACATTAGAGAAATGTCATGGTAATTCTACATAAGTCAGACTTATTTATTTTTTATATTTAATAGTTCTTCAGAAACAAATTTACATTATAGAGGCATAGGGGCTCCAAGTCTAACAATCAATTCTCTGATAATTCCTACAAAAAAGTCCTACACATTAACTCAATTCTGGCATTGTTTACTGAAAGGTAACCTCAAATTCTTACATTAAGGTTAAGTTTCATGCTTGCACCACTCGCACTGGCTCCACAATTTTGAATGCTGGTCACAAACTCTACATTATCTGTTTTTTACTGTCTATAAGACAAATGTCTCCACTAATCCTTCCTTGAGCCTACAGACTTGCCATAGCAGTTCACAGAATTCAGGAAACTAATTTACTTACTATATTACTGGGTTGTTTAAAATAAATGATAGAATAGGGATAACCAGATAGAAAAATTCAGAGAAGAATTTGGGACTGGAGCAATAGCACAGCGGGTAGGGCGTTTGCCTTGCATGCGGCTGACCCGGGTTCGACCCCCGACATCCCATATGGTCCCCTAAGCACTGCCAGGAGTAATTCCTGAGTTCAAAGCCTGAGCATTGCTGTGTGTGACCCAAAAAGGAAAAAATATTCATAGAAGAATTCAGTTCATAGAATTGCAGTATTTTTGATTCAAGAAATAGAAAAGGTTAGCAAGTTTTTGTTACCTTTCCAAGCATATCATTATCCAAAATCTTCACATGCTCACCAACACAAAAGCTCTCCAAACCCCACGTTGGGGACCTTTATGAAAAAAGAACACTATTCAGTGTGAAGTCTGCTTACCCAATGACAATTTAACCTTAACCTTTAGTCCCTGTTTCTACGCCCTAATCAGGTCCAAGATGAAAAATCCTCTCAACCAGCACCTTTTCTCCTGTGTTTCCTCAAAGTTATCCCCATTAGCATAAAAACCAGTTGTGCTGAAAGAACATTGTCATGAGTAACAAGACACACAATGGAACTCTATTTCTCTGAAGACTTTTCTGAACTAAGAACAAGAGTTCAAGTTTTGCAATAAAGGATAACCCTGCTCTCTTCTGGTTTAGAAAATATCAAGGTTGTGAAGGTTGAATAAAAGGAACAGTGGACAAACACTACCTATATAAGAGAAATAATAAGTAACTTAAAAACATATTCCAGATCTTAATATTATACTGCTATCCAGCCCAGATTTGGCCTTTGGTCTCATTAGTTTTCTGAATGCAAGATTTCAACTTACTCTTAGTTTTACAAATGACAACTCCCCAGAATTCTCTGAGAACTAAGTTTTGCCTTGCTCCTTTTTCAGTCTTTCCAAGGACTAAAGTAGAAGTCTCAAATTCAAATCCCCACACAGACTATCAAGAAACAGAATGACTGAGATTGGCAAGTGTATGAAATAGAAATTACTTGGGTATGTATGTACCATATAAAAAGGACAGTTGCTTAGCTGTGACAGATTGTTGTCATTGTACTCCAAAAATCATAACAACTACATCTTTTAAAACAGAGAAGATGTATCTTCTAAGTTGGGAAGTCTCTAACTAGTACAGGCTCTAGATCAAGCTTCAGAAAGTAATAAAGAAAAGCTAGAGCATGATAATATGGCCCAGGGGAAGAGCACACGCCAGGCATGTGGGAGGCCTGGGTATGATCCCTTGCTTCACAAAAATATTAACAAAAAGATGAAACGGGGCCAGTTTCTTGTCAAGTACAGTTAGGGTGAAGTTTATACATAGTTATGAGTTTTCCAGAGAAAAGTCATGCTTGTTTATGAAGGGGAATGATATATATTTTGAGTTGAGAAATATATAAGGAATATTACATATATTGCATGCATAGAAAATAGCAAATAAACATCAATCAAGATATGGTTTTAGTAATGATGATAATGTTGATTGTAAGTCCAAAGGATCCAATTGCTTCAGTCTCCACTAAACAGTTTTCTTTCATTAATGGTCTGAAGTTATATCAATATGAAGGCATTCATATATCTCTGTCTTAGTCTAATCAAAGCTAAAAGACTCTAACAACATGGCAATTCCTTTGAGGCTGTCATATCTTCCAAATGATAAGCCTCATGCCAGTCTCCTTTTGCTTTCCCTAATTTTTAAAAACTTTTATTGAGATAATATGGACTCATAAAAATGTAAATGTTTATATATTTGGGGAGAAGGATGTTGCCACAATATGCTTATCATGAGCCACCAATATTCCTCCACTGCTGTCCCATAATGTCTATTTCCCATCTAAGTTTCCCTCTCCGTCACTCATATTTTTGTAATCTGAATTCTGTGGTCATTGTGCAAGAGTTTGCTTTTAGGTCTAGTCTTTTGCTTAATTTACCTATATTACATCTGCGAATGAGATCTTCTAGTACTTTTTTTTCTCTTGACTTTTGCATGTCTCAAACCAGTTCCATTCATGCTGTAGCCAAAAATGCAAGGTTTCATATTTTCTATAGCTGAGGACTAGTCCATTGTTTTTATATATAATTATCTTTATCTACTCATCAGTCATCGATAATTTGGGTTGTTTCAAGATCTTTCCTATTGTAAGTAGTGCTCCAGTGAACAAAGATGTGCATATCTTTTTGTATTCATGTATTTTTGTTTTTTGGATAGATGCATAGGAGTGGAATTATCGGGATGATAGGGTAGTTTCATTTCTAACTTCTTGAGAAATCTCCATACTTCTCCATAGATGCTGAGAAGTTATATCAAGTGGTAAACAATGCATATAGCATGTGTGATATCCTGATTTTTATGTCCAGCACTAAGTGGCCATTCCAGTATTACTTGGTCTCACTCTCATTGTCCAGATCACTGCCAGTAATTTGTCACACCCAGTAAACATGACCAGAAGTGATTCTAGCTGCTTGAGCACTTATAAGCAAAATAAAACAACATAAAACAAAAGCCCATTATTCTGTTTCTTTTTCAATCCATATTTTCATGGGAAGAAAAAAAGGCACAAAATTGTAAATGTTTTCATTATTTTATTTAACCAATGAGTATGAGATATCTTATTTGTCTTCCAATTATCTCAAGCAAAACATGAAATCCATATTTTTACTTTCACTTTATTTATTAAAATAATTTTCTTGTCTCAGAAATGATTTCAAAAGGGATATTACTTTGGCAAACATAAGACAAAAACAAATTCATATTTTTTATAAATTTCTCTGTGCTTTAATTTTTGGAAAATTGGGCCAGAGTAAAATAGGGCCAGAGTATTGCAGGTAGGGTACTTGCCTTGCAAGCAGTTGGCCCAGGTTAAATCCCCAATACCACAGTTGGTCTTCCAAGTCTCTGAGTGTAGTTAAGAGTAATCCTTAAGCACTGCTGGGCATGGACCAAAACTGAATCAATCAATAAATGAATACATTTTGTAAAATAATGATTTTGGCTTAAAACAACCACAACTATACTCACATAAATACACACACACACACACACACACACACACCATATCCCATAAGGCAAAATCTGAATTAAAGGCAATTAAAATTTTGGGTGATTAGAGTTTTGTAGATATATATTTGGGGGTAAATATAGAGAAACATATCTTCTTTAGAAAGTATTCAGAGCTGAGAGAAAGTACAAGGATTAAAACACTTGTCTTTCATCCCACCAAACATGGTTCGAATCTCTGGTACCACAGATGTTTCCCTGAGCCCCACCAGAGATGGCTCCGGAGAACAGAGCCAGAAATAGCCCTTGAGCATAATCAGGTCAGACCCAAACCAAGTGTTGTGACAGAGTGACATTAGATTTGAGAGTGCCTCCTTGGAACCACACTGCTAACCCTGGTTTAGCTGCTTACTTATTATTTGATCTTGGTCAAGTTATTCAAGTCTTTTATATCTCAGTTTCTTTGCTTTTTAAGTTGAGAGGATTCTAAAAATAGAAGTGCCTGTCTCATAGTATTGTGAGAGTTAAAGCATAAAAACTTTGTGAATTTTTGTAAATAGTACAAATATGTCTGCAAGTTGAGTAATGGATTTCACATAAGTATTCTGACTTTAAAATGTTTTGGGACTGGGAAAGTAAAATTAAAAAATTTATCCTTGATGAAGCTACCTGAAAAAAAATACCACAGGGATGAAGTTAAAGATAGGTGTATCAAACTTTAGTACTCTCTAGGTTTAAGTTTATCATATGAGATATCAGTTCACTGGAAATGTGTGCAGAAAAAACTTAGTTATTCTACTTTTTCCCCTTGCTGAAATGGAGATTAACATTGTTCAGAGAAAATTGGACTGAGCTGGCCCTGTGGTTTAGCACTCTGCACTTGAATTCAATGAAAATTGAACTGGAGCTATTAATTTCAGTGTTGGAGCAATAGAATAGTGAGCAGGATACTTACCTTGAACGATCCAACCCAGGTTTGACCCCAGTCTCATATGGTCTCCCAAACCCTGCTAAGAAAAGATCCCTAACCCAGAACTAGAAGCAGGCCATGAGTACCTCCAAGGGTGACCTAAAAAACAAATAAAGATACTACTAATTTCTTTCTACTAACAATAGAAGAGTTTTATATAAAAAATTTACTCAGCTAAGGCATCTTTTTATAAAAAAGTCACAAAGCTTCATTTAAATGGAGACAATAAATACAGTCATAGAAAATATTTTATGTTTTGGGGCTAGAATCATAGTACAGCAGGTTAGGTTATTGTCTTGCATATGGCCAACTAGGTTTTATATTATATATATTTTTTGTACTCAAGTGCCAGGGACCGTGGTTTATTTCCCCCGTATTACTTTTTTTTTCTAATTTTTTTTTTATTAGTGAAACAACATGAGGTACAGTTTTAGACTTACAATTTTTTGTGCTTGGGTTTCAGTTATGCAATGATTGAGTACCCATCCCTCCACCAGTGCCTACTCTCCACCTCCTAGACAAAAATCTGGAAAAAACCCGAGTGCCCGAGAACAGATGACTGGCTAAAGAAACTTTGGTATATCTACACAATGGAACACTATGCAGCTGTTAGAAAAGATGTTATCATGACATTTATATACAAGTTGTACCACATGGAAAGTATCATGCAAAGTAAAATGAGTCAGAAAGAGAAGGACAAACATAGAAAGACTGCATTCATCCGGGGAATATAAAATAACAATATATTAGATTTTTTTAAAGCAATTGTGCCCATAGGTTAGAAGAAACAAAAATACTTGCTTCTCAGATATATAACAACGCAAACAAAAATGCTATGTTCCAGTAGAGAATTGGTAGAAAACATCAAAGGCAATCATCAGTGTCAACATCAACTTGAGGAGTTGGTACATGGAAAGGACTGATTATTTTAGTTTTTGTTTGTTTGGGACTATACCAGGTAGTACTCAGGGCTTACTTTTGGCTCTTTGCTTTGATCACTCCTGGTGGGGCTCTTGAGGCCATTTGTTGTACCCAGTATCAAACCCAAGTTAGTTGTTTACAAGGCTAGAGCCTTATCTCCAATACTATTGTTGTGGATCAAAAATGACTAATTCTGATTGTCAGGTTTCAATTCCTAAATTTATCCATTATAGTATAACATTGTGCAGTTTCCTGAGTAGGTAAAAAAACAAACAATATCTGGATTTTCCTGAATAAATGTTATTGCTTAATCAAAAACATTTATTAAAATTAATTTTGAAATATTCAGTGTTTGTCTTTAGGTAGGATCCGATGGTTCTCCACTAGAAGTTATTTTGGTCCCCAAGAAATATTTTTATTCTTGGGTGGGGAGGTACTACTGACATCTAGTGGGATGATACCATGACATACAATGTGCAGGTAAGCTCCCAACTGTTTGACCACCAACTCTCAACACCGCCAATGAAAGAACAGCATGAAGTGGAATGGAGTTGTGTTTAATAATTTTCATCACCTAAATTAGGAATCCAAACTTATATTTTAATAGAATTCTATATAATACTAATAAATGAAATTTATTGGTATTATCAAGCAAAGACTATTTTAGTTTTAGGCAGAAAAATATTTCTTTCTTTGCTTTTCTCTGGGTGAAACAAGATAGGGTTCACTGAAAATTACTTAGAAAGATCTGACAGGAAAGACAAGGAGTATGTGTTCAGTAGAGAACAAACTTCTCCAGAACAGGAAAAACAGAAACACAGAGACAATCAAGCAAGACAAGCATTCAAGGGTGAACACGGGCTTGAAGAGTAAGCTTTAAATAGCTTTGGGGAGGATCTTTTATACAATTCTTCCAAATGGCTTAGAAAAACTTTGTTTAAATCCTATCTTCTCTTAATCAAATTAGTGTAGGATGAGCTGGAGCGATAGCATAGCGGGTAGGGCATTTTCCTTGCACACAGTCAACATGGCCAACCCGAGTTCAATCCTCCACCCTTTTCGAAGAGCCCGGCAAGCTACCAAGAGTATCTCACCTACACAGCAAAGCCTGGAAAGCTACCCGTGACATATTCAATATGCCAAACACAGTAACAAGTTTCACAATGATACTGGACCCGCTCGAGCAAATCGATGAACAACAGGAGGACAGTAACAATCACAGTGTAGGATAGCAAAAAATACCTCACCTCAAAATACATATACATATACATATGTAAGTACAAATAAAGAACACTTTCTTAAGAGTATCTCAATTACTTAATCACTTGATCACTTGACATCCCATTACTCATCGACCCTCTCGAGCGGGCACCAGCAACGTCTCTATTCATCCCTGTCGCATGCTAATGTAGCCCAATGGCACCTGCTCATTCTAGGAACACAAAGAGCCTCAAACCAGTCATTCAGGGTCTTGACAAAGAAGTCTGACCATCTCATAGGTGAGCGGCCACACGATCTTTTGTTGTTCCATGGAATCCAGTCGGTAAAGTCTCTAGTCCAGCGGTCGTCTCCAAAGCTCATTACGTGTCCAGCCTATCTCATTTTCGACGCTTTGGAGAACGAGACAGCGTCCCTGATTCTTGATCGTGGATGAAGGTTGGAACTCCGGATTCTTTCTCTCATTTGAGTGAAGCGTGATACTCCAAGCATAGCTCTTTCGAGTCCTCTTTGGGAGACCCAAATAACATTCTCATCCTGCTTTCATAGGGCCCAGATCTCTTAGGTGTATGTTAATTTTCTTGTAAAACCAAAATCTATATCCTATTTCTATTTAAGAAAAGAGGTTTTGTTATAGCATTTTACAAATGTGTTATTTGTGTGTGCAGCCGGCCCAGTATGTTAAGGCAGGAAAACAGTGGAATCGAAGAGATGTGCTCAGAGTCGGAGGTTCTTTGTTTTTTTAGCTATTTCTCCAACGTTCTTGAAGGCGTTCCAAGCGGCTCTCATCCTGCTAAGCAACTCAGGTGCCAGGTCATTCGTCATGTTCACTTCTCAACCTAGGTACACATAACTGTTGCATTCGGAGATATTCGTCCCATTGAGAGTGAATGGAACATCAGGAATGAGACCATTTCTCATAAACATTGTCTTCGTAAGATTCAGCTGTAGTCTGACCTTTCCACACTCATGGTCAAAGTTGGCCAGCGTTTGTGCCACTTTGATGATGTTTGGTGTTATAAGAATGATGTTATCAGCAAAGCGGAGGTGGTGTAGTTGCCGACGGTCTATCTTCACTCCCATTTCTTCCCATTCCAGTCACTGCATGACGTTCTTGAGGGTGGAACTGAAGAGTTTCAGTGAGATGGTATCACCCTGCCGGACCCCTCTCTTGAGGTCAATGATCACCTCACTATAGAATGGTGAGATCCTGGTAGTGAATCTGCAATAGAGCTCATGGAGGATCCTGATGTATTGGCTTTGAATGCCCTGTTTGGTTAGGGCCCCGATGACTGCTTTCGTCTCAACAGAATCAAAGGCCTTCTTTAAATCAATGAACATGAGACAGAGCAGCATCTTGAACTCCCGAGAAACCTCAATGAGCTTGGTTATCGTGTGGATATGGTTGATTGTGCTAAATCCTTTTAGAAAACCAGCTTGCTCACATGGTTGTCCATTATCTAGTGTTCTGCCAATCCTATTCAGGATGACTCGAGTGAACAGCTTGTAGATGACAGACAACAAGCAGATTGGGCGATAGTTGCCAATGTCGTGGATGGCTCCCTTCTTGTACAGTAGTACAGACATGCTGATTTTCCACTGGGACAGAACCTTGCATTCAGACAGGTAGCGTGTGAAGAGCCGAGCCAGTGTATTGACGAGTACTGGTGGCAGGTTCTTCAGGTGTTCGGGTCTGACCTTGTCTGGGCCAGGTGCTGTTCGCTTCTTTACCGACAAAATGGCGTGTTGGATTTCGGAAGGGAGAACGTTGGGAACGACAAATCCATCCTGCGGAATTTGGTATGTGGGCAGATGGACATAGCTATCATAGAGATACGAGTAGAAGTCATGGATAATCTTCTCCATTGCCCTTCTGGAAGATGTGATAGATCCATCAGGACGTCAGAGGGCAGTCACCTTGGTCTTGTAGTTGGCGAAGGACAGGCGGGCATTGCGAATGCCTTTCCCAGCTTCTGCCGCATCTGCCAGCAGTGCTGCCCTTCTCTATTTGACTCAATTACTATTACTATCTCAATTACTATTCTGGAAAAAATCCTTCCCAGTTACCTTTCACTGGAAAAGGTGAAACCCAAATTATGTGTTCTCTTGTTCAACTGTACTGTTTTAATGTCCCTAACTTTAACTTTCTCTTTTCGCAAGTCCTCTTAATTTAAATGGCATCTGAAAGTACCTAAGTTACTAAGTCTTTATAAGATTCTCTTTATGAGATTCTCCCAGCACATATAGGAATTATACATATGAAACTTTCATTTGACTTTTTTTAGTTCATCAATTTGTCAAATGCTTGTTTATCTAGCCTCTGGAGGCCCTAGGATGCAGAGAATTGTTTCTTTTCTTATTTTTTTTTTCTTTGTCTCGGTTTTCTCATCTGCAAAGTGGAGATACTGTTAGTGTCCATATCACAGAGCAATTGTGAAAAATAAAAAACATTTTAACACAGTGATTAGAAAAATTTCTGGCTTGTATGAAACACTGTAGGTCACAATAGGCATGTTAACTAAACACACTGTAGCACTGTCCTCCCGTTGTTCATTGATTTGCTTGAGCAGGCCCAGTAACGTCTCCATAGTGAGACAAGTTGTTACTGTGTTTGGCATATTGAATATGTCACGGGTAGCTTGCCAGGCTTTGCTGTGCAGGTGAGACACTCTCGGTAGCTTGCCGGGCTCTCCAAGAGGGACAGAAGAATCAAAAGTGGCTCAGCCGGGCCGGCTGCATGCATAAATAACACGTTTGTAAAATGCTATAACAAAACCTCTTTTCTTAAATAGAAATAGGATATGGATTTTTGTTTTACAAGAAACTTAATCACATTACTCCATTGCATCTATTCTTTAGCTCTTTTCAGTATATTCCAAAATGGTTCATTCATTTTCCACACATCTTTTTTTTTTTCAAAGATATGCAGCAATAATCAATGTGAAGATTTGTAGCATAATTCTGTTGTCTCTGATATTCAGAAATGGCTAATTGTTGAAAATTAAAAACTATCATTTGAAACATTTTAAGCTTGTGTTTTTTTCAATTATAGCTCCAATTTAAGAACATATTAGAGTTGGCATAATAGCTAAATAAAATTTTCCTATTTTTTGCAAAATGTGGTTACTAGTGGAAAACCTTGAGCTCTATAATATACATAAATAAGCACATATTTTCAAAATTGTTAAAAATTGAATGGCTATATTTTTCTGGAATTCTTTTTTTTTCTCCATCTCTTACTACTTTAAATATTCGTCCTGACAAAGCCTTATCAGATACTTCACAATATTTTCATTCTCTGAAAGATGAAATGAGAAATTAAGCATGCAATGAAACACTAGCCATCATAATGTTTTTGGAAGAGTAGTGTTCTCTTTAATTGGGGAATTTATATCCATTGGGAATGAAATATCTGTTTACTCTACTGAAAAAAATCAGGCTCTGAAGAGATTGTTTTAGTTCTCTTTGTTTATGATGATTTGTTAGCTCTTGACTGCAGAAATAATTTTGTTATTTACATTAATCTATGATGGCAGTATTAACTTCACATCATACATAAATATAATTATTGATCATTACCAGCTGTAATTCAGTGTTAGAATTACATATTTACATAATTGTGCTATTAAGTATAAACTTGAACTTTATTTCTGGGGTCACAAATAACTGGAGGCAGTAGAAACAGAAAATTCTGATTATATGTCATTCATATTTTAATATACGCTGTTGCAATTTTGATCAGTGTTAATGTAAATATTTTTATGTACTTTACAGGAATGAGATGCTAATGGGTGGAAATTACAACAATATTGATCTAGCTAATAAAATGGAATACATTAGTAAGAAAGGATATATATTATATGCCTCAAGTATTACCATATATTATCTGCCTTAGGAACATGAAATCCATCATGGATAAAGAAAGTTTTTGAACTGAGTACTATATGCTTTTTCCCATTTACAAACATGATTTTTCTGCGTACGTCTCTTATATTGATAATGGATGTTAAAAGGGGCAATACTACCTCTATGACAATTAATTAAATTTTCTTGACATAATACACAGATGCATCTCTATGATAATACCAAAGTTGCCTTGGTATTATCATAAGTCTCATGATGGAGACATTACTGGTGCCCGCTGGAGGAAATTGATGAACAACTTGAGGACAGTGCTATAGTAAAATCAAAACTTTAAAGGACCTCACTTTTAATTAACCACTTGCTTTTTTTTTTATTAATTCATGTAATCTATTCCTCATTCATGTAAAATTATTCCTTAAGTTTTTAGATATGATTATATTATTATATTATTTGTAATATAAATTTAGTATATGGGAATTTGGTATGTGGGCAGGTGGACACGGCTATTAAAGAGATCTCAGTACGAGTTATGAATCTTCGATGACTACTTCCATCTCAACAGAATCAAAGGCCTTCTTCAAATCAATGAACATTAGATAGAGCAGCATCTTGAACTCCCGAGAAACCTCAATGAGCTTGGTTATCATGTGGATATGGTCGATGGTGCGGAATCCTTTTCAGAATCTGGCTTGCTCGCATGGTTGTCCTTCATATAGTGTTCTGCCAATCCTATTCAGGATGACTCGAGTGAACAGCTTGCAGATGACAGACAATAGGCAAATTGGGCGATAGTTGCCAATGTCGTGGATGTCTCCCTTCTTGTATAGTAGTACAGTCCTGCTGGTTTTCCATTGGGACGGAACCTTGCATTCAGACAGGTAGCATGTGAAGAGCCGAGCCAGTGTATTGATGAGTACTCACAGTAGGTTCTTCAGGTGTTCAGGACTGACCTTGTCTGGGCAAGGTGCTCTTTGATTCTTTACAAACGAGATGGCTTGTCAGATTTCAGAAGAGAGAACATTGGAAAAACATATCCATCCTGCAGAATTTGGTATGTGGGCAGGTGGACGTGGCTATTAAAGAGATCTGAGTAGATGTTATGAATAATCTCCATTGCCCTTCTGGAAGATGTGATCGATACATAAGGATGTCAGAGGGCAGTCATCTTGGTCTTGTAGTTAGTGAAGGACAGGCAGGCGTTACGAATGCACTTCCCAGCTTCTGCTGCATCTACCACCACTGCTGCTCTTTTCTCTTTGAGGTCTTCCTTGATCACTTCTCTGCACTGCTTTGTGAGCTTGGATGTTCGCTTTTGGTTGCCTGAGGCATGCACTAAGGCACATTGGTGAACAAGCTCAAGAATTTTTGAAGATAGGCATTTTTTTGTGGTTATCTCTCTCTTGGCATTCCTGACACAATCCTGAAGGTGCCTAACCAGTCGATTGTATTCCTCGTCAATGTTGTCAATGACGGCATCTTCCCATGTTGCCGCAACAGAGCCAAAGAGCCCTAGCCAATCAGAGTGTTCAAACTCAATTCATCAGGATCCTCCATGAGCTGTATTACGGATTCACTACCAAGATCTCACCATTCTACAAAGAAGTGATCATCCATGTCAAGAGAGGGGTTCGGCAGGGTTATACCATTTCACCAAAACTCTTCAGTGCCACCCTCGAGTACGTCATGAGATGACTGAAATGGGAAGAAATAGGAGTGAAGATAGATGGTCCGCAACTACTCCACCTCCGCTTTGCTGATGACATTGTTCTTGTAACACCAAATATCAGCCAATCGGCACAAATACTGACAAACTTCGACCTTGAGTGTGGAGAGGTCAGATTACAGCTGAATTTCACAAAGACAATGTTCATGAGAAACAGTCTTCTTCCTGACGTTCCATTCACTCTCAACGTAACGACCATCTCCGAATGCAACAGTTATGTGTACCTAGATCGAGAAGTCAACATGACGAATGACCTGGCACCTGAGTTGCACAGGAGGAAGAGAGTGGCTTGGAACACCTTCAAGAGCATCTAAGAAATAACTAAGAGGACGAAGAATCTTCAGCTCCAATCACATCTCTTCTATTTCACTGCTCTTTCTGCATTAACATATGCCTCAGAGATCTGGGCCCTACGAAAACAAGATGAGAACATTATTCGAGTGTCTCAAAGAGGACTCGAAAGAGCTATGCTTGGAGTATCACACTTCACTCAAATGAGAGAAAGAATCTGAAGTTACAACCTCCATCAATGCTCAAGAATTAGGGATGTTGTCTTGTTTGCCATGGCATCAAAAATCAGATGGGCTGGACACGTAATGAGATTTGGAGACGACCGCTGGACTAGGGCGATTATTGACTGGATTCCACAGGATGTCAAAAGATCATGTGGCCGCCCACCTACGAGATGGTCAGACTTCTTCGTCAAGACCCTGAACTATCGGTTTGAGGTTCTTCATTTTCCTAGAACAAGCAGATGCCATTGGGCTACACTAACCTGCAACAGGGATTAATGGAGACGTTACTGGTGCCCGCTCGAGCAAATCAATGAGTTACAGGATATCAAATGATCAAGTGTATTATTATTATTTTTTGTTACATGTATCATACACAAATTATTCAGCTCAACTTTAATGATTACATATTAATATCACTAAAATGTGTTACAAAAATGAGTACTTGGAAGGAGAATTTCAAATGAATTAATCTGGGGGTCTGATACAAAATACTCATAAATTTTAAACTTTTCAATACAAGATTTAGAGACAAACTTGTAGCTCTAATACAGCACAGCGGGTAGGGTATTTGCCTTGCATGCTGCTGTCCTGGGTTCGATTCCTCCATCCCTCTCGGCGAGCCCGGCAAGCTACTGAAAGGCATATTTGATGGGCCAAAAACAGTAACAAGTCTCACAATGGAGACATTACTGGTTCCAGCTCAAGCAAATCAATGAACAACTGGAGGACAACAGTGCTACAGTAAAATCAGAACTTTAAAGGACCTCACTTTTAATTAACCCACTTGATTTTCTTTATTAATTCATATAATCTATTAAATTATATATATTTATATATGTTCTCTATAATTATATATAATGTAAAGATATGATATAAATATATGCCTCTCAGAGAACCCAGCAAGCCACCAAGAGTATCCTGCCCACACAAACAGAGCCTGTCAAGCTCCCCATGGTGTATTTGATATGCCAAATACAGTAACGACAACAGGTCTCATTTCCCTGACCCTGAAAGAGCCTTCAATGATTGGGAAAAGACAAGTAAGAAGAGGCTGCTAAAAATTTCAGGGCTGGAAGGAATAGAGACGTTACTGGCACCCGCTTGAGTAATTCGATGATCAATGGGATGACAGTGATACAGTGAATCTATTAAATAAAGATGTCATTTTCTGGGTCAAAATTTATCAAATATGATCAATAGCAGCTATACCCTCAGACTTGTAGAATATCACAAACTAATGGTAAATCAATAAGCTTTCTTTGTAAGAAAGACAGCAATTTCACATGGCTATCCCAACTATGTCTGCTATTCTAGCTGCCTGTTTTTTCTATTTCCAACTTATACCAAACTACAATCCAAATATTTTTAAGGTAATACAAAATATACAAATGTCCAAAATCTCAAACCGGAGAAGGCAAAAATGGAGCACAAAATTAATTATTTCTAATTCTCTAAACTTCGCATTTTTCCTCTACTTTGTTTTTAAGATTTTGATTTACTTCTAGGCGTAAATGACTTATTCAAATTGCTGTTATGTACCTTGAATTTTTCCTTTAACCTTTAAACAAATTTAATTGTAGCAAGTCATGTAACACAAAATTTACTATTTTAACCATTGTTGAGTAATAGATTGGTAATGTTAAGCACATTCTCATTGTTTTGTAATCAACATTAAAAAAAATCTTTGAACTTTCAAGATTAAAACTCTACTCAATAATACCAAGTTACCCCCTTACCTCACACTTTGGCAACCATTATTTTGCTCTCTGCTTCTATGAATTCAATTAGTCTCAATAACTCATCTAAGTGGAGCCAAAAACTATTTGTCTTTTTTGTTACTGACATATTTCCTCTAGTATAATATCCTCAAGACTCATTCCTACTATAGCATTTATCAATAAATGTGTAGACTGTTACTAGAATGAATAATGAAAGTTCTATAACTTCATGCTAATAGATCCAGAAAAATATTTGGCGAAATTCAACATTCCTTCACCAAAAAAAGCACTCACAAAAAAACACTCACTAAACTGTAGATGGAACACACATATACAAAACACACATATACAAAAAAAAAATCCACAGTTAAAACTAAAGTCAGAGATAGAACATTAAAAGCTTTATCTCTAAGATCAAGAATAAGACAATGAAGCCTACTCTTACAACTTAAATTTAGCATAATACTGTTAGTCCAAGCTAAAGCAATTAAACAAAAATAAATAAATAAATAAAAAGTATTCAACAAAGAAAGGAAGAAGTAAAATTGTCTCTGAAGATAGCAGTATCTTTGAAGTTATTAAGAAAAAAATACAACTAAAAAATCACACAATCACACACACGACACACACACACACACACACACAGTTACAGCTGTCAGAACCTAGAAATCAATTCAATAAAGTTGCAAGGTGGAAAACAGTGTAATAATCAGTTGCATTTCTATACCTTATATGCCAACATAATCTATAATAGCACAAAAGAGAGGAGATTCCTTGGAATAAATGTGACCAACAAAACTATAAAACTACAGGGGCTGGAGTGATAACACAGCAGGTAGGGTGTTTGCCTTGCATGCGGCTGACCCAGGTCTGATTCCCAGCATCCCGTATGGTCCCCTGAGCACAACCAGGAGTAATTCCTAAGTGCATGAGCCAGGAGTAACCCTAGTGCATTCCCGGGTTTAACCCCCCCCCCCAAAAAAAAGAAAAAACAAAATATAAAAAAAAATGACACAAAATAATGGAAGGACATGTGTGGTCAAAATTTTAAGTTTCAGGTTATCCATCTTACAGCTATCCTACAGACTTAGTGTACTCATTCCTAAAAAATTCTAATGACATTTTTGTCTAGAAATATAAAAAAATCTTGAAATGTATATGTTATCACACAAAAATCTAGATAGCTGAAACCATCTTTTCAAATTTTCTATTGTACATGACAAATGAAGCTTCAGTGAACATCTCTGTGAATATATCTTGAGGTCATTTTTCTATATAATAAATTCTTAGCAATAGAATCACTGGGCTATAGAACTTATTTGATTTTCTTCTCCGGCTTTTGGGCAATACTTGACTGTGTTGGGGACTTACTCCTAACTCTGCTCCAGAATCAACCCTGGTAGTGTTCTGGGGACACTGTGATGCAGTGGTTTGAACTTGGCTTGTCCGCATACTAGGCAAGTTTCATACCTCTATACTCTCTCTCCATCCCTAATAACTAAATTGTCAATTTTGTTATGCTTTGACAAAATGTATAATCTCAGCAATAACTTTTTAGACTTCTTATTTTTCTGCCTTTTAATTTTAATCTAAGACTCAAAATCTATATTGTGATTTTTTTAATATTTGTTGCCCATGTCTTTCTCAAAGTTCTTGTCAAATTGAATTATTACTCTAATTCTTAATTTAAAGTATTAAATAAAATTCTGAACTTAAGGGGTAGCACCATGATTTTGGCAGGCCTGCTTTCAAGAGTTAATTCAAAACTGCTTTCCTGGGTTAGGTGGTCACTTCATTTCTGTGTCCTCATAGGGACAGAGGATGGGGTGGGAAGGGAGGAAAGAAACAAGAAAAATAAAGGGAGATAAAGTGATGAGAGAGCCCTGTTACATATATGAGCAAAGAAGATAGAGGAAAGCATTGATGACTTGAAATAACTATTTATATTAAGTCACTGTGAGACAAACAGTTGCAGTTGTCCATGATTTGATCTCTCTTTCTCTCTCTATTCTCTCCTCTCTCTCCCTCTCTCTCTCTCTTCCTTCTCCCCTTTTGGTAATTATAGTTTGTGGTACTGATGACTCTTTTGAATAGATGTATTAATCCTATTCGATAAGTGACCCACCCTGTGACCTCATTTAACCCAAGTGAATGGGTACATTTGTATAAGAATCTTTGATTTTCTTAGTTTTCATGTTTCCCATTGCCTTTTCTTTTGTCTTAATCTTGAAAAATGTAATTTTAAAACAAAAGGTCTTGTTTTATTAATTTTAGGATCTTCCTTCAGAAACTAGAAAATAAATAAAAAAACTTATTAATGATTGTTGAAGTTCCTTCCTGAAATTAATCTAAAATTATTCTGTAAAGCTCTTTAAATTTTATTTACTTTTCACAGTCGAAATGACATCTGCACTTCTATGTTCATTGCTGCACTATTTACAATAGCCAAAATCTGGAAAAAACTCGAGTGCCCGAGAACAGATGACTGGTTAAAGAAACTTTGGCCATCTACACAATGGAGATGTTACAAAAGATGAAGTCATGGAATTTACATACAAGTGGTACTACATGGAAAGTATCATGCTAAGTGAAATTAGTCAGAAAGAGAGGGTCAGACATAGAAAGATTGCGTTCATCTGTGAAATATAAAGTAACAAAATAGGAGATTAACACCCAAAAATAGCCAAGATAAGTACCAGGATTTTCACTCCATGGATTAGAGGCCAGCCGTGCATGCTAGGGGAAAAGGCAGCTCAGATAGAGAAGGGAGCACCAAATAAAGGGTGTTGGGAGGATCCTTCAAGGATGGGAGATACATGCTGAAAGTAGACTGTAGACTGAACATGATTGCCACTCAATGCCTCTTTTGCAAACCACAGCACCCAAAAGGACAGAGAAAACAAAAGGGAATGGCCCTCCACAGGGGTGGGGAAGTGGGAGGGATACTGGAAACATTGGAGGTAGAGAATGGACACTGGTGGAGGGATGTGTACTCAATCATTGTATAACTGAAACTCAAGCACAAAAATTTGTAGGTCTAAAAATGCACCTCATGGTGTTTCACTAATAAAAAATAAAAATAAATAAATAGTGGGTATGGTGCCATCAGCAGGTCAATCTGTACCTGTGAAGCAAGTGCATCAGCAGCCTGATGGCTCCATCAGACTTTCAGATACCCCAAAATTGCTGCTGTGCCTTTGGCCAGAACCCAAAAACCTGGGGCAAAGTTTACCAAGAAAATAAACGGCCAAAAGTTAGGTTTGTGGAAGACACACCCACAAACCACCTCCAGCTCAGCTATATAATTGGAGGCATGGCCTCTCTGGTTCCTGATTGAACTGCTTAAAGACCATGATCCCAGAGACTCAGAAACAAATCTCAGAAACCAAAGGCTTTTGGCAGAAATGCGTCCTGTTCCAGTAGTAGGTTACGGGCACTGGGCCAATCCAGGTGGGAATGGTTTAGTGCCTTGGCCTGTTTCCCCTGGCGGCCTGGTGACCGCCATCCTCCAGAGGCCACAGGTCAGTCAGGCTTGGGCCTGCAGTGATGAGACACTCGGAGCCTCACCAGATGGGGGTGGAACTGGCCCTTTCCTCCCCATCCCAACGAGACCCCCGAGTCACTGCCTACAGACAGCCTCTCTGGCTCCTGATCAAGCAGATTAACGGCCATGTTCCCAGAGACTCAGAAACAAATGACGAAACCCAGCGGCTTTTGGAAGAAATGCATCTGGACCGCTTACAAGGTGGTTGCCGCCTCAGAGCTTATTGAGAAGCCAGGTATGAGCCAGCGGTGACAGGGCAACTGCCGTCTCATGGGAAGGGGGGCGGTACCAGCTCATCCCTCACGCCCTACAGAGGTCACAATTGCCCCCCATGAGTGGCTTTTTGGCACAGCCATGGCTCCATAAGGCAAAAGGACTTAGTCTAGAGCCCAACAGCTTGCGGCAGAAAAGTGAACGGACCAAGTGTTAAACCACAACACCATGCCTCCTCGGGAGGGAAAGGGTGTTGCTGCCTCCTGCCTTCCCCTCCCTCCGCCCCCAGCAGCAAGGTGGCCACCGCCTCAGAGCTTATGAGAAAGCCAGGTATGAGCCTGTGGTGATGGGGCAACTGCAGTCTCATGGGAAGGGGGGTGGTACCAGCTCGTCCCTCACGCCCTACAGAGGTCACGAGTTGCCCTCCAGGAGCAGCTCTCTGGCACTGCCATAGCTCCAGAGACAAAGGATTTAGTTCAGAGTCTGACAACTTGTGGCAAAAAAGTGACTGTATCGTGCATTCAACTACAGCGCCATGCCTCCCCAGGAGGGAAAGGGTGTTGCTTCTTTCTGCCTTTTTCCCCCGCTGGCAGCAAGGTGGCCGCAGTCTCAGAACTTATACAAAAGCCAAGTATGAGCCGGCAGTGATGGGGCAACTGCAGTCTCATGGGGGCAGTACCGGCTTGTCCTTCACGCCCTACGGAGGTCATGAGTTGCCCCCCATGAGTGACACTCCGGCACAGCCATAACACCAGACACACAGAAACCAAACTTGTAATGATCTGGCTCTTTGCAGAAATCCAAAAACATTATATGACATCATATGATTCTCATACCAGCTATATAGAAAACAAAGTATTTCACAATGTCTTTTCAGCAATTCTGATTGTTGGGAGGGGAGATTCTAAACAATACTTGTGCATCTTTTGTGAAAATAATGAAAGTAATCAATGTAGAAGAGTTAAGTAGAAATCATCTGCCTCACAGGCATTGGGAGGGGTGGGAATGGGGGGTATATTGGGGTTCTTGGTGGTGAAAAATGAGTACTGGTGAAGGGAAAGGTGTTCGATCATTGTATGACCGAGACGTAAACCTGAAAGCTTTGTAACTTTTCCCACAGTTATTCAATAAATAAATAAATAAAATGTCCTGCCATTATTCATCGATTTGCTCAAGCGGGCCCAGTAACGTCTCCATTGGAGACTTTGTTGTTACTGTGTTTGGCATATCGAATACATCACAGGTAGCTTGCCAGGCTCTGCCGTGCGGGCGAGATACTCTCGGTAGCTTGCCGGGCTCTCTGAGAGGGGCGGAGAAATCGAACTCGTGCCGGCCATGTTGGCTGCGTGCAAGGCAAACGCCCTACTGCTGTGCTATCGCTCCAGCCCTTAATAAATAAATATAAGAAGAAAAAAAATAAATAAGACTATGAAAAATAAAGAAAGAAAATCCTTATTTCATGGTAATCTTAAAAAATAAAAAATAAATTATATTTACTTTTTATTCTTTTTTTTTCCTTCAATTGTTATTAGTGAAACACCATGAGGTACAGTTGTAGACTTACAAATTTTTGTGCTTGGGTTTTAGTTATAAAATGATCAAATACCCATCCTTCCATCAGTGCCCATTCTCCACCACCACCAGTCCCAGTATCCCTCCCACCTCCCTTCCCCCCATCTCCCATCCCACCCTATCACTGTGGCAGGGCATTCCCTTTTGTTATCTCTCTCCATTTGAGTGCTGTGGTTTGCAAAAGAGATATTGAGTGGAAATCTTGTTCGGACTATAGTCTACTCTCATCACGCATTTCCCATCCTGAGAGGAACCTCTCAACACCCTTTATTTGGTGTTCCCTTCTCTGTCTGAACTGCCTTTTCCCCTAGCGTGTGTGGTTGTCCTCAAAGCCATGGAGTAATCTGCCTGGTACTTGTCTCAGCTATTCTTGGGTGTTAGTCTCCTATTTTGTTACTTTATATTATCCAGATGAATGCAATTTTTCTATGTCTATCCCTCTCTTTCTGACTCATTTCACTTAGCATGATACTTTCCATGTAGTACCACTTGTATGTAAATTTCATGACTTCATCTTTTCTTACAGCTACATAGTATTCCATTGTGTAGATGTACCAAAGTTCCTTTAAACAGTCATCTGTTCTTTGGCACTCAGGTATTTTCCATATTCTAGCTATTTTAAACAGTGCTGCAATGAACAGACAACTGCAGATATCACTTTGACTACACATTTTGCCTCTCCAGGGTATATTCCCAGGAGTGGAATTACTGGGTCAAATGGGAGCTCAATTTCTAGTTTTTTGAGAATTGTCCATACTGTTTTCCAGAAAGGCTGAACCATTGGGCATTCCCACCAGCAGTGAAGAAGGGTCCCTTTCTCACCACATCCGCACCAGCATTGGTTGCTTTTGTTCTTGTGGATGTGGGCCAGTCTCTGTGGTGTGAAATGATATCTCATTGTTGTTTTGATCTGCATCTCCCTGATGATTAATGATATAGAGCATTTTCTCATGTGTCTTTTAGCCATTCGAATTTCATCTTTGATGAAGTTTCTGTTCATTTTGTCGCCCCATTTTCTGATAGGGTTGGATGTTTTCTTCTTGTGGAGTTCACCAGTACTTTGTATATCCTTGATATCAACCCCTTATCGGATGTGTATTTGGCGAATATCCTTTCCAATTCTGTAGGCTGTCTTTGTATTTTGGTCACTGTTTCTTTTGAGGTGCAGAAACTTCTTAGTTTAAGATAGTCCCATTTGTCTATCTCTGTTTTCACTTTCTTAGCCAGTGATGTGACATCTTTGAAGACAACATTAGCTTCAATATCATGGAGGGTTTTGCCGCCTTTGCCTTCAATGCACCTTATGGATTCCGGTCTAATGTTGAGGTCTTTAATCCATTTTGATCTCACTTTTGTACATGGTGTTAGGCAGAGATCTGAGCCCATTTTTTTGCATGTAGTCATCCAGTTTTGCCAGCACCATTTGTTAAAAAGGCTTTCCTTATTCCGCTTCACATTTCTTGCTCCCTTATCAAAGATGACCTGATCAGATGATTGGGGGGAGATGTCAGTGTATACATTCAACTCTGTTCCATTGGTCTGCTGTTCTGCCTTTGTTCCAGTACCATGCTGTTTTAATTATTATTGCTTTGTAGTAGAGTTTGAAGTTAGGGAGGTTGATTCCTCCCATTTTCTTTTTCCCAAGAATTGCTTTAGCTATTCGTGGGGGCTTATTGTTCCATATAAATTTCAGGAGTGTTTGCTCCAGTTCTTTGAAGAATATCATGGGTATCCTAATAGGGATCACATTGAATTTGTACAGTGCTTTGGGAAGTATTGCCATTTTGACAATGTTAAACCTCCCGATCCATGAACAGGGGATATTTTTCCATTTCCTTGTGTCCTCTTTTATTTCCTGAAGCAGCGTTTTATAGTTTTCTTTGTACAGGTCCTTTACTTCTTTAGTTAAGCTAATTCCCAGGTAGTTGAATTTCTGGGGCACAGTTGTGAACGGGATTGTTTTCTTCATGTCCTTTTCTTCTCTCTCACTATTTGCATATAGGAAAGCCATGGACTTTTGGGTATAGATTTTATAGCCTGCAACTTTACTATACAGATATATTGTTTCTAGGAGTCTCTTGGTTGAGGTTTTAGGGTTCTCTAAGTATAGTATCATATCATCTGCGAATAGTGAGATCTTGATTTCTTCCTTTCCTACTTGGATGCCCTTAATCTCTTTTTCTTGTCTAATCGCTATTGCAAGTACTTCCAGTACTATATTGAACAGTAGTGGAGAGAGTGGGCTTCTTTGTCTGGTCCCTGATCTTATGGGGAAGGCTCTTAGTTTTTCCCCATTGAGGATGATGCTTGCTGTAGGCTTTTTATTCTTAAACACTGTTTTTAGTTCTTGAGTGATGGGTCGGAGGCACAGAGATAAACAAGTCATGTGGAATGTTTGAAAGTAAAAAGATAAAGCTCACTCAGGCCACTTAGCACTGAGTAGCTCTTGCAGCCCCTTTTTGTTGAGTTAATGATCAAAAAATCCAGCGTACATCAGAGTACATAAGATCAAAACACAGAAGATCAAAACACCTTGAAGTACATATTATTTTGTACTCTAATGACACACAAAGTTCTTGATGAAGTGAATCAGACCAGCTTGTAAATCTTTATATCCCACTTCCCATGTATTCCACATCAACATCTATGCAAGCCTACAAAATAATCAAATAAGATAATTTTTTAGAACAATTAATCTATAACAGAAAGCGGCTTCACTGGGACATGCTGACCCCAACCCAGTTCACTCAGAGTTGCTAGCTGTTTGCAGCTATGACACGGCTTTGTTTGCAAGCAATGTTCCTGGAACTTACTCATGACTCTGATCAGGCTCCAACACACTGTGATTTTCTATATTTTTCTTTTATTCTTTTGGTTTGGGGGCCACATGAGTGGTACTTGAAGGGTACTTCAAGCTCTGTGTTCACGGGTTGCATTTGGTGGTGCTCAGGAACCATGGTAATGACGGATAAAACCTAAGTTTCCTGCATTTTAAAATATGCTCAGCATATTCTTTTTTTTTCTTTTTGGGTCACACTCGGTGATGCACAGGGTTTACTCCTGGCTTTGCACTCAGGAATTACCCTCGGCAGTGCTCAGGGGATCATATGAGATGCTGGAAATCGAATCTGGGTCAGCCGCGTGCAAGGCAAATGCCCTACCCGCTGTGCTGTTGCTCCAGCCCCATGCTCAGTATATTCTTGAGGAGGGGAATTACCCATCTGAATTTTCCATCTCTCTGATCCAAAATTTAAGTAAAATTTTCAGACTCATCAACTTTTGATTATTCAATAAAATTATCCTGACATAAAGTCCTAAGAGATTCATTAAAAATGACTTTTTCTGTGGGTGCTAAGAGAGAGTAGACAGGTGGCAGTTGTCTTGCAAACTGCCAGCCCAGGTTTAATCTCTTAACCACAGATGGTCCCCCAAGCACTGCCAGGAAGGATCACTGGGTGCAGAGCCAGCAGTAAACCCCGAGAACATCCAGTTGTTGTGACCCCCCAAATAACAACAAAAACAAAATGCCTCCTTCCAGTTCAAGAACTTTCCAGTTCAAAAGATTTTTTTCAGAAGACTAAGAAAAATGCCATATTCACTTCTTCAAAAATCACTGTGTCACTTAACACTTAACACTTAACACAAAAATCACTGTGTCACTTAACTAATTAATACTGTAATTATAAAGTACTTAGTGTCATGTTCAACACTTCAGACTAAGCATTATAATGAAAGTTTTCTTTATTTTTACTGGAGGGCTAGAGCGATAGCACAGCGGTAGGGTGTTTGCCTTACAAGCGGCCAACATGGCCGACCCGAGTTCGATTCCTCCGCCCCTCTCGGAGAGCCCGGCAAGCTACCGAGAGTATTCGATATGCCAGACACAGTAACAACAAAGTCTCCAATGGAGACGTTACTGGGCCCGCTCGAGCAAATCGACGATCAACGGGAGGGCCTTTACCTTTACCTTTACTTTTTTTAACTAACACCTACTTCTCTATATTGTTTTATAAGGGACATACAATATACTACTCGAGACTTTATCCTAGTAGTACAGACCTTAAGGTGCAGATACAGGGGTGAGAGGTGGGGGATTATCATGCCTATATAGGCAATGCTTGGAGACAACATACTATCAAAAAGAATGCAGGGTTTCGGGAATGTATGGAAGTTCTTGAGCTATCTCACTCGCCCCTATATTTTACAGTTTTTATTGAAATAATCTAGATGCATATCACGTATATATATATATACATATAAATTTATTTGTGTGCGTATATATATATATGTTGGTTGGTTGGTTTGGTTGGTTAGTTTTGGTGCTCAGGGCTTACTCCTGGCTCTGAATTGAGGGAACAGTCTTGGTGAGCTCAGGGGCCTATAGGGCACTCCAGAGAGTGAATCCAGGTTGACTTCCTGGAAGGCAGCTGTCCTACCCACTGTACTAACACTCTGGTCTCATCACTGTATGTTTCAATAGTCCATGCTCTTACCTCTTTGAATTTATGTTATCATACCAAGTTTACCACCACAATACACACATCTGCACCAGGCAACAAGAAAATTAATGATCCTTCTTTCTTATATTTTGTGAGGTTTCTGAAAAAGTACATATGGGATAAATTCCCTACATTGGAGCTGAAACAATAAGATATTAAAATAATTTCTCCTTAGAAAAATCCAGCACCAGGCATTCACAAGTCATGTGAAAAGTTTTTTAAGCTTAACCTGATTTACTTGCAATGTGAATTATTGTGTTCTTCACATTTAAAGTTTCCCCATTTGTAAAGGGGATAATGATGTGGACCTCTTCACAAGATCACAGTGTCACTTAACTAATTAATACTGTAATTATAAAGTACTTAGAAAATATAATGCAGTGTACAAATGCCAAGTGTTGTTATTAGAATCATTTGAGTGCTCAACTCATCTAGATTTACTACTTTACCAAGGCAAATAATTCTAAACAGTAATAAAGACTCAACTGTACATACTAATTAATCTAATTTAAACATTTATTATGTACTGTAAATATGCCTTGTTAAGATATGCATTTTAGTTAGGGCACCATTAAAATCATCCTTTAGAAATTGAGTTGCTAGAGGTCTGCTTAAAATAAATTCTTCTTTGGCCTTTCACAGTGACAGTTTAGATCACATTTTTCTAGACATTAATTTCCTTGATGGTACATTTGTTTATTTGATTGAAAGCTGATTGTCAGGAATTTGGCTAATAATTTGTAAACTAAAAATAAAAGGGACGCTTCACGCACTCCTTTGTCACTATAGTGAAACCTTTGAAGAGAAACAATTTATTTTTAATCGTCAAGCTATTTTAGTCTAATGTCCATTAAGGAATCACTTGTGAAGAGGAACTGTCTAAGAGTGTAAGATGTTAGCATGATGTGTATTTTTAAGGAAACCTGAATTTTGCAGTCAGACTTATATTATTTCTATAGGTTAGACCTCCAAATCCCAGAGTAGCAAAACTGATATATAATGATATATATTATATATAATGTAATTATATAATATAATTACACCCGGCCCAGACAAGATCAGACCTGAACACCTGAAGAACCTGCCATCAGTACTCATCAATACGCTGGCTCGGCTCTTCACACACTACCTGTCTGAATGCAAGGTTCCATCCCAATGGAAAACCAGCAGGACTGTACTATTGTACAAGAAGGGAGACATCCATGACATTGGCAACTATCGCCCGATCTGCCTATTGTCTGTCACCTACAAGTTGTTCACTCGAGTCATCCTAAATAGGATTGGCAGAACACTAGATGAAGGACAACCATGCGAGCAAGCTGGATTCCGCAAAGGATTCAGCACCATCAACCATATCCACACTATAACCAAGCTCATTGAGGTTTCTTGGGAGTTCAAGATGTCTCTCTGTCTAACGTTCATTGATTTAAAGAAGGCCTTTGATTCTGTTGAGACGGAAGCGGTCATTGAAGCCCTAGCCAATCAGGGCATTCAAGCGCAATACATCAGGGTCCTCCGTGAGCTGTATTGCGGATTCACTACCAGGATCTCACCATTCTACAAAGAAGTGATCGTTGATGTCAGGAGAGGGGTTCAACAGGGTGATACCATTTCACCGAAACTCTTCAGTGCCACCCTTGAGAACATCATGCGACGACTGGAATGGGAAGGAGTGGGAGTGAAAATAGATGGTCGGCAACTACACCACCTCCGCTTTGCTGATGACATTGTTCTAATAACAGCAAACATTAGCCAAGCGGCACAAATGCTGGCCGACTTCGACCATGAGTGTAGAAAGGTCGTACTACAGCTGAATCTTACGAAGACAATGTTTATGAGAAACAGCCTCGTTCCTGATGCCCCATTCGCTCTCAACGTAACGACCATCTCCGAATGCAACAGCTATGTGTACCTAGGTCGAGAAGTCAACATGACAAATGACCTGGCACCAGAGTCGCGCAGGAGGAAGAGAACGGCTTGGAAAGCCTTCAAGAGGGTCAAAGAAATAGCTAAGCGGACAAAGAACCTTCAGTTCCGGGCACATCTCTTTGATTCCACTGTTCTTCCTGCATTAACATACGCCTCAGAGACCTGGTTCCTGCGCAAACAGGATGAGAACACTATTCGGGTCTCCCAAAGAGGAATCTAAAGAGCTGTGCTTGGAGTAACCCACCTCACTCAAATGAGAGAAAGAATGCAGAGTTCCGACCTCCATCGACGATCAAGTATCAGGGACGCTGTCTCGTTTGCCAAGGTGTCAAAAATCAGATGGGCTGGTCACATAATGAGATTTAAAGACGACCGCTGGACTAGAGCTGTTACCGATTGGATTCCACGGGATGTCATAAGACCACGTGGCCGTCCACCTACCAGATGTTCAGACTTCTTCATCAAGATCATGAACGATCGGTTTGAGGCTCTTCGTGTTCCTAGAGCGAACAGATGCCATTGGGTCACACTAGCACGCGACAGGGACGAATGGAGACGTTACTGGCACCCACTCGAGCAAATCGATGATTAACAGGAAGTCAAGTGATCAAGTGAACATGTATATTATATTATATCATATATATGCTTATTGTGGCATGAATAAATGCGGCTAAATAGAATGATTTGGCCTCACTGTAGAAAAAAAACTTTTGTGTTTTTTCTCTCAATTAAATTCACTAATAAGAAAATAATAATGTGTTCTAGTAATAGTATTAGCGTTTCACCCAGTACTCTCAAAAGCTATATGGTCAGTTGATCAACAGACTCTTTTTGCCAAAAAACTCAAAATAGAATTTCTATTGTTGAGTATAAAGCAATGTGTCCTCATTTTGTCAGGATATAACAATTGATGCTAATAATTTATAGTAATAGCATCATCAAAAATAAGAAATACCTTTGAACTTTACCTGATTTCTACCATACCCACAAGGCAGCAACAATGAATGTTTAGTTAAACCTCTAATTATTCTAGATATCCAACTACAGATTAAACCCCTGCCCATAGAACTTTTCATTGAAGACTGTGACTGACCAATAAGAAAACTTTGTCTTCTCACCTAAAAATTCTTTTCTAGCAAATACTATCCTATTACAAAATGCTCTACTTTCACAAATGACTGCCTGTTAGAAATACTGACTTCTTTCTAGCAATGGAGTAGACTTGTCCCTAATAGTATCATACTACTCAATAGCATCAAGAAAGCAAACTTCAGAAAATAAAGCACCATTTGCTTCTTTGTTTTTTAGTTGCCAGATGCATAGGTAATTTTCAGTTTTTGAATCATCGCAATAAAAGAAAATCAAACTCTGTCACTATTTTGATTTACAAATAAAATGTATTTTTGAGATTAAAAGGCAATGTACTGGAAAATAAATGACAAGGAAAAATTACATTTTAGGAAAATTAATTGTGGTTCCTTGGTAATAGAATAAACATATTGATGTAAGTCTCTCAGAATATTTCATAGTCACAGTGAAAATAAAATATTGCGAAACAAATATCCATTTGTCTTTCCCGTTCTAGCTCCTCCCTATCATATTTATCTTGTACATAAAAAAAACTGAGCATGCATCAAAAAAGACTGCCCTTGAAACACTAAAATATGCAGAAATTATGGCCATACATACATTTTCAGTTAGTTTTGAGAGAATCCTGAGAGGAAAAAACATTAAGAATGTGGTAAGATCCTAAGATCAGTGGATCTTATGAATGTGGTTAACTTTTTTTTTTAATTAAGGCACCTTGATTTGCTGAACTGTTTATAATAGAGTATCAGGAATACGATGTGACAACACCAATTCCACCATCAATGTCAACTTCCCATTAAAGATATCCCCAGGTTCCACTATGTTTACGGAGCACATTTTTTAGTTTGGTTACTGTAGTTTGGTGTCATGCTTTCAGTGTTGTTGGCTCTGTGGTTCAGAAGTATCCTTAGACCCTACTGCGACAGCACCTAGGTGCCTGAGGTCTGGCTTTTGGGCTGTTATCTACCATTCGCCTCTTCTTACTTCCCTCTTCATAGCTGTATTTTCCTGTCATTTTAATCTCTATAGTATAGGGTCAAGTGTGCACAAACTTAAATATCCACTTTTTAGATGACTTCATCTGATTAAAAGATTACAAAAAAAATATTGGTTTGTAACAAGTTTGTATTGAACTACTTCTATTTTTTAACAAGTTGATATTTCCTTTAGTGGTCAAGTAGCTTTTATAGTTAGTTAAACACTGAGGCATCAAAGAAAATGTTCGTCTTTGAATTATATGACTGATTTGAATACTATCCTTGAATGAAAGCTGAAACAGGAGAAGCTGGAGAGGTCGTTTCTGAAGTGCTTGCCTTTCATGCAGCTAGCCCAAGCACCCTAGGTGTCACTCCTGAGCACAGAGCTAGGAAGATAGGAAGAGCTTCTGAGCGCTGCCAGTGTAGCTCTGTGTGGGGGTTGAGGGGAAGGCAGCTGGAATTTTGAGACAAGAGTAAGGTAAAAGGTAAGGTAAAGGCCCTCCCGTTGTTCGTCGATTTGCTCAAGCGGGCCCAGTAACATCTCCATTGGAGACTTTGTTGTTACTGTGTCTGGCATATCGAATACTCTCGGTAGCTTGCCGGGCTCTCCGAGAGGGGCTGAGGAATCGAACTCCGGTTGGCCATGTTGGCTGTGTGCAAGGCAAATGCCCTACCGCTGTGCTATCGCTCCAGCCCAAGACAAGAGTAAATAATTATATATTAGTTTCTGTTTGTGTTTCTCTACTTAATTTGATTGGAGTCGGGACATAGTACAGGACACTTTCCTTGCACATTCCCAATCCAGGTTTAATTCCCAGTATAATACAGTCCCCTGGGCCCTGCCAGGAGTGATCCCTAAATACAGAGCCAGGAGTAAACCCCGAGCACAGCCAAAAACAAACAATCTAAAGAAAAAAAAAAGAATATGTTACTCTAATAATAACTTGCTTTGCAAATTATATGAGAAATCGTTAGAAATCAGTAGTGACAAAATATGTCAAGTAATATGTAACTACACTTTTCCCTTTATTATGAAAACATCTCCTGAGATTATTAGGTGATTCCCTAAAAGAGTCATAAATGCCTCCGGTGATAATTTGCCTCCAATACAATGTATTTTTTCCCTGTATTTCTAATTCATTTAAGGGCAATTTTTATTTACTCTTTTTTTGGATTTTTTTTCCTGATTAAATATTGAAAGTCTTGATTATTTTTGTTTATTTTGTTTTGTTTGTTTCTTTTTGACCCACATCGGCAATGTTCAGGGGTTGCTCCTGGCTCTGCACTCAGGAATCACTTCTGGTGGTGCTTGGACTGCCAGGAATGGAACCTAGGTCAACGGTGTGCAAGGCAAATGCTGTAACTGCTATACTCACTCTCTCTCTCTGTCTCTGTCTGTCTCTGTCTCTGTCTCTCTGTCTCTCTCTCTCTCTCTCTCTCTCTCTCTCTCCTATTTTTATGGCACTTTGAGGCTTTTAATCTAAAATAGGCTAAATGATTCTAGGATGATTAAACAAGTAACTATACAATGTTCCCACCTGAGAGTGATTAGAGTTAGGACTTAACACACTCATCTTTTTATTGTTCTCAGAATTATGCTCAAAGCATCTGCACACAGGACAGAAATGCTTTTGTTTAGTGGCCTAGATAGCTTAGCAACATTTCATTGGGTATTTGAAAGGGAACTAAAGGCAATTCTGATTGAAGTTTTTCAGCATCAGTTGCTGAAGTGGAGAAAGGTATTAATTTTTTCTCATGAACTTCTCCCCTCTTGCACTACTGAGTAATTAAATCCCAATTAATATCACTGTAATGACGATAGTCCCAATGCTGTCTATTGAATTCCCATATATAAATTCCAACTCATTATGCTGTGCACCTTAAAATAAAATAACATGGTATATCCATCATAGGGCTGGAGCGATAGCACAGCGGGTAGAGTGTTTGCCTTACAAGTGGCCAACATGGCCGACCCGAGTTCGATTCCTCCGCCCCTCTCGGAGAGCCCAGCAAGCTACCGAGAGTATTCGATATGCCAGACACAGTAACAACAAAGTCTCCAATGGAGACGTTACTGGGCCCGCTTGAGCAAATCCATCATAATTCATAAAAAAAATTTAAAGCATATGCCATGTATCCCCAACCCCACCATGAGTTCTCTTCATGATATCTACCTTTCAGAACAATTGGAGTGAAAGTACATGTACCGTTTGTACAGTAAAAATCACCTCTTCTTTCCTCATTATTTCTCTTGCTTTTGTAGATAAACCTACATTGTTAAGATATCATTAGTCCCTCCAAGTTAAGATATCATTAGTAACCCTACAAATAAAGCTGTCACCTCATGGACATTGATTTCTATCTATGCTCTTAGACCCTCTTACTAGTAAAATATATTTTATAACTTCTACAAGAGTAAAAGTTCATTCTAAATACTAAAATTCATAATAAATAATTAAGGGAGCCCAAAATAACACAGAGATAGGTTATAAATTCAAAACAAATTAGTAAACAAATGAGACCAGTTGTAGTTACTGGTCTAAAGAGATTTAAAGACGACCGTTGGACTAGAGCTGTTACTGATTGGATTCCACGGGATGTCAAGAGACCGCGTGGCCGCCCACCTACCAGATGGTCAGACTTCTTTGTCAAGATCATGAACGATCGGTTTGAGGCCCTTCATGTTCCCGGAGCGAAGAGATACCATTGGGCTACACTAGCACGCGACAGGGACAAATGGAGACGTTACTGGCGCCCGCTCGAGCAAATTGACGACTAACGGGAAGTTAAGTGATTAAGTGAAGTAAACAAAATTTTATAGTTTAAAGCCATACCTTAGAAACAAGGATCTAATCATGATTTTGATTTTTCAGTATACTAACAGGGTAGCCCCTCCCCGCCAAAAAGCTAATATTATAGTGGGTTCCTTAACTTCTTAGCTATTTTCTAAGTTTTTTTCTGAATTATTCTTAATTACTTCTGTTGATAAAAATTTAGAAAGAAATGGTGGCTGGAGCAGTTACAGGAAGAGTTCGTTTAGTGAACTGAAAACTGAGAAAGGCTAAAGATGAAAGAGGCCTCAACTTTCTCATACAGTGAAATTAAGGCAATAATGAATTTTGTGTATTATTAGTCATCTTCAAACTGAATAATATAAAACTACAAGGAAGGTGAAAATCAGTTTAATGGTTTCCCTTCATATTTTACACAACTGCAAATATCAAATACTAACAAGAACTTTGATTTTTCAAGACTGCATCAGAAGCCTGAGAAAATCATGAGAGGAATATCAAAATATCCTTGGGCAAATACCTTTTAGACTGTTCACATAGTCTAATACTATTTAAGATGCAAGTGACTCTTATTTTTCGAAGATGTGCTATTACCTCAGGCATGTATTTTGAAAAAGGGAGAATGTTGTTTTTTTGTTCTGTTTGAGCTTAAGCCCTGTAATCTTGCTATTTTCCAAGAAAGGAATTATGATTTAAAAGTACTTTTTTCTTGGGTTTGGGAGATAGGACAGGAGTCAGAGCTTTATGCTGCAGACAATATGCACATCCTCTGACCCTAGCACCTAACCGTGGGCTCTGTTGGCTAAACAGAACAGGGAATACGTACCCCCAAAGCACCACTTGGGAATCCACTTCCAGTAAAAAGAAAAGAAAAAAGCTTTTTCCTTCTCTTGGATAAATTCTTACAAAGATTACACATCCCATCCTTTGTTCTTTCTGAAAAATTCTGAAGAAAAAGAGCTAAAGTAATAATAAAGCGGGTAGGGCACTTGCCTTGCATGCTGCCAAGTTGGGTTCAATGCCTGGCACCACAGATGGTTCTCTGAGCCTGCCAGGAGGGATCCCAATGTGCAGAGCTCTAAAAGTAAGCCCTGAATACTGCTGGGTGTGACCCTCAAACAAAGCAAAACAAAAGCTCAAAAATTCAGAAATGGACTTCCTATGTTACAGTAGTTAAGAGCTGTAAAGTTGGACCAGTCAGTCCCATTAGCATGAATAAAATAAATTATTTTTAGACATCAATCCAGCAACCTCTGTCATCCTGATCTCCCATCTCACCTATGCAAAAGAGAGAGAGAGACAAACAGACAGAGACAGAGACAGAGAGAGAATAAATGTTAATTAGTACTATTGTTTAAATGAGGCACCTCAAGAATAGTAAAAAATACAATTATTGGTATAAAGATCAAAGCTCAGTCTTTTGCATAAGAATATTCATTTTTTCTCAGCACCAGTTACTGAAAAGATTAGATCTATTTGATATCATTGTCTCCCTTATCAAGTCATCCAACTGTATTTGCAAAGTTTTTTTTTTTGGAATTTTGGTTCTTTCATATTAATCTACACACCACTTTTAAAGTCACCTTACTGATTTTGATTATCACAATTTTGTAATGTAGTTTGAAATCAGAAGTGTGATCTCTAAGGATTCTTTCTCCTTTCTCAGGATGGTATTCTCTTACCTGGGATGTTTCTTCTTAACAGTAGAGGTTTAAAAACGTATCATATACATAAGAAATTTTTTTAAATCTAACTTAAATTTTTATTTTTGAAAGAGACAGTTTATTGGGGTTATACCCAGTTGTGCTCAGAGCTTACTACTGGTTTGATAGTCTGGCATTACCCATGAAGGAATACTGGGACCCGATAGAATACCAGGGTACTGTGGAAGAAACTAGAGTCAGCAAAACACAGGCAAGCACCTTACCTCCTAAACTCTAGCTCTCACCGCCTATTATTATTTATTTATTTACTTATTTTTAAGTAGAACAAAGCAGTTTTTATTGAAAGACCCTTAGAGCAGTGTGAGGGGAGAGATAGAAAGAGGGAAACATGTTCAGGAGAGAACACAGGTTTCTCAAAAGGGGAAAAAGCAGAGAAAGACTTTTGTTCTCAGCTGGAGATTAATCTCACCTGGAAAGATGTGATGTCAGTGGGCCCCACAGGTGACTTATGTGAAGTGGAGAGGAGAAAGACGTGCACTTTCTCTCCAACCGCCTCTGCCACCTGGGACGCAGGGTTTCTAGGTTCTTGTCTCGCTCGCAGAAAGGAATTTTAGGAGTAGACAAGCCGTGAAGTAGAATAGATGTTTTTTGGAGGTATTGAAGGGGAGAAGAGCGAGGCAATGGGAGTGAGTGAAGAGAATGAGAGTGTAATGCACTCAAGACAGAACGCAGGCTCCTCCAAGAATGGAGAGAGCCCCTACACACATCCTAATATGAGACACAAAAGCATGAAAGTACACATCTCAAGATGAGAGATGCGGGTGACACGTGCTTGGGCACCACATGTGCTCCGCGACACGGGTGCAAACAGTACATGGGCTCAGGCAGCCTATGGTCGCCCTTCCTTTGTTCAAGGTGGCCTTTATAGGATTTCTCCAACCTTCCCTCACATGGGGCTTCTTCCTAGGTAAAAGTCCCGTTGCTAAGGAGGTTACCAGGGAGGTTGGGAGTGGTGATGTTCTTCTTTGGGCTGAATCACTAAAGTTAATCAGATTAAGGGAGAGGCCTAGGGTTTGAGGAACTTCGTGGGGAGAGGTCCAAGTTCCTCAGGGACTGCTGAAGGTCTTATCAGGTCTGTTTTCTGTATCCACAAGGTGGATCAGTCCTGGAATTCTTCTTCCATGAAACTTTGTTAATCCAAGTTTCATTGCCGAGGGCCTTTCCCTATCTACCTGCCTACCTCATATTTCCCCGTAGAGATTTCACAACCTTAAATCTTTAAGGGGAAAATGGTGGGTGGTCCATCTTCTGAAGCTGCTTCATGCTGACAGAGGGGTGCAGACCCTGCCTGTGCAAGGGGGAAATCTCATGCTACCTTAGTTTATAATGGGCCCTAGGCAATTCATTGGTTGGGTTCCTGAAGTTATCTGAGAAGGTTGGAGAAACCCTATAAAGGCCACCTTGAACAAAGGAAGAGGCGCATATGCTGCCTAAGCCCATGTGCTGCTTGCACCCACGTGGCAGAGCACATGTGTCGCCCCCATATCCCCTTTTGAGATTTGTACTTACATGCTTTCGTGTCTAATGTTAGGATGTGTGTAGGGGCTCTCTCTCTGCCCTTGGAGAAACCTGTGTTCTCTCTTGAGTACGTTACTCTCTCACTCTCTCCTCCTCCACGCCTTAAAAATCCCCCAAATAAAATCTATTTATTTCACTGCTTGTCTACTCCTGAAATTCCTTTCTGCGAGGCGAGGCGAGACAAGGACCCAGTAACCCTGAGTCCTGGGTGGCAAGAGGGGTTGGTGAGAAAGTGACCTGGCTTTCTCCTCCCTGCTTCACATAAGTCACCCGTGGGGCCCACGGCCATCAGAGGGAACAGCAAACTAATGAAATGGCTTTTGGGAGAAGTTATGCACAATCTCTCCAAATTGTCTTGGCTTCAACCCAGGAGTTCTTTTACATATAAAAAAAGTTAACCAGGTTAATGTCTCTAGAAACTTAGACTCTGGATAGTCTTTTCATATTTTTATCATGACCTTTAGCTTGTCTAGCAGTTTCTTCTTTTCCAAGAGCTCCACCCAACCCTGGGTGGTATCTAGTTCCCCTTGGCAAAGAGGTCAGGATTTGCATCTCAAAGCAATGTGGTTGCCATGCCTTTGGGCTACTTCAGGGTTCCACAATTCCTTCTTAAATTTTGTTACTTCCCTAAGCACCTTACAAAGGACCCTCTACCCTTATGCCAGCAACCTTTGCTCCCTAGTGGAGATTTCACCACCTTAAATCTTTGGGAAATATATGAGTTAAGGTCCCTCTTCTGAAATTTCTTCATGAAACAGAAGGACTCATTCCTGGTCTATATCAGACGTGAAATCTCAGGCTAATTTGGTATTAATGGGTCCAGGCAAGAGTTTTTTGGGTTTCAGAATTGTCCTTCTGAAAGAGTCAAAGTCATAAAGATTAAATATTGTTTTTAGTGAAGTAAACTAGTTTTTAGTGAAAAAATGTAGCTCAATTTGCTGAGAGGAGAGAAACATAGAGAGAGAGAGAGAGAGAGAGAGAGAGAGAGAGAGAGAAAGAAAGAGAGAGAGACTTCTCTAGAATAAAAAAAAGCAGAGTAGACAATTTTTTTAAAATATAAGGCCAGAAATACTTCCCAAAGCACTGTACAAATTTAACGCAATCCCTATTACGATGCCCATGACATTCTTCAAAGAAATTTGAATGGCTAAAAGACACATGAGAAAATGCTCTACATCATTAATCATCAGGGAGATGCAGATCAAAACCACTATGAGATATCATTTTATTCCACAGAGACTGGCCCACATCCAAAAGACCAAAAGCAACCGGTGTTGGCGCAGATGTGGCGATAAAGGGACTCTCCTTCACTGCTGGTGGGGATGCCGACTGGTTCAGCCCTTTTGGAAAACAGTATGGACGATCCTCAAAAAATTAGAAATTGAGCTCTCATTTGACCCAGCAATACCATTCCTGGGAATATATCCCAGAGAGGCAAAAATGTATAGTCAAAGTGACATCTTCTCTTGTTTGTTCATTGCAGCACTCTTTACAATAGCCAGAATCTGGAAAAAACCTGAGTGCCCGAGAACAGATGACTGGTTAAAGAAACTTTGGTACATCTACACAATGGAGTACTATGCAGCTGTTAGAAAAGATGATGTCATGAAATTCACATACAATTGGTACTACATGGAAAGGATCATGCTAAGCGAAATGAGTCAGAAAGAAAGGGACAGACATAGAAAGATTGCATTCATCTGGGGAACATAAAGTAACATAATAGGAGACTACACCCAAGCATAGCCGAGATAAGTACCAGGAGGATTACTCCATGGCTTTGAGGACAGCCGCACATGCTAGGGGAAAAGGCAGCTCAGACAGAGAAGGGAGCACCAAATAAAGGGTTTGGGGAGGTTCCTCTCATGATGGGAAATTCGTGATGAGAGTAGACTATAGTCCGAACAAGATTGCCATTCAATATCTCTTTTTCAAACCACAGCACTCAAAAGGAGAGAGATAACAAAAAGTAATGCCCTGCTACAGAGTTAGGGTGGGTTGGGGGGATGGGGGGTGGGAGGGATACTGGAACTGGTGGTGGTGGAGAATGGGCACTGGTGGAGGGATGGGTATTCGATCATTGTATAACTGAAACCCAAGCACAAAAATTTGTAAGTCTACAACTGTACCTCATGGTGTTTCACTAATAAAAATTAAAAAAAAAAAATATATATATATAGTCAGAGAGGAGAAAAGTTCTCCCTCATCAGAGGGCATTGTGTTTAAGGTCACTATCACAATCATGATCATCCTGTTGTTGATTGCCTCAAGTAGACACCAGTAATGTCTCCTTTACCCTAGCTCTGAGATTTTAAAAAGTGCCATAGTCAAGGCTCTTTCAGGTTTCAATGGGGCTCTTTCATGAGACTCATTCTCAGACTCAGAGGGCATTGTGTTTGAGGAAATAAGGAAGTAGTGGCCATAGCATAAGCTTTCCTTAATTTATTTTGCATTCTGATGCGTCTACCCTAAAAAAGACTTAGTATCTGCTTTTACTGACCAACCTATAAATCACTAACAGAGGTATAACTTTTCTTAGTGTTGCATTTTTTAAAGAGAAGTTTCAAGTCCTTAACTATATCCAACAGGTATAGTTGGATTTGCCCTCACTCAGGTGACTGTGACTTAGGTGAAGCTCGTTTTACCCTGGGGATATGAACCCAGCTAGAAATGACATTAAGTTAATTTTCTTTCCTTTTAGACAAAGTCAGCCAGGAGGGGATCCAGTTTTCTGGGTGTTGTAGGCAGATAGATGGAATAATCCTGTTTTCTTCATTTTCTAATTGCCTTGACTTTTTGCAAATACAAACAATTTTAAGAAGAAATCGTCCAGTCCAGGGTTAAAATAACACTTAACAAATTTGTTAAAAATCTAATTTAAATTTTAAAGTTTGAAAATTTTTCACTTTTCTTTAGGAACCTGGTTTAAACAACAGAAGTTATTAACATTTAGTCAAGAAACACCCCTATAAATGGTTGGATATGGAGAGTATCATGCTGAGTGAAATGAGTAAGAGGGAGAGGGTCGGAGACTGATTGTAGTCATTTTTGAGATATAATAAAATATAGTAGTAGACTAGTACCCAAGGATACTGAAAAGAGGATCAGGAAGAGTAGTCCATGGTTGGAAGCTTCACACAAGTCTGGTGTGGGGAATGCAGTTAGTACTGAGAAGAGACCACTATGACAATCATAGTTGGAAATGATCACTCCTTATGAGAACTGAGTGCTGAAAGGAGGTAAAGTGATATACATGATGAACTTTCAGTACCTTTATTGCAAAATTAATGTCCAAAAGGAAAGTGTGTGTGCACATGTGTGTGTGTGTGAGAGAGAGAGAGAGAAAGAGAGAGATAGACAAAGAGAGAGAGACAAAGAGAGAGAGACAGAGGTGTAGTGGCAAGCTGTGGGAGATAACAGGAGGGAAATGAGGGAGGGGTTGATAACGGAAAATGTGTACTGGTGACGGGATGGATGTTGGAACATGACTGAACCTCAATAATGAACTAATCTGCAACTGCATCTCAGAGCAATCTAGTAAAAGATAATAAAATAAAATAAAATCAAAGATTGCTTCTTGAACTCATAAAAAAAAACTTCTCCACTTGGGTGAGGTATACCGGCATTTCCGTATGCTTGACTTCCCCATTTTATTTATCCTAAATTAATAGGATATTAGTTAATTTTAAGCTCTCTGAGTCCAGTAAGAAGTCCCTTTTTAAAAACAGTAGACCACACAGCAGCTCATAGGGACTAAGCTGAACTTTGGCCTTCAGTGCTTTTCTATATTTGAGAAGAACTAAAAGAGCGAGCCACTCAGAAGTAATTTCTTGACATAATTTCCCTAGTGCTTCTGTTATGATATCATTAAGTCCTCGATTTTTTTGATGATTGGGTAGGCCAGGCTGTATGAAGCTGATAATTTTTAAAGTAGAGGCTAAATCTTGGGTGACTTTAGAATTTTAAAAAATTAAATGAGCATATTAATACATATTTAATACTCAATCTAGAAGGATACTTTTAATAATTATTGAAATATGGCTAGAGGAAATTAAAATAATAGCAATTTCAAAAAATATATGCTGGTAACATTGAGGGATTACAGTTGAATTCATGGATTGCCTTAAGTAGTGTGAAATTTTAATGATATTAATTCTTTCAATCCATGAAGATGGGCATATATCCATGCATTTCTTCAATTTTTTTCAATGACAGAATTTTTGATGTGCTCACCTTTTAATTTATTTGATAAATAAGGTTCTAAATATTTAATTTATTTTTATGGTAGTATAAGAAAGATCATTTCTTGATTCCATTTTTCAAATAATGTGCCCATAATGTATAGCAAGTTTAACTTTTTAAAATTCAAATTTTATCCTTGAATTTTGCTAAATTTACTAGATCTCACAGGTGTGTGTGTGTGTGTGTGTGTGTGTGTGTGTGTGTATGTGTGTGTGTATGTGTGTCTATGTGTATGTTTGGAGTCTTTAAGATTACAATATAAAATTATTTATTGAAAATTGTTAATTTGTTTTTTTCCCCTTTATTTAAATATCACCTTGCGATAACACAGTGGTAGGGCAGGCCCAGCCGAGCAGGGTTCAATTCCTCCGCCCCTCTCGAAGAGCCTAGCAAGCTACCGAGAGTACCTCGTCTGCTTGGCAAAGCCTAGCAAGCTACCCGTGAAGTATTCAATATGCTAAACACAGTAACAACAAGTCTCACAATGGGGACGTTACCAGGCCCGCTGGAGAGAATCGATGAACAACGGGAGGATAGTGCTACAGTGCTACAATGCTTCTCTACTGCTCTGATATAAAGAAAAAGATGTCAACTTCAGTACTGAGAACATCATATATAATCTTTATTTTGTTCAGAGAATTCCATCTCTGTGGAAATTGTTGAGAGCTTTTATCATAAAATCATGTTTCGTTTAGTCAAATGTCTTTTTCTGCACATATTTACATTTTTCTTTAATTATAATAAAATTATATGTAACATTTGATTCACATAAATCAATAATCATTCTTGAACCTTCATTGAACATAAGGAATAAATCTTATTTTAGCGTGATGAAAGACTCTTTTTTGGGGGAGGGGTCACATCCAGCAATGCTCAGGGGTTACTCCTGGCTCTGCACTCAGGAATCATCCCTGATAGTGCTCAGGGGACCATACAGGATGCTGGGAATCGAACCCGGGTCAGCCGTGTGCAAGGCAAAAGCCCTACACACTGTGCTATCACTCCAGCCCCCATTTCTTTTTTCTTTTTCATTTTCTTTTTTTTTTTTGCATGATGAAAGATTCTTGATGTTATTTCGTTTTTGTTTTGGAGGTGCTCAGAGCTTATTGGGGACAATACGTAGGACCAAAACTGGGGTCTGAGTCAGTTGCCTGAAAGTCAAGCTTTTTAACCCTTGTACTGTATCCTAGCCTTTAAAGGCAATTTTATTTTGTTTCGCTTTAGTTTGGATTTTGAGACATACCCAGCATGTCTCTCCAGTAATCTCTAAAGATTACTCCTCACTTAACACTGAGTCATCCCTGAAGGTGTTCAGGGAGCCATATACCATGCTGGGGATCAAACGTTGGTTGGCTGCATACAAAACAAGCGCCCTAGAAACTGTAAATCTCCAGCCCAGTGATTTTGAATTCTGTTCATTCTGATAAAACATGGATATAAGTTCTATTCATGTATCCTTCAGCAATGATTTTCATATAGTTCTATACAATACTAAATTCTAAAACCTGAGTTTTGTTGTTTTTTTTTTAAAATTCCAGACAAAAGTTTGTGGAATAAAAAAAAAGTAGATAAACATTTATTACTTGCTAAATTTAGATTAATATTTTCTATAAACATACAAACAAAATCATAAACTTAATTATGCTATTGTAAGTCCAATATTTTGAATCTGTAGAAAATTGAATCAAATTGTTAAACTGAAATTCTATTTTCTGCAGGATTATTTTCAAAGCACAGAGGCAATAGATTAAGACATCTTAAGTCAAAATTTCACATAGATTTGCCAGTAGGTCAGAAGCAAACAGAGATTATATTTTTTTCTATCTTTGTAGTCCTCACCTTATTCATTATTTCACAAAATTTAGCTTCCTAGAATTATGAGGCTAAATTTTTGACTAAATGTTGACATATTTGACTTGATCATGGTGGTGTAAAATCTAAAATTTATTTAACCTCACTGTATTGTTGTAATTGGCTTATTTTTCACATATAGTGAAGAATTGCTATACTAAAGTTTTTAAAATAAAACATTTTAACATCCAAACATTATGTGATATATAATTTGTTGTTTTTATGTAATAACTTAAAGCACATTTATTTTTATATGATTTTTCTACTCATTCTATATAAAAACATATGCAGGAAACATATGCAAACTATTTTAACAAGATAAAGTTTACAGCGACTAGGAAGACAGTCAATATTTGAAAATATTTTCATCATAGGTATAAATATTGAATATTTATAATGGTGTCCAAATTCAATAGTGTATTTGTTCTCTTTCATTATAACTAATGTAGACTAAAGGAACTCTTCTATTATGTGGTTAATTACCCTAATAAGGTATTTTCCCACTTCACACCATTTTATTTCCATAAATATTTATTCATATTTCATTAGTGTTCACCTTATTTATTCTTTTCCTCCTTGATTCTCTTCTGCTCACAGCAGAGTTTCACATAGTATATACAATACATAATTCTCATTTAGGGAACTATACATCATCTTATGTTTCCATAATACTACTCAGAATTCCCTAAGAATATTCTGAAGAGAAATATTTGAGGGTATCTATAATAAATTCATGAATATTATGACACTGATCCATTTATATGTTCCTCAGACTTTAGTTTGGTACCTATTATGTGTTCTGTGAAAATTGCTGAAAATGCTGCTAGCAATAAAATAAACAGACAAAAAAATCATGATAAGGAAAACTCAGATATTTCCCTGATGCAGCTTATAATTACCTCTAGCTGAATATATTACAGCGTGTATGTGTATGTGTGTATATGTGAGTACACGAGCGTGTGTGTGTGTGTGTGTGTGTGTATGTGTGTGTGTGTGTGTGTTGTTTCAGGGCCACAAAGTGTTCCTCAGAGTTTACTCCTTGCACAGGGATTACTTCTGCAGCTCCTCAGGGAACCATTTGTGGTCAACAGGAATTAAATCTGTTTTGGCCATAAGTAAGGCAAGCACCTTGCATGATCTACTGTGGATCTGGCCTGAACATTTTGTATTTATTATTTGTTACCAAGAGGAAGAACATACACACATTAAAAAGAAAAAAGCATATCTCAATTAAGTTATCAGAAAATGATTATTATCTGATTTCAGCTCTGAGGTAAAACTATGAAGAGTGTAGGGGTAGATTGAGTGTTTATGTTTATGGATACCTCAATGTCTTCTCTACAGAAAAGTAGATTAAGGGAAATTTAAAGATGTAACTGCTTTAAAAAAAATGAACAGTAACTCATTTAGTGAGAAGGGGTGTTTACTATTCTTTGGATTGCAAAGTAATTTTGTTGATATGTTCTGTGACATTATGTCCACTAAGAGAACATAGTTTAAATGTAAAAAGTCAGATCATTTTGTAATAACATTGAGGTCTAGGTTTGAAGGTCATCCAAGCTTCCAGATATTAAAAGCCTTTTTTTCTTTTCTCAGAAAGTAAGTTAACAAGTATCACTAGGACTAATTCACATTCTGTGGCAAAGAGGAGCTTCAAAAGGAGCAAACTGAGTTATGGAAACTAAGAAAGAAAGGGTTGGACATATTTAAGAACCAGAAAGAGTGTGTCTGGGAAAAAATGACTAGAAAGGAGACTGGAATACGTCTGAATATAGAGCTAGAAGGCCATATAGATAAGTAAGAAGTTTACACATCATCTAAAAGCAATGAGTAAGGAGCAGTAAGTGAAGGACTAATTATTGACATCACTTAAAACTAGGTATCAGAGTGCTATTTTCTGAACTGTGCTTCTACCACATCTGTCTGAAATTTAGATTAAAATAAAAAGGTAAGGTAAAGGCCCTCCCGTTGATCGTTGATTTGCTCGAGCGGGCCCAGTAACGTCTCCATTGGAGACTTTGTTGTTACTGTGTCTGGCCTATCCAATACTCTCGGTAGCTTGCCGGGCTCTCCGAGAGGGGCGGAGGAATCGAACTCGGGTTGGTCATGTTGGCCGCGTGTAAGGCGAACGCCCTACCCGCTGTGCTATACGTCACTATATTTAGAGAGAGGGTCTTTTGAGAGGTAAAGAGAGTCTTTAATGAGGACCAAGGACAGAGGTCTCAGAAGAAGAAGTCCTGCTGCAATTTTGCAATAATAAGTTTATAATTTTGCAATAATAAGTTTGCAATTTTGAGATATTAAGTTTGATCTAAGTTTGAAGGTCATATGAATTATGAGAAAGTAAATTTCTGATGCTTAAGGTACCAGTATGTGATATATTAGGATTGCCCTAGAAAATTTATGCACTAAGTAATCAGTCTAGCATCTTTCACCATCCAAAACTATGAAATCTATGCAAAAGATTCACCAAATCAATGTTTATTTTTGCTTAAAATATAAAAGCATTAAAGTTAGTGACCAAAAATATTTATCTTTGTAAGCTTCAATTTCATATTAAAGACCTCGGATCAGAAGCTGAATTTAACTCTTCTAATAATGTCAGAATTTATCATATGGGCCATTGAAATCATACCTCCAATAATACAGCTTTGTATTTATATAATATCTTTCTTCTAAGAAGTTCAAAACACTTCAAAGACATTTTCATATCAATTCTCACAGCATCCTGTGAAGGCAGGTAGGTGGGAAATATTATCATTCCTATTTGACGTTTCTATACACCTACTCACTTGATTATAAGATCATTTTAACAGAATGTATAATTATTTTCATGAAAAAAATACATGCCCAGAAAAAACTTTTCACCAAAAGTAGTATAATTTTGTATTAAGATCACTGTTATGTACTATGACCTGAACATTTGTCAGATAGATGCTCAATGACCCTTAATTTTTATTTTGATATTATATTATATTACTTCCTTTTTATATTCCCTTAGGGGTAAAGGTAGAATATTTTTGAACAACATTTATAATTTTCTAGGTCACAGCAAACTGAGAAAAATGGATCTATTTTTAAGTACATATTCATTATACAATGTTGCAAGCAGTAAGATATTCTGAAGGCCCCCAAAGCTAAAAACTGTCTATTATTATTTTTCTCTAAGTAAATTAAGTAAATTATCATTACTAATAATGACTTATTTTGAGAAATAGAATGCAATCTGAAAAGTTTTAAACAAAAACACAATTTCAAACTTTCTAAACCTGGGGATAAAACAGTATACGTTATATCTCTTTCTCTTTGAGAGGATAAAGAAAAACACTCAAAATTTGTATTTTTTTTCACTGCAACATAATATCTTTTCCTTGCATCTCATGCTTCAGAATCACTGGATTCTATGCATTCGTTTATTCTTTCATTTAATAAATTTTGACTCAACACTATGAAACAAGAATAATAAATGTTGAATGAATGATATTAAATAAATATGCATCTTTTTATGAAGACCTATAGTTTGAAAAGAAGTAGACAAATAGTAACATATTATCATATATGCTTTTGTGCTAATAGTCAATGACATATATAGAGGTAAATGTATGAGAGAGTTCCTTTATTTCGGGGAGGCAGGATGTTGGGGGGTGACACACCTGTGATGCTCAGGAGTTGTTCCTGCCTCTGCTGTCAAGAATTACTCTGGGCAGTGCTCAGAGACAGACGGGTTGCCAAAGATTGAACCCTGATGTGTCGCATGCTAGGCAAATGCCACACCTGCTGTACCATTGCTCTGGCTTTGGAGAGATTTCCTTTAGAAATGGTGTTTAAGAAAAGTATCTCAAAGAAAGTAAAAGTCTTGCTAATATTTTATGAAAATGGAAGAGCTGTTTGAAGAGATGGATAAACAGTTTTAAGAAGAAATAACAGCAAACCTAAAGGATGTAATGCTGTCATGTGATGAGACTTAGTCGCAGAATTAGCAGAACCCCCAGGCAAAATTAATATGCTAAACTCCTTTCTAAAAAATTATGAATAATTTTAACGTAGTGGCTTTTCCTGACACATGAAGGAACCGGCAGAGGAACCCGGCATGCAGGACCCGGGGCTGAGATCTCCAAGCCTGCTCAGATTGGGACTGGGCCTCCTCCACCCAGATGCCCCATCTTCCAGTAGGTAGGCATTACACCCACTAACTGTCCCTGGTGCCGTGTTATCCCATCAATGGCCAAGACCCAGAGACTATAAAACCCAGCTCCAGGAAGCACGCAGCTACATTGCGTGACCTCTTAATATCTAGTTCTTACTCTTGAAGGGCTGGAGCAATAGCACAGCGGTAGGGTGTTTGCCTTGCAAGCCGCTGGTCCTGCTAAGCCAGGTTCGATTCCTCCACCCCTCTCGAAAAGCCTGGCAAGCTATGAAGAGTATTTCACCTGCGCTGCAAAGCCTGGCAAGCTACCCGTGACATATTCGATATGCCAAACACAGTAACAACAAGTCTCACAATGGAGTTGTTATTGGGCCTGCTCGAGCAAATAGATGAACAATGGGATGACAGTGCTACAGTGCTACTCTTGGAGAACCCAGCAGGCTACCAAGAGTATCCTGCCCACGCAGCAGAGTCTGGCAAACTCCCCATGGCATATTCTATATGCCAAAACCCAGTAACAATGATGGGTCTCATTCCTCTGACCCTGAAAGAGCCTCAAATGTGGCACTTTCTAAAATCTCAAGGCTAGGACGGAGACATCACTGGTGCCTGCTCAAGGAAATCGATGAACAACTGGATGGTATTAATACTGATACAGTTATACCGTGAGCTTTTCCTTATGGTCTAGTGGTTAGGATCTGATGCTCTCTCAATGTGGCGACTCTAGAACATTATATTAAGTATAAATCTTAGAAGAGAGCTGATGTAAAAGCCTAGTTTGGCCAGACACAAAACCCGGCTTACAAAGGACTTCTGTGAGTTGGAGGTTTTAGAGAAGGTAGAACAGGCAGAAAACAGGCTGGGAAACACACAATCTGATAGGTCTACTAAAATACAAAATAACCTTGAATATTGAAACTTCACAGAAATGTGTTGATAAGCAGAGATGTACAGACCAAAGAGGAATTCCCTCACTGGGAACAGGAACGTAGCTTTGCCTCAAGACAATGCTTTCTTCATCAACTGCAGCTTCTCTGACCCTGAGAATTATAAAAACATCAATGTTTTCGTACAGGATTTTTTAAGTTTGAAGTAAACCCCACCATTCACCCTGATTTCATCTCTTCTATAGGTTTCAGGGATATCAAGACAGAGAATGATTTATTTTCTCTAGCAAATAACCTATACAAAAATTTACGGTGGATCTAAAAATGATTGGCCATTGAATTCACCAATTACTTGACAAGTAAATAATTCTATTGTGGTGTGTGTTCACAAAATAAAAAGTAGAGGCTGCTGCAACACGTGTGCTTTTGGTGCCCAGCACCACCTCCCTACCTCCCCAGGCCTCCCCAACAGAGAGATAGAGAGACAGGGAAATGGGGAACCACACCCTGAGGGTGAAAGTGGCCCGTCCAATGTAGAGTTGCTAGCATACTGATAGAACATCAGAAGGGGTTGAGGTAAGGACATGGCTGTGATTGATCATTTACATAGATAAACATTTGGTGGAGGAAATTCTCTTGGGGAGATTAACTCAAGGAGACACTCTCCCAGGGGCATCTACCGTTGTTTTTATCTTTCCTTCTATGTATAAGTTATCATTACCTGAAGTTGCTTGGATAAACACAGTAAGAGTCAAGCATCCCAAAACTTAGTTCTCTGAGCTCTGAGAGCAAGCAAGGCCTTTTACCAATTTGTTCTCTGGGTTGTGAGAGCGAGCGAGACTTTTATTATAAATCCCACACCAAGTCCTCAGGTCAGGTCAGCTTGTCCTTCCCCATGGGGGTCCTGTCTCTTAAGTCATAACAGCTCGTATCAAAATCATGCATTTATGCTTTCTAGAATGTCTCATTTCGATGCTGAGTAGCTTTGCCACTCGCCCCCGGTCCGTCCCAGTTCTACAGCGGGACCTCCCTTTTGGGGTCTTAGGAACTTTAGCAACTGAAGCCTGAGTCAAAGAATTATGACCAAGTAATTATGCCCATCACACTCAGCTCCTGGGAGAGAACAAGACAGAGTCTCCTACCCTATGCCTGACTGTCTCCACCAGGGCCCAACAGCTGAAGACCACCGAGGCCCAGCCAAGGCCATGCTGAGAGCACTCTCCACACACTTGGATGAGCCTCACGCATAAAAGAACTGACAGAGGAACCCAGGTGTGTGGGACCCGGGACTGAGATCTCCAATTCTGCACAGTTTGGGACTGGACCTGCCAGTAACTAGACAGTTACACCCACCAACTGCCGTGTAACTCCAACAACGGCCAGGATCCAGAGATCATCACACTCAGCTCCTGGAAGCTTATCATCTTATCATCTCATTCCTAATTCGGTCAAACTGGCAGGCTACCAAATGTAACATGCCCACACGGCAGAGTCTGGCAAACTCCCCGTGATATACCCAATATGCCAAATACCAGTAACAATGATGGGTCTCATTCTCCTAACCCTGAAAAAGCCTTGAATATGGCACTTAAAAAAAAAAAATCTCAGGGCTAGGATGAAGAAGACGTTACTGGCACCTGCTCGAGGCAATCGACGAACAACAGGGTGGTCGTGATCGTGAATTATGCCCACCTCCTCCCCTCCCCTCTCTTCCCCCTCCTCTTCTCTCCTCCCTTCCCCTCTCCTCCCTTTCTTCTCCTCTCCTCTCCTCCCCTCCCCACGCTCCCTTCTCCTCTCCTCTCCTCCTCTTTTTTAAAGAGAGACTTGAGATATTGTATTTTATTTTATTTGGGGCCACACCCAGCAATGCTTAGGGGTTACTCCTGGCTCAACATTCAGGAATTACTCCTGGCAGTGCTGAGGGACCAATATGAGATTCTGGGGATCTAACCTGGCTTGGTCACATGCAAAGCAGGTGCCCTGCCCACTAAGCTATTGCTCCAGCCCTTCTTCCTTCACCTCTTCTCCTCTCCTCCCCTCCCCTCTCTTTTACTTCTTTTTCCCTGTTCCCTCATACCCTCTCCCTTCTCTGCCCCTCCATCCCATGCCCTCTCCTCTTCTCCTCTCCCCTCCCTTGCTCTCCTCTCCTTCCTTCCTCTTTTCCTCCTCTCTCCCCCACCCTTTTCTTTTTTTGAAACTATGTTACCACTAGAGCAATAGCACAGAGGGTAGGGAATTTGCCTTGCACGCAGCTGACCTGGGTTCGATTCTTCCATCCCTCTGGGAGAGCCAGGCAAGCTACCAAGAGCCTGGCAAGCTCCCTGTGGCGTATTCGATATGCCAAGAACAGTAACAACAAATCTCACAATGGTGAAGTTACTGGTGCCAGCTCGAGCAAATTGATGAACAACAGGAGGATAGTGCTACATAATTAGGCCCAGTAGTAGATATATTTCAGAGTCAACCAACTCCCAAATATTAGGAGCATATCATTAACGGTTTTTCTGTATTTAAACAAAGAACATTATAGTAAAATATTAAAAGGCTATAGGGGAAATAGAAAAGCAGGTACAAATACACAGCACTTCAAACACAAAAATACAAGGCAGTACAGAATACAAATACAAAGTTCATAATTACCAGAAAGTTTTGGCTTGTAAGTAATCAAAACTGACTTGGGGAACTGTTACAAAGAGAGGTAAAATACAAAGTAAAGGCTAAACTATAGACTTTCGCTAAATTAGTGATGTTAACGAGAGCAAGGTAAGCGGTAAAATTCTCTGGGTGGGAGAAAGAGGGCAATGCACTGATGAGGCCTAAGGTACTTAGGGTTAATATCCAACACAACGAAAAGGTTGAAGATAAACTTTAACTAAAAAATTAGGGATGCTGGCAAGGACACAACAAGCTTCTCTGGGTGGAGTAAAAGGGGCAATTCACTGATGAAGCCTAAAACACTTAGAGTTAATACCCAACATTGTGGTAAATGCTACTGTGGAAATGTATGGAGGAAAGTAGCATCAACTTTTGAAAATTTTATGTTATGAATTTCTTTGGGAAATAGTTTATCAGAGAATAGCATTTCAATTGTGATTTTCAAAAATCCATTTACCAGGGCTGAAGAGATAGTACACAATGAAGGGCACTTACTTACCTCGTACAACTAATTGGAGTTTGATCCGCCATTGCCCCCTAGGTCACCCAAGAGCACCAAGATTCCTGTGAGCAGACCCTAGAGTATGCTCTGAGTACTGCCAGGTGTTCCCCCCAAACCAAAATTCAATTCAAATAAAATCAATATACCTTATGAGTATGCGGATAAAAGTATTTGACATGATAAATGGAGATAGGGTCACCTGCCAGATTAATTCTTGCCATTTACCAAGATCTCTCATCAGCTCCAGTTCTTGTTCTCTTAGTTCCTTTCTTCCAAGAATAGGGCAGATAGTATTTAACATAAGATTATAAAAATACTCCATATGTATTCTAAGAGCTATTAAAATATGATGACAGATCACAACCTAATTTAACATTTTTTAATGTAACTTGGCTAACCAAGGAAATGCAAGCCACTCAGAACATCTGCAAAAAATTACACAGTGAGCCCAAAGAATGCCTAAATCATTCTTCTTATGATTTGAGCAAATAATTTAGATTAACCAGAATTTGTGGCATAAACGTTTAATCTTCAACAATAGCTTTAACAATACGACTTACCGCTTACTAACTTAAAAGGAACTAGCCTCCTACCTTACATTTACTGTAATAAATATGGCAACAAGTAAGTGTGATTTATTCAGTATATAAAATTCTGAAATCTCATGGATATTTTACAAATAGATAATATTTTTGAATTGTGAGTCCCAAGCTTGTCAAAGAACATAATTTAAGAATATTTTTTACAAATAAAATTTTCTCCAATTCACTTTCTGAGAATTTATATTTAACATGTAAAATATAGGGATTAGAGAATATATTGATTAAAAATTAATTAAAGTTACAGCAGTGTAAGAACAATTCAGGAAATAACTGGGTTAGTCTATTCAATACTGAAAAGGTAATCACAGATTAAAATAGGGCTCATATTAATGTCTATGTTAATCTGTAACTAATTTTCCATAGATATTTAAAACTTTAAAAAGGAAAATAACTGTTTCTTTGATACGATTACTTACTTATTAGTAAGTTTAGTTTGTGTTTATCAATGTGCCATTATTTTTAATAATGTTGTCTTTCTAACTTTGGCCAAGTTTTAACTGAGCTTAAATATCTGTGAATGTTTCTACTTTTGGTAATCCTTAAGTAATTGTTGGATTTAGTTCTTATATCAAGGTCTTCACTTGAATTAACTTCTATGCGTGGTTTCAAATAAAGTTCTGAATTTGTTAATTTACATGTGACTGATTAGCTACCTATATACTTGAGTATCTATCTCTGGATTTTCAATTCTATTTTACTGGTCTGAGAGTTTGCCTTTATTCCAGTACCATGCACTCTTGAATTTTATAGTTTTATAGTATAATTTAAAATTGGGGAAGAAGAGGTTTCCTTAACCTCTTTATCCCTAGGATTTTGTTTTTGCTGTTGAGGGAGGGTTGTTATAACACCATATACATTTTAATACATTTGGCCTAAGTCTCTAAAAATTGTATGGGTATTTTTATAGGAAGTGCTTTGAATCTACATTGTATTTTGGTAAGATTGTCATTCTGACAATATTAATCTTTCCAATCCAAGAACAGGGGATGTGTTTTCATTTCCTTATGGGGGCGTGCATTTTTTCAGTAGTGGTTTACAGGTTTTTTTTGTATAAATCTTTCACCTCTCTTGTTAAGCTGATTCAAAAATACATGAGCTTATAAAGGACACTTATGAATGGGATTTTTAAAATCCTTCTCTCTCTTTGATTTCATTGCTTTAAGATAGAAAAGCCATGCAATTTGCCTGTTAGGTAGGTAGTATTAGGCTGAGTGAAACCAATCAGAAGTAGAGAGACAGATACAGAATGATCTCTTTTATAAATGTAATATAAATAAAGCATAGTATGGAATAACAAATGGTGAAAAACAACAGAACCTTAGAATTGGTGTATAAAACTGATCTTACCTTAAGACAGGGCGAGGGGTGCTCGATTATGAGACATTGAGATAGGTCAACATTCTAGTGAAGGGTGTGAGTTTGGGCTATTGTGTGCATAAAACCCTAAAAATATTGTAGTCAACAATGCTCTAAATTTAAAAAAAATGTATGTGGGAGTGGGAGGCAGGGAAAGTCTGTGTCTATGTACCTTTCCAAAGGGACTACAATGTATATTCAGAATGAATCTCACCTTCTTTGTCAATCTGCTAGTGTTCTTTATCATGGAAGCATAAAGCTGCTTAGCTATATTGTAAGAAAATAACTCACCATTTCTTGGAAATAAGAAATTACTGATGTCATAAATGTTTATATACAGATTTCTGTGCATGTGTGAGGCAAGGTAGTTTTATTGAATGAAACTTTATAAAAAGATGTGAGATGAGAAAGCGGGAAAATGTGCTTGAAAGAGAACACACCAGAGAGTGGGAGTATGATTGGGACAGAGAAGAGACCACTATGGCAATGGGAGTTGGAAATGATCACCCTGGACAAGAGCTGAGTATTGAAAGGAGGTCAAGAGATATGTATTATATCCTGTCAGGAACAGTATTGCAAACCACAGTAACTAAAAAAGAAAATGAAAGAGAGAGAGAGAGAGAGAGAGAGAGAGAGAGAGAGAGAGAGAGAGAACCTATGTAGCGAAGAAACAGAGACCAGTAATTGAGCTATGTGTTCAGGGGGAACACAGGCTTAAAGAGCAAATCTTAAATATTTTTCTTAATTGCTGAAATGCATGAGTGTTAGAAAACTAAATAATATTGGGGCCAGAGAGAGTGGAAAATTAAATTGTCATGCAGCAATTAATGAATCTAGTATTTATAACTCAGAGGTCCCAAGTTTCTAGCAACTTCATTATTATCTCTCTTTTTTGTTTGTTTGTTTGTTTGGTATTAGAGTCACACAAAATATTGCTCAGGACTAACTCCTTGTTCTGCAATCAGGGATCACTCCTGGTGGATTCCTGGGACCATGGCGTGCCAGGAACTAAACTCAGGTGAATCTGCCACACACTAGTGATGTGACTCAGCTTCAACAATGAATCAATAGGCGAAGACTTTAATCTTGAAAATTGACACTCTGATCTTGCTTCCCTTCCAAACACTGCACTTTTAAAAGTTTACAATGGAGAACACAGACAGACAGACAGACACACACACACACACACATACACACACACACACACACACACACACACACACACCTTGCTTTCTCTCCTTTATAGTACTTCTTTTTCTGTTAATTTCTCCAAAAGATTCTTTGCCTAATATTTTTAGTTACTGCCTTTGCGTGTGTGTGTATGTGTGTTTATGTGTGTTTCCCTTTGAAGTGGGGAGGGGTATAGATCACCAGGTTTAAAAATTGCAGATCAGATTTAAAAGAGATTCGAAATAACGCTGCCAGAAGCCAGCTCCTCCACTGATTTAGAATCAGTGAAATGTGTGACAGGAAAGCCTCTATGTTGGCAATCGGATTTGATACATGTTTCAAGAGAAAAACATGAAGCTCTCCTCCCATGGTTTGCAGATACAAATCACTAAAAAGATCTCTAGGCTAAAAGCTGCAGACCCTGCCTTCTCCTTCATCCTCCCTAGGAGTGGAGACATAGATTTCAAAATTAGACATGTCAAAGCTTTCACAATTCATTGCTAAAGCACATGCCTAAAACTGTCTCTTATTGAAAAAATATATTAATTATATTTCTCTCTTTTTATCATGTAAATTTAGAGCTCATGAAAGGAACCAGATGGACAGCTTTTGGAAATGAATCTTTCGTTTGATTAAAAGACAAGGAATAAAGTTTGTACTTCCTCTATCTATGAAAAGCTTCTTCCAAAAACTTTTTGCTGTGTTGAAATAGTTGGAAGTTATGAGTGCCAAGTTTTCACTTTATGTGTGTATATATGTTGGGAGCAATTGTTAGTGCCAGCAGCAATCTAAGTTTTCTAGTAAATATTATATTGACTGGATTTTTGCACCTTTGATGAAAACATTTCAGCTCATTAAACAGCATTCCATATATCAGAAGAATTCTAAACTTTAAAAAAATTAAGAAAATTAAACATTCTTAGGAATAGGGATATAGCTCAAAGACTAAAATTCACACATTGCATGCAGGAAGAGGTCTAGGCTCAATCTCTGGCACTACAAGTTCCACAGAGCACAGCCCAGAATGAATCCTGAGCACTGACGCAGGAGCAACCTCTGAGTCTTGCTGGTTGCAGCCCCAAAACAAAACAAAAAAAAAGAAAGAAAAAAATTATTTCTTATTCTGAAATATATTATGAGATTAAAAATTTCCAGTAATTTTTCTTATAAAAATGACTAATGGAAATATATATTTATTCCTTACTTTTATCTTGGCTGGTTGATTTCATGATAAAGCAGAATTCATGACATTACAAATCCCATGAATTTCATTTGATAGAAGTTCTACTGCTTTTCCTAGGTAACTGTTAAGATTAGTTTACTCAAGAATTTTATTTTTTTAAGATTTTATTATTGAATCACTGTGAGATAGATTGTTACAAAACTGTTTATAATTTTGTTTCAGTCATACAGTGTTCCAACATCCCTCCTCCCAACAGTGTATATTTCCCAGCACTAGTGTCCCCAGTTTCCCTCCCATCACCTCCCCCTTTCCCCCACCCTGTGTCGTCTAGGGCAGGTCTTCTCCTCCTCCTCCTCCTCCTCCTCCTCCTCCTCCTCCTCCTCCTCCTCCTCCTCCTCCTCCTCTTCCTCCTCCTCCTCCTCCTCCTCCTCCTCCTCCTCCTCCTCCTCCTCCTCCTCCTCCTCCTCCTCCTCCTCCTCCTCCTCCTTCTTCTTCTTCTTCTTCTTCTTCTTCTTCTTCTTCTTCTTCTTCTTCTTCTTCTTCTTCTTCTTCTTCTCCCTTTACCTACTTTTAACACTTAGTACTTGTCCAGAGTGATCATATTCACCTATTATTGTCATCCTGGTCCCTTATCTATCTTATCTACCCTCTGCTCTACACATGCTTAGGTTGATTTCAATCATTGACCAATTTTCCTAGACCCTTTACTCCAGGCTATGGGTATCTCTTCTAATATATATATATATATATATATATATATATATATATCTCATAAATGAATGATAGCACAGAGGTAGAGCATTTGCTTTGCATGCAGCTGCCCTGGCCGAGCCAGGTTCAATTTCTCTGCCCTCTCAGAGAGCCCGACAAGCTACCGAGAGTATCTTGTCCACACAGAAAAGCCTGGCAAGCTCTCCGTGACGTATTCAATATGCCAAACACAGTAACAACAAGTCTCACAATGAAGACATTACTGGGCCCGCTCGAGCAAATTGATGAACAACCAGAGGACAATGCTCCAGTGCTACCACAAGTGAAAGCAGTGATTCTATATCTGTCCCTCTCTGACAATTTGACTCAACATAATACTCTCCAAGTATATCCATTTATAGGAAAGTTTCATGACTTCATTTTTCCTAATAGCTGAGTAGTAATCCATTGTGTAGAAGTTTCATAGTTTTTTAATCCATTCATCTGTTCTTGGGCACTCAGGTTATTTCAGATACTGGCTGTTGTGAATAGTGCTTCAATTCTCAAAAAATTAGAAATTGAGCTCTCATTTGACCCAACAATACCACTCCTGGGAATATATCCCAGAGAGGCAAAAATGTATAGTCGAAGTGACATATGCACTAGTTTGTTCATTGCAGCACTCTTTACAATAGCCAGAATCTGGAAAAAACCTGAGTGCCCAAGAACAGATGACTGGTTAAAGAAACTTTGGTATATCTACACAGTGGAGTACTATATAGCTGTTAGAAAAGATGAAGTCATGAAATTTACATACAAGTGGTACTACATGGAAAGTATCATGCTAAGCAAAATGAGTCAGAAAGAGATGGATAGATATAAAAAAGATTGCATTCATCTGGGGGACATAAAGTAACAAAATAGGAGATTAATACCCAAGAAGAGCCGAGATCAGTACCAGGAGGATTATTCCATGGCTTAGAGGCCAGCCAGGGATTCTAGGGGAAAGGGCAGCTCAGATAGAGAAGGGAGCACCAAATAAAAGGTGTTGGGAGGATCCTCCCAGGAGGGGAGATGCATGTTGAAAGTAGACTATGGACCGAACATGATTGCCACTCAATGCTTCTTTTGCAGACCACAACACCTAAAAGGAGAGAGAGAACAAAAGGGAATGCCCTGCCACAGAGGCAGGGTGGGATGGGGAGTATGGGGGTGGGAGGGATACTGGGATCCGTAGTGGTGGAAAATGGGCACTGGTGGAGGGATGGGTATTCGATCATTGTATAACTGAAACCCAAGCACAAAAATTTGTAAGTCTACAACTGTACCTTATGGTGTTTCACTAATAAAAATTTAAAAAAAAAAAAGGAAAAAAAGAAGTTTTCCTTGCTCCACTTTACATTTCTTGCTTCTTTATCAAAGGTTAAATGATCATATATTTGAGGGTGTGTGTCAGGATATTTAACCTTATTCCATTGTTCTTGGGTCTGTTTTCAAGCCACTGCTTTGTAGTACAGTTTGAAATTAGGGAAGGTGATTCCTCTTATCTTCTTTTTTCCCAGAATTGCCATAACTATTTGTGACTAACATTGTTTAATATGAATTTCAGAAGTGTTTTGTCTATTTCTTTGAAAAATGTCATTGGTATCCTTTTAGGGACCACATTGAATCTGTATAATGTTTTGGAAGTATTGCCATTTTGACAATGTTGATTATCCCAATCCATGAGTGTTTCCATTCCCTTGAATCTTCTTGTATTTCTTGAAGTAGCATTTTGTAGTCTTCTTTGCATAAGTCCTTTGCCTTATTTATTATGCTGATTCCAAGGTACTTGGTTTTTTTTTCTGAGGCATGATTGTGAACAGATTTGTTATTTTAATATCACTTTTTTCTCTTCCCCTTTTATTATTTGTATAAAGGAAAGCCACGGACTTTGTGTATTGATTTTGTAACCTGCCACTCTACTATACAAATCTAATGTTGCTAGGAGGTTTTTGCTAGAGACTCTAGAATTCTGTAAGTACAGTTTCATGTCATCTGCAAACAGTGAGAGTTTGACTTCTGCTTTCCTATTTAGAAGTCCTTAATGTCTTTTTCTTCCCTTACTTCTATAGCAAGTACTTCCAGTACTATATTAAGTAGTAGTGGAAAGAATGGGCATCCTTATCTTGTCCTTGATCTTAAAGAGAAGGGTTTTATTTTTTTCCCATTGAGAATAATGTTTGCCATGGGCTTGTGGTAGATGGCTTTGACTATATTGAGGAAAGTTCCTTCAATTTCCATTTTCTTGAGTTTTCATCATAAAAGGGTGCTGGATCTTATCAAATGCTTTCTCTGCATCTATTGATATGCTCATGTGGTTTTTATCTTTTCTTGTATTGATATGACAAATTGTGTTGATTGACTTGCAAACGTTAAACTATCCTTTTATCCCTGAAAAGAATCCCACTTGGTCATGGTGTATGATCCTTTTGATGAGACATTGGATTCTATTTGCTAATATTTTGTTGGAGATCTTTGCATCTATGTTCTTCGGGGGGCATTGGCCTTTAATTTGTGTGTGTGTGTGTGTGTGTGTGTGTGTGTGTGTGTGTGTGTGGTGTCTCTGTCTGCTTTTGGTATCAGGGTGTTATGTACTTAATAGAAACCATTTAGGAGTGTTTCTGTTTCTTCAATTCTCTTTAAAACTTGAAAAGAACTGGCAATAGGTCCTCTTTGAAGGTTTGGAAGAATTCAATAGCAAATTCACCTGGTCCTGGGCTTTTGTTTCTGGGAAAATTTCTGATTACTGTTTCAATTTCCTTGATAGTAATAGGCCTTTCAGGTATTTCAAATCATCTTGGTTCAGCCTTAGGAGGTTATAGAAATCCAGGAATCTGTTCATTTCTTCTAGGTTCTCTTGTTTCATGGCATATAGCTTCTCAAAGTAATCTCTGATTATCTTTTGAATTTCTGTAGTTTCTGTTGTGATGTCTCCCTTTTCATTTCATTTCTGATTTGGTTTATTAGCTCTCTCTCTGTGAGTCTTGCTAATAGTTTATCGATTTTGTTAATTGTTTCAAAGAAGCAGCTCTTGGCTTCATTGATCTTTTGGATTGATTTTTGGGATTCTAGCTCGCTGATTTCTATTCTAAGTATTATTATTTCTTTCTTCCTGCCTGGTTTGGGCTGCTTTTGTTGGTCATTTTCAAAGATCTTAAGCTGTGAAATCAAGCTATTTATGTGAGCCTTTTCTTCCTTCCAAATAAACGCTTGCAGAGCTTTAAACTTTCCTCTTAACACTGCTTTAAGCTGTGTTTCACAAGTTCTGGTAGATTGCGTCCTCATTCTCATTTTTTTTCCCAGAGATCTTTTGATTTCTTCCTTGACTTCCTCTTTGACCCCCTGGTTCTTTAGCAATGATCTGCTTAATTTCCACGTGTTTGATCTGATACTCTGTTTCTGCGTTTAATTAACTTTTATTATCAGCACATTATGGTCTGAAAATATAGTTGATACAATGTCTATCCTCTTGATTTTATTGAGGTATTTTTTGTGGCCCAGCATGTGGTTTATCTGGAAAATGTACCATATGCACTGGAAAAGAATGTATATTTGGTTTTTTGGGATGAAAAGATCTGTATATGTCTTATTAGCTCAGTCTCTTCCATTTCTTCCTTCAAAACTCCTTGCTGAGTTTTAATCTTGCTTATCTATTTGCTCGAGCGGGCCCAGTAGCATCTCCATTGGAGATTTTGTTGTTACTGTGTTTGGCATATCGAATACATCATGGGTGGCTTGCCAGGCTCTGCCGTGCGGGCGAGATACTCTCGGTAGCTTGCCGGGCTCTCCGAGAGAGGCAGAGGAATCGAACTCGGGTCGGCCACGTTGGCTGCGTACAAGGCAAACGCCCTACCACTAAGAGGTGATAAGGCAGTGTTAAATTCTCAGACTACTCTTGTGTTGCTATGGATGTCCTTCTTAAAGTCTATTAGCATTTGTTTTAAGTATTTTGCTGACCCCTCATTATGTGTTTAGGAGTGTAACTTTTTTTGATGTACATATTCCTGCATTATTAAAAAGTGCCCTCTGCTGTTCCGTCAAACCTTTTCAGCCTGAAATCTATGTTGATGGGTCCAGAATGGCCAGCCCAGCTTTTTTTTGTAGAAGTGTTTTTTTTTTTTAATTAGTTTCCGTCATTTGACTTTAAGTCTGTGTTTGCTTCAACTGTTCAATGTTTCTTGTAGTCAGAAGAATTTGGAATTCAGTTGTTTTGTCCATTTTGCCACTCAGTGTCTCTTAATTGGCGCATTTAGACTACTGATATTGAGAGGAATTATTGTCATGAAGTTTTGTGCCATCTTTCTGTAGAAGTTTGTTGTGTTTGTGGGATTTGTTTTGTCTTACAGTATTCCCTTCAGTTCTTCTTTTAAGGTTGGTTTTGAGTCTATAACATTCCTCAGCTACTTTTAATACATGAAATAGTGTATCGTTCCTTCAAGTCTGAATGAGAGTCTTGCTAGAAAAAGTATTCTTGGTGAGGCATTCATTTCATTGATTTTTTTTTTCACTATATCCCACCACTGTCTTCAGGCCCAGGTGTTTTCATCTAATATGTCTACTCTAAATCTAAGGGATGCTCCTTTGAATGTGATTTTCTTCTTCGCCCTTGCTGTTTTTGTAGTATTTTGTCACTAACTATGGTATTTGTCTTTCTGATTATGATACATTTCAGAGACTTTTTATTGGCTCTTTTAGCTGATACCCTTTGGGCTTCTTCGACCTGGATACCTACCTGCATTATTCAGCTCTGGGAACTTTCCAGCAATGATGTCATTAACTGTTACTACCTTATTGGTGTTGCTTCCCTGTCCTTTTGGTACTCTGATGAATATTATGTTGTTCCTCTTGGATTCATCCCATAAGTCTCTTACTTGCCCTTATGTTATTCTGAGTTCCTTTTCCATCTTCTGTTTTTGCCTGTGTGCTTTCTGCAGCTCATCTTCTTGCTCACTGATTTTATCTTTGGCTGCTGTCATTCTACTGTTTAGGGCACCCACTGAGTTTTTATTTTATTTTTTTAGTTTTTTTATAAATTTATTTATTGAATCACCGTGAGACCAGTTACAAAGCTTTAGGTTTAAATCTCAGTCATACAATGATAAAACACCTGTTCCTTCACCAGTGCCCATTTTCCACCACCAAAAAACCCAATATACCCTCCATCCCACACCCTCCCCCTATCTGTGGGTCTGATGATTTCCACATTATTCTCTCTCTACTTTGATTTAATTCAATATTTTGACCCCAGACCCACCATTATTATTTCGGATTTTACCCCAACACTCGGATATGCCAAAAAGGCAACCATAGACAATTTGTTTTCTATTGCTGGCTATGAATGACATATGATGTCACACAGCCACAATAGTGGCGGTATGATTTTGGAATTCTGAAATTTTAGCAATTAAATATGGAGGGATTTCTAACAAAACCTGTTGGGTTCCAAGATTTGCCTCTGAGTCTCTGGGATCATGCCTGTTAAGTGGCTTGATCAGGAGCCAGAGAGGCCGTTCAGGGGTGGCCACTCGGGGTCTCATTGGGGCAGGGAGCAGAGGGCCGGCTGCACCCCTATCCCATGAGGCCCCATGTATCTCATCACTTCGGGCCTAAACCTGACTGTACAATGATCTCTGGAGGATGTCGGCCATTGGACGCCAGGGGAATGGGCCAAGGCACAAAAACTATTCCAACCTGGGGTGGCCCAGCACCAGTAACCTACTGCTGGGACTGGATGCATATCTGCCAAAAGCCACTGGGTTCCAAGATTTGTTTCTAAGTCTCTGGGATCATGGCCATTAAGCAGTTCAATCAGAAACCAGAGAGGCCTTGCCTCCAATTATATAACTGAGCCAGAGGTGGTTTGTGGGTGCGTTTCCCACATACCTAACTTTTGGCCGTTTACTTTCTTGGTAAACTTTGCCCCAAGTTGTTGGGGTCTGGCCAAAGGCATAGAAGCAATTTTGGCCTATTTAAAGTCTGAAGGAAACATCAGGCTGCTGATGCACTCTCCTCATAGGTACAGAGAGTCCTACTGGTGGCACCATGCTTCCCCACCCCCACTGAGTTTTTAATTTTATCTATTGAAGTTTGTATTAATTACACTTCTGTTTATAGTTTTCTTATCTGCTCTCATTTCTTCCTGTATTTTATTGACTGACAGCTCCACTATTTTTCATATACTTCTGTATTTTATTGTCCATTTGACTGTTTCTTTTGAGCTCATTAAGCATCTTCACCATTTTATCTCTGAATTCTTTATCAGCAGAGAGACCTACTGGTGGCACCATGCTACCCCACCCCCACTGAGTTTTTAATTTTATCTATTGAAGTTTTTATTAGTTACACTTCTGTTTATAGGTTTCTTATCTGCTCTCATTTCTTCCTGTATTTTATTGACTGACAGCTCCACTATTTTTTCATATACTTCTGTATTTTATTGTCCATTTGACTGCTTCTTTTGAGCTCATTAAGCATCTTCACCATTTTATCTCTGAATTCTTTATCAGCGAGATTATGTATGTAGGTATTCCTTGTCGAGGATTCAGGGCTCTTTACTTCATCCACACCTTGTGGTGGGGTTCTGCTATGTTTTCACATGATACTGTAGTAGTATGGAGGTGGATTCCTCTAGTTCATTATCAGTGTCCTCCTTTCACTTCTAGGGAGAATTCCGGATGAGATTGGTTGATAGTGATTTTCTTTTTTCTCTTCAAGGATATTACCTCCTCTTTGGTGCTCTTGTATGACTTATGTGGGACTCCTAATGTTTATTTGGTGATTTAGATTGAGTTTGTACAGATTCTTGTGTTTATTACTGCTATGATCAATTTGGGGGATAGTTTGATTGGAGTAGGCTTTTGGACTATTGACCTAATATGATTGGGGTACTCAGGCTGCCCTCATAAGAGTTCAGTATGGGAGACTTAGATTTGTGTGCAATGTACTATGAAAGGGGAAATTAACAAGAAGCCCCGTTCCCTGCCACCAACATACCTGTGCAGGGAGGGGCCCCACATTAGCACAATATCCTAGAACCACTGGGGTCCCCTTTAACCTAGGCACCCATTTGGTCACCTGTCGAATCAAGAATTTTATTCTTAAGTAATGATAATATGCTAAATTTGTCTGGTTAGTGACACTTAAGTTGTGAACTTCCTCCAGAAATTGGAAACTAGGGCCAGGAGAGAGAGTACATTGTAAGGCACTTGTGTTACAAGTGGCCAATCCAGATTCAATACCCTGCGTCACATACGGGCACGCAACACTGCTAGGTTTGATACCTGATCATAGAGCCAGGAGAAAGCTCCAAGCACTACAGACTGTGGTTCAAAACCATAAAGAATAGGAGAAACTTCCTGTCATATGGAATAGAATTGAATATGGCACTCACTGATGATGTATGTAGTTGTCCTCTACGAGATTAAAAAAGGTTAGAACCATATAGCAATTAATAATAATTGCTAATCACAATAGTCACAAACTGACTTATTGACTTATTTAATAATAATAATAATAATCACAAACTGGCTTATTAACTTATTTTCTAATAAATCTATTTGACATTATTTTCAGTTTTTTGCACCAAGTAATCTAAAAAAATTGTTATATACCTGAAAATCGGGGGGAGGACGGAACAACCTCCTTTATAACAGGGAAGATAGGATAATTACCACAATAATGTTCAAGTACAAAATAAAATTTAATGTGATATATTTAGATGCCAGACCTGAAAACTAAGATATGTAAATGAGAACAGGTAGTATGTATATTGTATTAAATGATTTGAATGTCTTGATTTACATAGGATAAAATTATAGCAACTAATCACTACAAATTGACTTTTGTTGATTTATCTTCTGATGATTCCTTTAAGTTTTGTTGGAGTAAGCAATGTGAAATAAATTTGTATGTGCTTGACAAAGGTAGAGGCTGGGGAATGGCAAAAACCTGGGGCACTGGTGGTAGCATTGGTGTTGCAACACCACACGCCTGAAAGAATTCTATTTTGAAAAACGTTGTGAATCACGATGTCTTTATTAAAAATAATGGATGGATATATACTAAAAATCAATAAGCAGGACAAAAGACAAATAAATTGAAATTAATTTTTACTTGACTACTATTTTTGTTTATAGGAAGGCTCAAAACCTTAGTCTACAATTTCTTGTTTTAATCAAAACCCTGATATCTCCAAGCCTACTCAAATCGGGGCTGAGCATCCTCCACCCAGATCCTCCACCTTCCAGTAGGCAGGGGTCACACCCCCCAACTGGTCGCCTGGCACCGTGTAATCCCATCAGTGGTCAAGATCCAGAGACTATAAAACCCAGCTCCTGGAAGAGAACAGCGCAGAGTCTCCAGCCCCTGCACCTGGCTATCATCGCCGGGGCCCCTTGGAGGGGGGCGGTTGAGTTTCCCTCCCCGCCCTGACCAGAGCTCCTGCAGCCGAAGACCTCCAAAACCAGCTACCACCATGCTGAGACCACTCTCCACACGCATGAAGGTACTGGCAGAGGAACAAAGGCATGCGGGTCCCAGGGCTGAGATCTCCAAGCCTGTTCCAATGGGGCTGAGCATCCTCCACCCAGATCCTCTACCTTCCAGTAGGCAGGGGTCACACCCCCCAACTGGCCTCCTGGTGCCATGTAATCCCATCAACGGCCAAGATCCAGAGACTATAAAACCCAGCTCCCGGAAGCGCGCGGCCACATTGCCGCGCAACATCTTATCTCATTCTTACTTTGGACAAACCCGGCAGGCTACCGAATGTAACCTGCCCACATGGCAGAGTCTGGCAAACTCCCCATGGCGTACCCAATATGACAAATACCAGTAACAACGATGGGTCTCATTCTCCTAAGTCTGAAAGAGCCTTGAATATGGCACTTTTTAAAAATCTCAGGGCTTGGACAAAGGAGATGTTACTGGGGTCTGCTCGAGGCAATCGACAAACAACAGGATGGTCGTGATCGTGTGAAGGCTGGAGCGATAGCATAGCGGTAGGGCGTTCGCCTTACAAGTGGCCAACATGGCCGACCCAAGTTCGATTCGTCCGCCCCTCTCGGAGAGCCCGGCAAGCTACCGAGAGTATTCGATATGCCAGACACAGTAACAACAAAGTCTCCAATGGAGACGTAGCTGGGCCCGCTCGAGCAAATCGATTTATATACTTCAAATTATTCTGTATTTGTAAGATCTACGTTTTATTCCTTAGAGTTAATTTCCAACAAACAAGGGTTAGAAATGAATGGTGACAATACCAAGACTCTAGATTATAAAACTGAGTTTACCAAACAGGCTCCAGGAAAGGGGGAGAATAAAGAGGTAGAGAAGTAAGACAAGGACAATGGTGGAGGGGATGGGTAACTTTGGTAGTGGTGAGGTGGGAGAAAGTTTAGTCAATATTAAACACACTAAAATTACTATGAATGTGTTACTTTAACTACAACAATTAACATTTTTTAAAGAATCATTTTCTAGACTGCTAAAGCTTTCATTAGTTGTGATTTGAGATGGATTTGGAACTGCACTAAAATAATTTACTTTACATGTTAATTACTTGATCACCTAACATTATGTGGTTTTAATTCTGAAGGTTTTTTGAGCTGTTCCTTTAGCAGAATTGATTTTCATGGTACTAAGTATAGAAAATTGTGCTTTCTTTGAAATGTATTCATTGCGATCATTTCAGAACTTTCCATCTTCTAAAATGTTGCCAATTTTATACAAAATCTCCCTCACCTACATCCTTTGGAAGTTCCAGTATGGGGTAGAGATCTCAGCTATCTCCTTTGTTATTATATTCTCAACACTTACAAAATGAACTCAGAACAACTACTCATTATAAATTTATAATTTGAGTGAATTTCTGGAGAAATAAATATGCAAAATACATGTAAACATAGAGCTAGACACATTAGATTTATAAATAGTATAAAAGTAAGGAGTTGGATGAGAACACACTCATTGTGACCAGTGGTGGCCCTGATGTTGGAGGCCTTCAACACCGCCAAAGTGGCCTAAATACCTACACTCCAACAGCAGGGACTGAGCAGTATTGCATCTTCCCACAGAAAGTAGGAAGGAAGAAAGAAAGAAAGAAAGAAAGAAAGAAAGAAAGAAGGAAGGAAGGAAGGAAGGAAGGAAGGAAGGAAGGAAGGAGAGAGAGAGAGAGAGGGAGGGAGGGAGGGAGAGAGAGAGACAGAGAGAAAGAAAGAAAGAAAGAAAGAAAGAAAGAAAGAAAGAAAGAAAGAAAGAAAGAAAGAGGGAGGAAGGAAAAAATAAAGAAAAGAAAGAGGGAGGAAGGAAAGAAGAAAGGAAAAAAAGGAAAAATTAAATTAAAACAAAATTAAACTGAAAACTGATATTATTGGTTGCTTGATATTGTGCTTTAGCAGAGTACTAATATATAGAATATTTTTGTTTTATTCTTAGTTAATTCTGTGAAATAAGTCTATATTTAAGCACTTGTAAAAATTGATATTAAAATATGTGTAGGCAGGTGACGTTTCTAAGATAATTTAACTATTGCACTGTCCTCCCGTTCATCAATTTACTCGAGCGGGCCCAGTAATATTGTGACACTTGTCGTTTGGCATATCTGATACGTCATGGGTAGCTTGTCAGGCTTTGCCATGTGGGCGAGATACTCTCGGTAGCTTGCCGGGCTCTCCAAGAGGAGTGGAGGAATCTAACTCAGGTTGGCCAGGTCAACCGCATGCAAGGCTGTGTGCTCTACCTGAAGCAAAATGTTTATGGGAAATTAAGCCCCTCTGTAGAGGGGCTGAAGCTAAAGGACAGCTGACAAAGGGCTTGTCTTGCATACATCTGACCTTGATTTGATTCCCAGCACCCCACAGGGTCTCCCAACAATGATGTCTCATTGTTTTGATTTGCATTTCCCTGATGACAAGAGATATTGAGCATTTTAAAATACCTTTGGTATGTCTTTGAGGAATTACAACAATAAAAGGTTAATATAGAATTTTCTTAGCAACAGTGACAATTTAAAGGTATACAATGATTTACTTTTATTTTATTAGATTATTTAGGTTGGGGATGGTATTTGTTTTGGGGCTACACCCAGAAGTGCTCAGGGCTTACTCTTGGCTGTACACTCAAGTACCACTCCCGGTCGGGCTCATGCGACCTTATGGGATGCTGGAAATTGGACCCAGTCTGATGACGTGCAAGGCAAATGTCCTACGCACTATACTATCTCTCCATTCCTAAAATGATTTAGTTTCATTTTACTTGTTTTTACAATGTTTAATGATACATCTAATTTTATTAGAATACACTAACATACACCTCAGAGACCTGGGCCCTATGAAAACAGGAAGAGAATGCTATTCAGATCACCCAAAGAGGAATCGAAAGAGCTATGCTTGGAGTATCACACTTCACTCCAGTGAGAGAAGGAATCTGGAGTTCCGACCTCCATTGACAATAGAAGATCACAGATGTGGCCTTGTTTGCCAAGGTGTTGAAAATCAGATAGGCTGGACACTTAATACAATTTGGAGACAAACACTGGACTAGAGCCGTTACTGACTGGATTCCACAGGACATCAAAAGAACACCTGGCCGCCCACCTACGAGATGATCGAACTTCTTCATCAAGACCCTGATGTTTGATGCTCTTCATGTTCCTGGAGTGAGCAGACGCCATTGGGCAACATTAGCATGCGACAAGGTCAAATGGAGACATCATTGGTGCCTGGTCGAGCAAATCAACGAACAATGGGATGACAAGTGATTACAAGTGATATTTGTGTATATGTATATATGTTTATATATATGTACATAAACACATATATCTGTATCTATTTAATCAGTTGCATTTCTTGTTTCCAAATTTATTCTATTATGCCTTACTGAATTTTCTTTATATTAGGAATTTATTTACTTTTAATTTATTTGTTTTGTTTTGGGGGCATACCGAGTGGTGCTCAGGAATTACTCCTGGCTTTCTACTCAGGAATCATTCCTGTCATGCCCAGGGAACGCATGGCCTACCAGGGATCTAGGTCAACTATGGGCAAGACAAGCACCCTAACTGTTGTACTATTCTATGGCAACCAGGAGTTTATTTATTTACTTACTTATTTTTGATTTTTAGCCCACATCCCATGGGGCTCACTAGACCATGTGGTGCCAGGGATTGAACACAAGCTTTCAGCATCAACGTAGGCCTTAGAGACTTTTCCCTTAACTCCTGTTCCTCTTAAAAACTTACAGAAATTCAAATTATGCACACTTGCTCCAGGGAACTTTAAAAGTTGAACTTATAAAAAATTAGGTCCTGACTATCTTAAACTAAGAAGCTTCTGCACCTCCAAAGAAACAGTGACCAAAATACAAAGACAGTCTACAGAATGGGAAAGGATATTCACCGAATACACATCTGACAAGGGGTTGATATCCAGGATATACAAAATACTGGTTAAACTCCACAAGAAGAAAACATCCAACCCCATCCAAAAATGGGGCAATGAAATGAACAGAAACTTTCTCAAAGAAGAAATCCGAATGGCAAAAAAGCACATGAGAAAATGCTCTACATCATTAATCATCAGGGAGATGCAGATCAAAACCACAATGAGATACCATCTCACACCTCAGAGACTGGCCCACATTCAAAAGAACAAAAGCAACCGATGCTGGCGTGGATGTGGCGAGAAAGGGACACTCCTTCACTGTTGGTGGGAATGTCCACTGGTTCAGCCCTTCTGGAAAACAGTATGGACGATTCTCAAAAAATTAGAAATTGAGCTCCCATTTGACCCAGCAATACCACTCCTGGGAATATATCCCAGAGAGGCAAAAATGTATAGTCGAAGTGACATCTGCACTTGTTTGTTCATTGCAGCACTCTTTACAATAGCCAGAAACTGGAAGAAACCTGAATGCCCAAGAACAGAGGACTGGTTAAAGAAACTTTGGTACATCTACACAATGGAGTACTATGTAGCTGTTAGAAAAGATGAAGTCATGAAATTTACATACAAGTGGTACAATATGGAAAGTATCATGCTAAGCGAAATGAGTCAGAAAGAGAGGGATAGACATAGAAAGATTGCATTCATCTGGGGGATATAAAGTAACAAAGTATGAGATTAATACCCAAGAATAGCTGAGATCAGCACCAGGACGATTACTCCATAACTTAGAGGACAGCGGGTATCCTAGAGGAAAGGGCAGTTCAGATAGAGAAGGGAGCACCAAATAAAGGATGTTTGGAGGATCCTCCCAGGAGGGGAGATGCATGTCGAAAGTAGACTATGGACTGAACATGTTTGCCACTCAATGCCTCTTTTGCAGACCACAACACCCAAAAGGAGAGAGAGAACACAGGGGATTGCCCTGCCACAGAGACAGGGGGGATGGGGGGATGGGGGTGGGAGGGATATTATCCATGGTGGTGGAAAATGGGCACTGGTGGAGGGATGGGTATCTGATCATTGTATAATTGAAACCAAAGCACAAAAAATTGTAAACCTACAACTGTAAAAAAAAAAAATAAAATAAAATAAAGGGGAAAAAAAAATTAGGTCCTGAAAGATAAGGCTAAATAATAACTTAAAAAGCATGATTAAATTAGCTCCGCATTTGGTGTTGGGCTTTCAAAGCAATAGCAAAATACAGTTCACACAAAATCAATAACTAAATCCATAAGTACCTCACCAAAAATAAATTATTCCTTAGATAATATCCTCATCTTTTTTTCTGATTTTAAGAGTGCATATTGGAAGTCTTAGAGAGAAGGTATTTTGTTTCTTCTCTTTCATATTTTAAAACCTTCTTCAGTAAAGTGTAGTAACATTGCACTGGGATGGAACTGAACTCCTAAAACATACACTCTACTGCAAACCAACACTGTCTCAATTAAAAACACAAGCGAGTACACTTGCAAATAAACAAATACATGCTGCTTTATTCATGCAACACCAAACTGGAATACCATTAACTTTCCAAAGCGTAGAATAATTAGCTATGTTTCATAATTTTGGAGCATTGCATAAAATCTATTGTATGATTAATGTGAAAGTAAAAATTTTAACTAGTATGGATGCTATCAATGGTACTTCATTCTTTGAGCAGCAAACTGTATGTGAGGAGTAAACTGAGCCAAAAAAGATGTTTCAGAATCCATAATCTATACCTAAAACCAGAGACTATATTACAATAGATAGATGTAAGTAGAAAATATTATGATTTTCAAATAAGAATCCAATAATACAAGGTTTAGGAAAAAAAGCATATGGTTGATTTGAATGATATTTTTTGTTTTGGATCATACCTGGCTCAGGGGTCACTCCGGACTCTTATGATCAGGGATTACTCCTGCCAGATATCAGGGGGCCATATAGGGTGTAGTGGTTTGAATCCAGGTCAGTTGCAGACAAAGGAAACAGTCTACCTGCTTTATTATCTCTGACTCCTTGAATAAATTTTGTAAAATGGAAATGATATTAACCTGCTTCAATGTGTGAAAATGGATATTAAATGAAACCATTTATAAAGCTTTTAGAACCATCAACCATCCTGCTAGCATGATTTAATAAAGTTTTAATAAAGTTACCCATTTAATAGCTGGAGTGATAGTATAGCAGTAGGGCATTTGCGTTGGGCGCAGCTGGCCCAGCTGAGCCGGGTTCGATTCCTTCGCCCCTCTTGGAGAGTCCAGCAAGCTACCAAGAGTATCTCGCCCACACAGCAAAGCTTGGCTAGCTACCTGTGAAGTATTCAACATGCCAAACACTGTCACAAGTCTCACAATGGAGAAGTTACTGGGCCCAATCGGGCAAATCAATGAACAACAGGAGGACAGAGCTACAGTGCAGTGCTACCTATTTAATAAAGTTACTCATTTACCTCGATCAAGTTATTAGAAAAGAGACTGTTGCATTTTGATAATATTCACAGCGGGTAGGGCGTTCGCCTTACACGCGGCCAACATGGCCGACCCGAGTTCGATTCCTCCGCCCCTCTCGGAGAGCCCGGCAAGCTACCGAGAGTATTCGATATGCCAAACACAGTAACAACAAAGTCTCCAATGGAGACATTACTGGGCCCGCTCGAGCAAATCGACGATCAACGGGAGGGCCTTTACCTTTACCTTTACCTTTACCTCCATAAATATGGTATTACGCTCCCATGTGTTGTAGTAATAATCAGTAGCTTTTTTTGTTTTAAGTGGGGCCTCCAGCCAGCTATCATGAGTGAAGCCCACTCCCAAGAATTCTTGGCCTGGCATTGTGTGAGATGTTAAGGAGAAAGAACTGTGGTGCTCACCTAGCTCAGTAGTGCGGAGGAGCAAATGGGTCACCTCAATAATATCCCGGAGTCATGAAGCACGTGGGATCTAAGTCAGGGCATATCCTAGACATATGCCCACTCCTTCGAACTATATACCTGGACCAACAAGAAGGAGACTTTTGAGAAAATACTGCATAGGATCTGGGCATTCTTTTACTTTCTTTTAAAAAAAGCATTATAAATATTTTTAAATAGGACAATACTACTTTATCATATTTGTAGTATGCTTGAGTGTACTTGCAGTGTTGTATTATATTTCCTTTTGTTTCGCAATAGTCCATTTAATTAACTCATCAGCATCAAAGTGTCTAACCACTGACCTTATGTTACTTCCAATACACTTCATAATTCTTCCTGTCCACTTTTAACTTTTCTTTTTTTGCTTTTGGGGGTCACACCCGGCGATGCACAGGGGTTACTCCTGGCTCTTCACTCAGAAATTACCCTGGTGGTGCTCAGGGGACAATATGGGATGCTGGGACTAGGACCCGGGTCGGCTACGTGCAAGGCAAATGCCCTATTCGCTGTGCTATCACTCCAGCCCCCACTTTTTCTATTTTTGAGAATAATGCTGCTGAATTAGATAATATTTCTAGACTAAGGAAAATAGAACTTGGGAAATGCTCATTCCTGTAACAAAACACTGAGTATCAACTTTGATGGATCTTTAAACTCAAGCTGTAGGCAATCAATATAAACAAAGTTCCACATGACTACTTTTTAACTATTTCTACTTGATATTTAGATGATTTCTAATAGCACCACCTTTTCACTAAAAGCATAATCAGAAAAACTTGACCCATCCTCAGCTTTTGCTTACTCTTCTTTATGACAAATGTGACTTTATTGAATTTCTCAAGTGATCACTACATTTTCATTGCATAGAGTGTTCGATTGCCTCGAGCAGGCCCCAGTAACGTCTCCTTCGTCCTAGCCCTGAGATTTTTAAAAAGTGCCATATTCAAGGCTCTTTCAGGCTTAGGAGAATGAGACCCATCACTGTTACTGGTATTTGGCATATTGGGTACGCCACGAGGAGTTTGCCAGACTCTGCTGTGTGGGCAGGTTACGTTCGGTAGCCTGCCGGGTTTGTCCAAAGTAAGAATGAGATAATAAGATGTCTTCCGGGAGCTGGGTTTTATTGTCTCTGGATCTTGGCCGTTGATGGAATTACACGGCACCAGGAGGCCAGTTGGTGGGTGTGATCCCTGCCTACTGGAAGGTGGAGGATCTGGGTGGAGGATGCTCAGCTCCGATCCAAGCAGGCTTGGAGATCTCAGCCCTGGGACCCCCATGCCTTTGTTCCTCTGCCGGTTCCTTCATGTGTGTGGAGAATGGTCTCAGCATGGTGGTGGCCGGTTCTGGAGGTCTTCGACTGCCGGAGTTCTGGTCAGGGCGGGGAGGGAAACTCAACTCGCCCCCCTCCAAGGGGCCCTGGCGAGGCCATGATCCCAGAGACTCAGAAAGGAATCTCGGAACACAAAGGCTTTTGGCAGAAGTGCTTCCTGTTCCTGCAGTTGGTTACTGGCACTGGGCCACTCCAGGTGGGAATAGGTTTCGCACCTTGGCCTGTTCCCCCTGGCAGTCCGGTGACCACCATCCTCCAGAGGCCACAGGACAGTCAAGTTTGGGCCTGCAGTGACAAGACACGGGGGGCCTTATCAGATGGGGGTGGAACCAGCCCTTTCCTCCCCATCCCAGTGAGACCCCAAATGGCCTACAAACGGCCGACAAACGGCCTCTCTGGCTCCTGATCAAACTGATTAACGGCCATGATCCCAGACACTCAGAAACAAATCTCAAAACCCAGCAGCTTTGGGCAGAAATGCATCCGCACCACATACAAGGTAGCTGCCACCTCAGAGATTATTGGAAAGCCAGGTGTGAGCCAGCGGTGACAAGGCAACTGCAGTCTCACGGGATGGGGGCTGTACTGGCTCGTCCTTCATGCCCTACAAAGGTCGCACGTTGCCACCCACGAGCAGCTCTCTGGCACAGCCATAACACCAGAGGCACAGAAACCAATTTCGTAATGATCTGGCTCTGCAGAAATCTAAAAACATTATATGATTCTCATAACCAACTATAGAAAACAAAGTATTTCACAATGCCTTTTCAGCAATTCTGATTGTTGGGGGGGGGGGGAATTCTAAACAATAATGGTGCATCATTTGTCGAAAAAATGAATGTAATCAATGTAGAGAAGAGTTAAGTAGAAATCATCTGCCTCACAGGCACTGGGAGGGATGGGAGGGGGGTATATTGGGGTTCTTGGTGGTGAAAAATGAGTACTGGTGAAGGGAAAGGTGTTTGATCATTGTATAATCGAGACTTAAACCTAAAAGCTTAGTAACTTTTCCCACAGTGACTAAATAAATATAAAAAGAAAAAAATAAATAAAATTTTAAAAAATTAAGGTGGAGTTCATGCCCAATTCAATCAGCTAATCAGTGGCTGAATAAATAGCAGTATTCCTACATAAAAAAAGGAAAAAGAAATGCTTACTGTGGGTGCTTGAAAATAGGTAACACTGATGAATGGGTTTATATTATTAAACTTTCATTAAAGTTCACAGTAATAAATTTCCAATAGTCAAGAATTTACAGGAATATAACAAGTTTATAAGATAGTGAGATGCTATCGTTAATAGATGGTTCGTAGGTATATATTAGTTTATTGTTAGAGGTTACTATCTCAAACATGATTATTATTTTAGAACAGCATGGAAAATAAACCGGGCATTTGTTCCAGTTTTGAAAAGAAAAAATTACGTTAAAAATAAATATTCTAGAAATTAATTGAAATCTTTTTAATTAACTAATTGAAAAAGCCCCCCAAAAATTCTAGTGAGCAAATTTGTAGGTCAGACTTTGAAAATATGAAAAAGGGCTGATGTTTTTCTAATAACCATGTATCTAAAACTAAGAGAATTTTGTTTTTTCAGTTGCTAAATTAGTCTTTATTAAACAAATTTTAACCTTCTTAAGTCTAATCCTCACAACATTTTAAAATTTAGCATTCTCAAGGATCTACTTTCTCAACGTTTTATTTTACCAAAATGATTTTTGATCTTTCATATGATAGCTCTTACTGAAAAAAAATTCTGCTTTTAACTAAAAATTATTTATGAGTTTGAACAGAAATGACAACAAAATTGACTTATTCTTTTACAGCAAAAGTTGTGGGTATATTTTAAGTAATTTAAACATGAAAACTTGGAAGCAAGAGTTGCAATATTAAGAATTTTGAACAGTTTATATTAAATTGTACTAAATCTAGAAGTGCAGATTTATTTTACATCAGCAGTAAAGAAACTCAAAACTACTAATCACTATATTGTTTTCAATATTTCTTGTATATGTTTTAACATTATAGTTTAAAATATGTGAAAATCTTTATGAAATAGGCATTACTTTTTTCATTGAAAACATTTTGATCTGATTATATGTAGTCCTATCACACTTAATATTTAAAAAATTTTATTTATTTATAAGTTCACCTTTCACACAGAACATTTAAAGAAAATTCTAGGAAAATATTTTTAATCAAAATTAAACTACAAATTAAAAATCAGAGACAAAAATAAGATTACAAAGATAATATGTTCATGTTAATGGTATGTGTATTAACATTATTGAGATTTAAAATTTCTAGTAGAGTAAACAAAGTGGCATGTTGTCTGTGCCTTTATTAAATAGAAAGAATAATTTAAAGTTGTCAGGTAAAGGAAAGGTTCAATCATGAGACTAAATGTAGGATCCTAGGAATTTTGTATGGCAAATAAAATGTTTTTAATTTGAATATTATAAAAGATATTTTATAAAACTTGGCATAATAATAAAATGCACTATTATGAAGATAGGAATTATCCTCCAGAATAAGTTTCTAGCCAATTATGATATTAGTGTATGCTCAAAAGTGACTTTTTCCTGGTAAGGGAACAGTACACATTTTATCTCTCTGATCTCATCCAATATCATCTAACTATGGACTCTTTATGCAATCTAAAATAATTCATGTCTTCACCAATCAAGTATTTTATGGAAGGGTGAATACTTCCCCAGACCAAACTGTAGAGAAAATCTCAGACCACCATGATTTTACTATTCTGTTTAATTTCAAAGTACCTTCATCTATAAAGCAGACAACAAAACTATTACTTGTAGTGATATTAATTAATAGTCTAACATGAATAGGAAAAATTTTGCTGTTATACAAAGAAGAGGCACCTCTAAGCAAAAACACTAGTTTCTTCCAGATTGAATAGTCATATGGCTCAATTTTGTGTATTGAAATTAATCAATTAATCCAATTTTATCACCTAATGGTAATAGATAAATAACAGGGATGATAGTGCAACATAATAGACATCTTCCAGTCTATAACACAAAGAAATATCCCTTTCCTTTTAATTTAAAATATACTTCATTAGTTTCTGATGGACTTACAAATTAATAAAATTATCACTGTATTTCTTTATCAACACTTTGTTTTCAGTGTTAAGTTTAATGATATCTCTGGAATTACATTCTTTTCACATGGTAGATGTCTAAGACACAAAACACTAATTAATTCATGTCTGAGAAGAAAAATGCTTTTATTTATGTCTAAATGAAAAACAAAAGGGTGACTCTTTTTTAATAAGTAAATTTATCATTTGTTGACAAATACAAGATGCTCCTGTTTGATTTAGAGACCAGGTTTTGAAAGAAAATATTGAGTAATAAGTGGCTCAAATTATACAGAACTATTTAAAAAGAAAAATCTGTAAATCAGTTGTTTATAAGTGAATTCTCTGAACTTCACTGGGTAGATAACATCTTTTTGAATTTCAAAAGAATGTCTATTTATGTGTTCCTGCAAACATATACTAGAAACAAAATGATCCTTTCTACATTCATGCCAGGTAAGGAATTCAGAAAATCTCAAAACAAAATATTGCTTATTTTGCTTTAAAAGTGGGTGGGGAATTAAACTATAGTTTTTAATCATATATTTAATTATCAAGAGTCAAAAATAATAGGCTTATGGACATGTGGACATTTTCATGTGTTTCCTAACAGGTGAGTATCCAAAGATATTTTTAATGAGTAGAATTACTATTTGGTGCATTTAATTTCAAATTAAAAAATTCTGCATTAAGGGACCAGACAGATAGTGCAATGAGTATGGCACTTGTCTTGCACATGGCAGACCTGGGTTGGGTTACCAGCATCCCTATGGTTGCTGAACCTTCCAGGAGTGATTCCTAAGCTCAGATCCAGGAGTAATCCCTGTGCATTGCTGGGTGTTATGCAAAAATTAAAATTAAAACAAAAATTTCCAATTTTAAGAAATCACAATAACTCTCCTAAATCTTTTTTACTCACTTATTTTTACTTTACACTTAATTTTGCTGTTTCTCCTCCTTTATGTCACCTAAAAATTGAAAGCAGTAGTGAGATGTTTCAGATACATATGGCCAACTAATAATTTTTGATTGAAAAATTTAAAAATACAATTTCAAGAATCTGTTTTACCACACACTGTCAAGCAATTTTGTCTCTTGACCTCAATTTTCGTATCTTAAAAAGATATATATATATATATATATATATATATATACATATATATATATCACGATCAGGATCACGACCATCCTGTTGTTCGTTGATTGCCTCGAGCAGGCCTCAGTAACGTCTCCTTCGTCCTAGCCTTGAGATTTTTAAAAAGTGCTATATTCAAAGCTCTTTCAGGCTTAGGAGAATGAGACCCATCACTGTTACTGGTATTTGGCATATTGGGTATGCCACGGGGAGTTTGCCAGACTCTGCCATGTGGGCAGGTTACATTCGGTAGCCTGCCAGGTTGTCCAAAGTAAGAATGAGATAATAAGATGTCTTATTAGACTCTGTGCTGTTCTGTTCCCAGAGCTGGGTTTTAAAGTCTGTGGGTCTTGGCCGTTGATGGGATTACACAGCGCTGGGGAGTCAGTTGGTGGTGCCTACTGGAAGGTGGAGGATCTGGGTGGAGGATGCTCAACCCCGATCCGAGCAGGCTTGGAGATCTCAGTCCCGGGACCTGCATGCCTTTGTTCCTCTGCTGGTACCTTCATGCGTGTGGAGAATGGTCTCAGCATGGTGGTGGCAGGTTCTGGAGGTCTTCGGCTATATATTTATATATATATAAATTTATTTATATATAAATATATATTTATACATATATAAGATATATATATATATATATATATATATATATATATATATATATCTCCTACCTGATATAACCTGTGTAACCCCAACAACGGCCAGGATCCAGAGATTATCACAGCAAGCTCCCGCCTTTTTTTTTTTTTTTTTTGCTTTTTTTGGGTCACACCCAGCAATGCACAGGGGTTATTCCTGGCTCTGCACTCAAGAATCACTCCTGGTGGCGCTCAGGGGACCATATGGGATGCTGGGAATTGAACTCAGGTCGGCCGCGTGCAAGGCAAACGCCCTACCCGCTGTGCTATTGCTCCAGCCCCGCTCCCGACTTTTTATTTACATTCATTTAATTTTTCAGGGTAGCTTAAATATCCCACCCACACGACAGAGCCTGGCAAGCTATCTGTGGTCTATTTGATATTTTATATGCCAAATCCAGTAAAAAAAAAATGGATCTCATGCCCCTGACCCTGAATATGGCAGAGTTGAGAAGGATATGGAAGGAGAGGCTGATAAAATCCCAAGGCAGAAATAGGCTGCCAAAACGAAGAAAGACAAAAATGATTGTCTGTACTTTTAATACATGTACGCTGGCATCTGATGCATCCATCGAGGACCTGATGATACAAGCGCGAAAGATCAAGTACAACATCATTGGTCTGACCGAAACGAGAAGACATCAATCACATCACGCCGTTTTCAACACTGGAGAAGAACTGTTTCATGGAACATGTGACAAAAAAGGCGTCGGTGGTGTTGGTATCCTTGTCAACACAAACTTAGCAATGAGCATTGATTCATTCGAATGCCTAACAACCCGAATCGGATGATTACACTTGAATAGATGTGGCTCACTGCCGGCAGTTTCTATCTTTGTTGTCTATGCACCAACTATGGTGAAAGAGAAATTGAGAAGTTCTACATGGAGCTGGAGAAGTTCTATAAAGAAAATCACACCTTCTACAAGATCATTGTCGGTGATTTTAATGCCAAGATAGGACCAAGAAGATCAGACGATGAACTCCACATAGGGACCCATGGCCTAGAATGGAACGAACAGGGTGACAGACTGTCTGAGTTCATCATGTCAACCAAGACCTTCAATGGTAACTCAGAATTCCAAAAGGCTGAATCTAAACATTGGACATGGGAGTCTCCCGGTGGACCGTTCCACAATGAAATAGACCACATCATATTCAATCAGCAATTTTGCCTAACCGATGTTGCTATTGTCCCAAAATTCCAAAGGGGATCAGACCACCATCTCCTTCATGCAAAATTCTACCTCACAGAACGAGGAGAAAAGAATGCAAAGTTTTAGAAGAGAACTCCCAGAACGACCACCAAATGGGAACTCTTTAGCTCTGTTGCAGCAACATGGGAAGATGCCGTCATTGACAACATTGATGAGGAATACGATCGAATGATTCAGCACCTTTATGATTGTGCGAGGAATGCCAAGAGAGAGATAACCGTAAAAAACCACCTTTCTTCGAACACTCTTGAACTTATTCACCAACACGGCTTGGCACATGCCTCAGGCAACCGCAAGCGAACGTCTGAGCTGGCAAAACAATGCAGAGAAGCCATCAAGGATGACCTCAAAGACAGGAGAGTAGCAGTGCTGGTAAATGCGGCTGAAGCCATGAAAAGCATTCATAATGCCTGCCTGTTCTTCACCAACTACAAGACCAAGATGACTGCCCTCTGACATCCTGATGGATCTATCACATCTTCCAGAAAGGCAATGGAGAAGATTATTCATGACTTCTACTCAGATCTCTTTAATAGCCACATCCACTTGCCCACATACCACATTCCGCATGATGGATATTTTGTTCCCAACGTTCTCCCTTTCGAAATCCAACATGCCATCTCGTTGGTAAAGAAACAAAGAGCACCTGGCCCAGACAAGATCAGACCTGAAGACGTGAAGAACTTACCATCAATACTCATCAATACACTGGCTTGGCTCTTCACATGCTACCTGTCTGAATGCAAGGTTCCATCCCAGTGGAAAACCAGCAGGACTGTACTACTGTTCAAGAAGGGAGACATCCACGACATTGGCAACTATCGCCCAATCTGCCTATTGTCTGTCATCTACAAACTGTTCACTCGAGTCATCCTGAATAGGATTAGCAGAACACTAGATGAAGGATAACCATGTGAACAAGCTCGATTCCGGAAAGGATTCAGTACCATCAACCATATCCACATGATTACTAAGCTCATTGAAGTTTCTCAGGAGTTCAAGATGCCACTCTGTCTAACGTTCATTGATTTAAAGAAGGCCTTTGATTCTGTTGAGATGGAAGCAGTCATAAAAGCCCTAGCCAATCAGGGCATTCAAACTCAATACATCAGGATCCTCTGTGAGCTCTATTACAAATTCACTACCAGGATCTCACCATTCTACAAAGAAGTAATCATCCATGTCAAGAGAGGGGTTGGGCAGGGTGATACCATTTCACCAAAACTCTTCAGTGCCACCCTTGAGAACTTCATGCGACGACTGGAATGGGAAAGAATGGGAGTGAAGATAGATGGTCGGCAACTATGCCACCTCCGCTTTGCTGATGACATCGTTCTAATAACACCAAACATCAGCCAAGTGGCACAAATGCTGACAGACTTCGACCGTGAGTATGGAAAGGTAGGACTACAGCTGAATCTTACGAAGACAATGTTTATGAGAAACAGCCTCATTCCTGACGCCCCATTCGCTCTCAATGGAACGGCCATCTCCGAAAGCAACAGTTATATATACCTAGGTCGAGAGGTCAACATGACAAATGACCTGGCACCTGAGTTGCGCAGGAGGAAGAGAGTGGCTTGGAATGCCTTCAAGACCGTTGAAGAAATAACTAAGAGGACAAAGAACCTCCAGCTACTAGCACATCTCTTTGATTCCACTGTTCTTCCTGCATTAACATATGCCTCAGAGACCTGGGTCCTATGAAAACAGGATCAGAATGCTATTCGGGTCTCTCAAAGAGGAATCGAAAGAGCTATGCTTGGAATATCACGATTCACTCAAATGAGAGATAGAATCCAGAGTTCTGATCTCCGTCACCGCTCAAGAATCAGGGACGCTGTCTCATTTGCCAAGTCATCAAAAATCAGATGGGCTGGACGCGTAATGAGGTTTACAGACAACCGCTGAACTAGAGCCATTACTGACTGGATTCCACGGGACGTCAAAAGATCACGTGGACGCCCACCTACAAGATGGTCAGACTTCTTTGTCAAGACCCTGAATGATTGCTTTGAGGATCTGCATGTTCCTAGAACGAACAGATGCCATTGGGCTATGCTAGCATGCAACAGGGATGAATGGAGACGTTACTGGCAGCTGCTCAAGTAAATCGATGAATAACAGGGGATCAAGTGATCAAGTGATATATATGTAGGATAACAACTGATTTTTCCTTTCTCCCTTGCCACAAGGAGCTTAGGTTTATCAGGTTACACCCATCACAGTGCTACTGAGTGAGTCACTCCCATTCCTTTGTTTATCTGTAACCACTCCTCTATGCTCTCTTCCCCAACCAGTTAATCAGCTTTTCCCCCTAAACAGACTCTATTAATTTGTAAGGTCAGATCCATCTAGAACACTGAACTTGTTTTGTTCTCCTTAGTCTTTTGAATAGTTTACTTTAAAGCAATGCCTTTTTTGCATAGATACAGGAAGACAGTTAATATCATGCTTTTGTAACTTGGAATTTAATTGGCTTCGAATAGTATTCACTCCCAGGCATCTGCTTTCTTGACTTAAGCCTCAGTTGCCCTTAGGTCTTATACCCCAGAAGCAGGGTTCCAATGAGGGACTGAATGGACCCAGGGCAAGCTGTGACCTACCCTGGCATCGAAATGGGCCAGGCCAAAGTGCCATGATTCTTAACTATAAGTTAAGAGCTTGATCATGGACAAATGCTGTCATGATCCAAAAGTGCTGATGAGAGTAGGACCCTGCTAGGGATAGGAAAGACTAACCTGGCCTGAGCACTGTAGTCTGAGATTGAGATGGTCTTAGGAGAGCAATTCTATAAACCTATTATATCTCTTACTGTGTCCATACAAAATGATTAATATTATGAATGCTTATATGTTTTTGGACAAGGAGACAATAAACACACCCATCGGATTCCGCTCTTGGGCTGGCTGTCCTGCTGAATGGGTATCTCTCCTAGAAGAAGTATCCCCTAAGAGAAAGAACTTTATCCCTATTGATTGTGACCCCACCTATCCCTCAAGTCTTTGGGATTTAACTAAACTATAAGAGTGGGCTGGTCCCCCAAGATCCAGATTCCAGAGCAAGAGGAGAAAGGGGATCCAGCCTCCAGAGCCAGAAGGAGAATGAAAAGGGATCGAGGAGGAGAATGAAGTAGCATGGAGGAGGAAGAAGCAGGAGCAGAATAAGAGGAGAATGGAGATTGGAATGGAATAAACTGCAACTGACACCAACCAGACTGGCCCTCGTTTCCTTCCTTCACCTGCCCATTGCCATCGTTCTCCCCAGAGTAGTGGAAAGTGACCCAAGACTACCTCCTGGGCAGCAGGAGAGATAGACCGCTGCTCTCTTTTTGTGTTTACACATATACATATCAGGTAAGATATATATATATATATATATATATATATATATCAGGTAGGATTGGGATTACAGGAAGATTAGGCAATATATACCAAAGTACCTAGAACCTAGTAGATGCAAAATAAGTCTGGAGTGAAAATTTTATCTGTATAAGATAATTAAATATCTGGTAATTTATCAGTTAGCAGTGCCTAATGAAGTTGCTTTCCTGGTGAAGAGGAACTTAACTTGTAAAGAAAATTTCCAGTCAGTTTTTTCTTGTTCTCTTATTAAATTCACAAAATGATTTAAAAATAAAAACCTATATTCCCGACCATCGTTCTTATATTCACATATACTCCTATCCAATAGTAAATCCAGGCTATAAGATTGAAGTAGTAGCTACATGTGTTTTAAGACTGGGGGCAGGAACAATAGAGAGGCACAAGGAATGTGAAAGACAATTTAGTGCCTCCTCCTTACCTGCATTTCATCTTACCCTTTGCTGTCTATGGACTATTCATCAGCATTAACGTACACCAAATTCTCCTTTGAAATTTTAATCAATTTAACATTGGTGTATCTATAGATCAGATGAAATAACTTTTGCTGTCTCTCCATGCACCTTTGTCATACAAATGGCTTATAGCCTTCATATTTCTCAATATGAATTCCTAGATATCCTTCTATTTCAATCTTGTTTTCAAAGGACAAGGTGGAATATGACAATGGTAATGAAGATTAACTGAAAGACTAATTATTTAGTCACTGGTGGGGGGATGAGGCATACAGCTAAATCTTTCTGTCAGGAATATTCATAACTACTTGAGTTAAAATGCCAGATTTATGAGAGCAAGTGATCCATCTCTATCATATGCCGGATGCTTTATTTAAGGTAGGTTCAGAAGAATCTTAATTTTTCATGCAAAACTCTATATATCAATCCTAAAACATTTCTCACTTTCCACTTCCTATGTGTTATATCCTATTTATACTTTTATACTTAACCAAAAACATTTAGATTGAGTCTTAAATTATTATATATTAGAAGTCTTTTTTTTAACACTCAGAAAATATTTTTTCTGTTTAACACAACAGCACATTTGTGTTACATAAATCCAACATGAATGAACTTCTAATTAGTAGTTTTAAATTGCATGAAGTAAGTTTTTATTCCTACTAATGTGCTGTTACTATGAGGTTTTTAACTGTAGCATATACCTAGTATTAATTTAATATGACTTAAATGTTGAGTTGGCCATAGTAACTTAATGCCAAAACTAATGTAAAGAAGCCTTAACTGTAAATATGTATTTTTCAAGAGTGTATAACTATAGCCATAGGTATGCTAAATTAAAATGATGAACATATCACTGAAAAGTTATCTTTTCTCTCCCTATACTCAGTTAAATTTTTCCTTCTCAGTCAATAAAAGCAACAAATAAAAATAATTCAAGGAAATATGTTTTACACAAAAAAATTTAAAAATATCTTTTATGTAAAAAAATTAGCAGTAATATTTGTCACTTACTTATTTGTTTTATTTAAAATTTTATTAAGTCATCAGTTTAGTTACAGGCATTCAATATTCCAACATCATCCCACCATTATTTCCAAATTTCCCAACTACCCCTGAAAGCTGCACCCATAGCAGTAATTTCATATTTCTTGTAATAAATGATTTGATGAAAAGATGATCAAAAAATGTTTCTTTAGAAGAAAGTTAGTGGAAATTGTTGTTTCTCACCCTGGACCCATTAAGCCCTTGTATAAGCAAGCTACCAAGAGTTTCCCACCCGCACAGAAGATCCTGACAAGCTCCCATGGTGTATTCAATATGCCAAAAACAGTAACAGCAAATCTCACAATGGAGACGTTACTGGTGCCTGCTAGAGCAAATCGATGAACAATGGGAGGACAGTGCTACAGTGCTACAGTTTAGCTACTAAAAATCATGGCAGTATTTTTATTATCTCATTATCTCATTCCTACTTTGGACAAACTGGCAGGCTATCCAATGTAACCTGCCCACACGGCAGAGTCTGGCAAACTCCCCGTGGCGTACCCAATATGCCAAATACCAGTAACAATAATGGGTCTCATTCTCCTAACTCTGAAAGAGCCTTGAATATGGCACTTTTTTAAAAATCTTAGGGCTAGGACGAAGGAGACGTTACTGGGCCTGCTCGAGGCAATCGACGAATTACAGGATGGTCGTGATTTTTATTAATTCAATGATGAAAAAAACAACACATATTTTTTCATAGTCTATAAATCTCCTTAGGCCAAATGAATAATAACTAAAAAAATTATTATCACTGAAATTACTACAATCTCTTATTCCTATTCACTTTGATAAGTACTTTCTTATGCAAGACATGAGTTCCTGAAAGTACCATTCCAAGCTGGTACCCAAGAGGGGGAAAATAGGTAAAACTAATAATTTTGATTGATCTTTGCCTCGTCATTTAACCCAAACTTCACACTTCCTTTTCTGCTGACTCTTCACAGTAAATAATGTCTTCTTCCCATATTGTAAAGAGCCTTTCCAGCTCTCTCCCATTGCTAAACATGGCATTGCTTCCATGCTCCTGAACTCATGGAGAATGTGCAAAGTGATAATTGATCATAATGCTTTCTCACGAATTGTCAACATAGCTTTAGATTTTTTTCTAAATTCATTCAAAGTAATGACACTATTCATTCCATTTCTGTTCTGACAGAGCCTGTACAGAAATATATATCCAGTGTAAATGTCAACTCAATATAAATGCCTTAAAACAACTGATAATTGTATAACAAAGATGGAAGATTCAGAACATACAGTGGTTGATGGATTGATATTTTTTTTTATTAGTGAAACACCATGAGGTACAGTTGTAGATTTACAATTTTTTGTGCTTGGGTTTGATTATACAATGATCAGATACCCATCCCTCCACCAGTGCCCATTTTCTACCACCATGGATAATATCCCCCCACCCCCATCCCCCATCCCCCCCTGCCTCTGTGGCAGGGCAATCCCCTGTGTTCTCTCTCTCCTTTTGGGTGTTGTGGTCTGCAAAAGAGGCATTGAGTGGCAAACATGTTCAGTCCATAGTCCACTTTCGACATGCATCTCCCCTCCCTCCTGGGAGGGACCTCCAAACACCCTTTATTTGGTGTTCCCCTCTCTATCTGAGCTGCCCTTTCCTCTAGAATGCCCAACTGGCCACTAAGCTATGGAGTAATCCTCCTGGTGCTGATCTCAGCTATTCTTGGGTATTAATCTCATATTTTGTTACTTTATAGATGGATTGATATTTTTTACATCACTCCAAGAGGTTCGTTGAGCATAAATAATAGTGTTACATAAATAGATGTATTATATAAACATATATATTTACATATACACATATACATTTACATGAATATGTGCATATATATCTATACATACACATATACATATATGTATGTGCATGTATATATACATGTATATCTATAGATACATATATATGTGTGCATGTGTGTGTATGTATGCTTTGGGACCATACCTGGTGATTTTCAGGGTTTGCTTATGGCTTTATACCCAGAGATCACATCTGATGGTGTTTTAGGACCATATGGGTAACTATAAGTACCTTATATAATATATTATCTCCCTGGCCCCCCAAACATTATAAATTTTAATAATGTAGGAGTACTGCTTTTTGTTCAGCCATTGATTAAGCTGATTGAATTGGGCATAAACTCCACATTGCTTTTATTTTGTTTTATTGTACCAGTGTGAGATAAAGTTATAAAGCTTTCAAGTTTGAGATTCATCCCTATAATGATGGAACACCCATCCTTCCACCAGTGCACATTTTTTACCATCAATGTCTCCAGTATTTTCCCACCCCTTATCGCACACACACACACACACACACACACACACACACAGACACACACACACATACACTTCCCAATCCTCACCCTGCCTCTATGGCAGAAATGTCCCCAATACTCTTTCTCTAATTTGGGGCATTATGTTTTGCTCAAATTTTCCCACCATTCAAGCCTACCTGCCAGGGGCAGTCGCTAGATAATATATTTTTCATTGCTCCTTTTGAATATCATGAAAACTCGCCCGGTTGCAATTGTAAATGTAAATTTCTAGATTGTAAATGGTTGGATTCCAGAGACATCTCTGTATGGCACTAATCCATTTTGGAATTCAATTGGGAGTCTCTGGGCCAAAGCAGTTGGTATACTAAGATGGCACGCGGAGGCGATTGTGGGTATAACAGCCAGTCTGCTGGGCATCCGGGGACCCAGGGAGGGACAGCCCGGGTCCTCTGCCTCCATGAGGCCTGGATATTTAGTCCTGGAACCTGCATATGGGAGGGGAGGTGCTTGCTTGTTGAAGCTCTTGGCCACCAGGATTCCATCTGGAGTAGGCAGGGAGACTACACCTGCTCCATCTGGGCTTCCCTGGTGAAATTGGCTTGGTATTGGGCCTGGGGAGATCTCCAGCACTGTAGTGTCTTCTGGGACTGCTTGTGTCTCTGGGCCAGGGCTGTTGGTGCACTAAGATTCACATTACAAAATTTTCAGTAGATTATATCTTGGTGAGGTCCATCCTGAGATGGTGGAGTCAGTCTGGGGGTAGGGTGGCATTTTGGATTGTGGAAGCAAGTGGCTGCTGGAGGCTCTGTGGTTGGGCACAGGCCAACCCACCTCCCTCCAATTTATCCCGGTCTGTTCATCTATTCACAGGTCCGAGCTTAACTGCAGCTTTTGATCTCTTTTGAGATTTATTTAGGGGTCTCTGAAGCAAGGCCAGTAGTAAAGCTTACAGAGTGGTGCTGGAGTTGTTTCATGGGGGTGACTACCAGTGCTTCCATATGTATTGGGAAATGGGTGGAGATAGCCCACCCCAACTCTGAGAAAGCCTGGAGATTTCAGTCACAAAACCCGCATACCAGAATTTTTTGCAGATTATATCTTTGTGAAATCTGTCCTGAGATAGTGAAGTCAGGTCGGGGATATAGTGATGATTTTAGGTTGTGAAAGCAAGTGGCTGCTGAGGGCTCTGCTTGGGTGGGCCAACAGACCAACACACCCCTCGCCCCTCTAATTTACCCCAGTCTGTTCAGCCATGCGCGGGTCTGAGCTTAACTGTGTTCTATTTTTTTTTTTTTGCTTTTTGGGTCACACCCGGCAATGCTCAGGGGTTACTCCTGGCTCATGCACTCAGGAATTACTCCTGGCGGTACTCGGGGGACCATATGGGATGCTGGGAATTGAACCCAGGTTGGCCATGTTGGCTGTGTGCAAGGCAAATGCCCTACCCGCTGTGCTATCACTCCAGCCCCTTAACTGTGGTTTTTGATCTCTTTCAAGATTTATCTATGGGTCTCTGAAATCACTGTATCACTGTATCACTATCATCCTGTTGTTCGTAGATTTACTCGAGCAGGCATCAATAATGTCGCCATTTGCCCCAGCCCTGAGATTGTAGCAGCCTCTCCTTACTCATCCTTCCCAACAATTGGAGGCTCTTTCGGGGTCAAGGGAATGAGACCTATTATTGTTACTGGTTTTGGCTTATCAAATACTCCATGAGGAGCTTTCCAGGCTATGCCAGTGTGGGCGGGATATTATATATATGTATATATATATTATATATATTTTTCTCTATGATTTGTTGCCTACTGTCTGAACCCCATCAAATATGGTACAGTAATTATGGGAAGTAGGTAGAGAGTGTCTTATGATGTGTCTGGAAAGTGGCCAGAACATGACAGCGGTTGGGTAGTGGAGGTCGGCTGCCAGGGCTGGGTCCCTTGGGGTGGGGAGGGCTCTCACTCACCCCCCTCTGGGGCGCCCCAAGTGAAAATAGCCTGGTGCAGAGTCTGGTGGCATGGTTCGGGTCCATTGACCCAGACCCATTGATTGCCAAGGTCTCTGATATAAGGCCAATAAATGAGCTTGTATAGCTGAGCTGGAGGTGGTTTGTGGGAGTGCCTCCCAAATACCTAGCTTTTTGGCCATTTAAAATCTTTTGGTAAACTTGGTCCAAAGTTATTGGGGTCTGGCTAAAGGCACAGCAGCAATTTTGGGGTACGAGGAAGACTGAAGGTGAGCTGATACACTCGCCCTGCAAGTAAAGGTTGACCTGTTCGCAATACCACACCCCTGACATTATAAATATTTTAAGGAATATAAAAGTAGAGGAGTAAGAAAGAAATGATGGTAGAAAAGAATAATTTTTTTTTTTGGTCAAAGATTTTGCTTTGGTACTGTATGTTAGTTTTCTATTTCCACTATAACAATTTACCAGAAACTTTGAGACTAAAAAGCAATACCAAATAATATCTGTAAGCCCTGTATGTAAGAAGTATGAAATTACTCTTACAGATAAAAATCAGAATATCTGCAGAATTGTGTTCCTTGTGGAGGTTCTGGGGAAAATGCTTCCTTGACTTTTTCAGCTCTAGAGGCAGCTCAAATTTCTTGACTCACAATTCTTTACTCCATCTTCAAAGTCTTTTCAAAGTCATCTTCACAGTTATCTTCTTCCATCTTCAAGTGTGGTCTAAATTCTTATCATTTTTCTGATACTCAATCACTTTGACTTTTCTTTTACTTATAAGGACCCTTACGATTACATTGGAATCGTAAATACAATGCAGGACAATCCCTCAATCTCAAGATTCTTAATTTAATCACATATTCAGAAACTCCTCTTTGCAACAAAAGCAATTCATAGGTTCTGATAATTAGGAAAAGAACCTCTTTGGGGAGTCATGATTCTGCCTACTAGAGACTACCTGTACAGCATCAATTAAAGAAAGAAATCAGGGCAAGAAAATTTAAATACCTATAGTGGAAAGGCCAGTACTATATTTTAAATATCTCTCTAAGGGGCCAGAGCTATAGGACAGTCAGTAGGGCACTTGCCTTGCATGTGACTGACCTATGTTTGATCTCCAGCACTCCAGATGTTCCTCCAAGGGCCACCAGGAGTGACCCTTGAGCAAAGAGACAGAAGTAAGCCCTGATATCCATTGGGTATGACCAAAATAATTGAACAAAATAAAAATTAAATATACATTTAACTACATTTGCCTATAGTCATGTTTATAGCAATATAGTACACTATAACAAAATAGAAGGCAAATGGAACCATATCCTGTCTATTCATTTACTAGTCTTAGATTAAATCACTTAAGTACTCTGAGTCTCAGTGTCTTATATTTAAAAAGATTTGATATATATATATGCTAGTCTCAGGGGTGTTTTCTAAAGATTAAATGTTGTAGTTCATGCCAAACTCTTAATATAATTCTTGGCATGCAATAAATGTTGTATCTTATCTTTCTTGGAACTGATCCTTAATGTACAACTTATTCCAAATTTTTTGTTAAATGAACATTATATGAATGACCTTGTCAATGAGGGTACCATTACATTTAATCTTTTGATTATAGTTTCCCTTTGCTCTTTTAATTGTTTAGCACAAAAATATTGTTTAGCATTGCTTGACACTAAAACTATAGTCATTACTGCAAATTATGTACTATAAAGAGAACTGTATATTTGATTCTACTCTGTCATGGATCACCTGGGAAGCTAAAGAGATCAGAATAAGTACTTTTTGATCAGCCAACGGTCATAATAGAGTTAAACTTTAAATGTTTATGATGTGATAAAACATTGAAAACCAAGATGCAGTCTTCATATTATAACTGAAACCTTACCAAAACTTTTTGTCATTATATGTAGCTAGTCCGTATTCATTTAGTTAACTAAAGCTTTTAGATTTCACGGATCAGTTGTTTTTTTTTTTCAAATGGCAACCAATTTCTGGAGAAAATGTTTGTCATAGTTTTTATAACTAATACTTAAATACTGATGATGATATTGTTTTAATAACACCAAACATCAGCCAAGCGGCACAAATGCTGGCCGACTTTGACCGTGAGTGTGGGAAGGTAGGACTACAGCTGAATCTTACGAAGACAATGTTTATGAGAAACAGCCTCGTTCCTGACGCCCCATTCGCTCTCAACGGAACGACCATCTCCGAATGCAACAGCTATGTGTACCTAGGTCGAGAGGTCAACATGACAAATGACCTCGCACCCGAGCTGTGCAGGAGGAAGAGAGCGGCTTGGAACGCCTTCAAGAACATCGAAGAAATAGCTAAGAGGACGAAGAACCTCCGGCTCCGGGCACATATGTTTGATTCCACTGTTTTTCCTGCATTAACATATGCCTCAGAGACCTGGGCCCTACGCAAACAAGATGAGAACGCCATTCAGGTCTCCCAAAGAAGAATAGAAAGAGCTATGCTTGGAATATCACGTTTCACTCAAATGAGAGAAAGAATCCGGAGTTCCGACATCCGTCGACGACCAACAATCAGGGACGCTGTCTCATTTGCCAAGGTGTCGAAAATCAGATGGGCTGGTCACGTAATGAGATTTAAAGACGACCGCTGGACTAGAGCTGTTACCGACTGGATTCCACGGGATGTCAAAAGACCGCATGGCCGCCCACCTTCCAGATGGTCAGACTTCTTCGTCAAGATCATGAACGATCGGTTTGAGGCCCTTCATGTTCCCGGAGCGAACAGATGCCATTGGGCTACACTAGCACGCAACAGGGACAAATGGAGACATTACTGGCGCCCGCTCGAGCTAATCGATGACTAACGGGAAGTTGAGTGATTAAGTGATAAATACTGATGTAATAAAATTAATACCTCCATCAAAGGGAAAAAAAGAGGGAAAAAATTTTTACTTTTATTAGGCATGTTAGAAAGATTAACTCTAATGGCTTTTAACATTGAAAAACATTTTTAATTTTCTTAATATAGGACATAATACATTCAATTTTATTAAAGAATTTAAGGATATTTAAATATTCTGACCATATAGAGTTGACTGTCACTGTCACTGTCCTCCCATTGGTCGTTGATTTGCTCAAGCGGGCCCAGTAACATTCTGAGACTTGTTACTGTGTTTGGCATATGAAATATGTCATGGGTAGCTTGCCAGGCTTTGCCATGCAAGCGAGATACTCTCAGTAGCTTACCGGGCTCTCTGAGAGGGTAAAGGAATCAAACTCGGGTTGGCTATGTCGGCTGCATGCAAGGCAAACGCCCTACCCCCTGTGCTATCGCTCCAGCCCATAGAGTTGACATCTGAAATAAAATTGATTGCTAAGCTCTGAAGCCTTGAATGACAGAGCAAGGACCAAACAGGGTACAAAGTTAAACAACAGTAGGAACGTGTATCAAAGAATGATATTAAGTGATTCTTTAGAATATAAATCATTAAATTTCTAGCAAAAAACAAGATCCAATAAATCTATTTATTCTGTTGTACTTCATATGTAACATAATTATATTTCAGTAAATATCTCTTTAAGTCAAATTACATTAGAACCGACCTGAGTTCGATTCCTCCGCCCCTCTTGGAGAGCCCAGCAAGCTACCGAGAGTATTCGATATGCCAGACACAGTAACAACAAAGTCTCCAATGGAGACGTTACTGGGCCCACTCGAGCAAATCGATGATCAACGGGAGGGCCTTTACCTTTACCTTTACCTTTACATTAGAACATTACATTTTTAGTGGCCAGAGTGATAACACAGGGGTTAAGGTGCTGGCTTTGAAAACAGTGTACCCAGATTAAATCCCCCTAACCGTACATAATTCCCCGAGCACCCTTGAGTATGACTAAACCCCACCTCACAAAACAAACAAATAAACAAACAACACAAACCCAAAATGCTCAAATATAACATTTTAATTTTACTAGGCATGATGGGAGGGAAACTAGGGACATCTTTGGTGGAAATGTGCACTGGTGGAGGGAAAGGCATTGGAATGACTGAAACCCAACTATGAACAACTTCATAACTGTGTAGCTCACAGTAATTCAATAAAATAAATAAATAATTTTTTTTTAAAAAAAGGAGTCTCTCTGACAGCTCTAGCAAGGAGGAAAGAAGAGCATCCATCGTAAAGATATCTCCCAAATTTTCTTCATACTGAAGATTTACTATCCCATAAAAAACAAAACAAAATAAAAAGCATTACTGATACAAAAAATGTCCATGATAATAGAAATTAAGATGTTTTAGATGTTCCCTGATAAAAAGAAATCAGTGAGCTTGAAGTTGGATCAATAAAATCTTCCTCAACTGAAATGTAACAGAAAGCAAATCCATATCTGTAACATAATTTCAAAACATTGAACAATTTGTCAGTGAAAAGATAATTCATCCCAATTCCAGTCTCTTTAGCTTTCCTGTATAACCCCATGAACAGAAATAGATGGTGTATACTGTAGTTACAGAAAGTAATAGAGGGCAGGATAAGGAAAGTTATATCACTGGAGAAACATTTGTAGAAGTTACAACCCAAACAGAGGTCCAATAAAAGACTGAAATTTATTTTGATGAACACAAAAGATTTCCCTTTCCTATACTTTAGGATCACATTGACAGGTTCCCATAAAACCATTGTGGATTACAGCTAAAAGAGCTACAAGATACAAACTATATCTGAGGAGCAAAATAAATACACATTATAAAGAAAAAGTGGAGACTTTTCTAAAAAATGGATCCTGGAAGAATCTGAAGCCCTTAGCACTGATAGCTATCATACATATTAAAGTCAAACAACTAGGAAGATTACCATAAATCTCCACACTAAGTTTTATTTACCTCAATTACTATTACCTAATCCCATATTCCAACCTTTAAGAAAATTATAAGGCATGCCAAAAAGCAAGAAAAAAACCACATAAAATCTGAATAGAAAAAACAATAATCAGAATAAGATTCACTAAAATAGAACACAGATGTTGGAGTTATCAATTGAAAATATGATTAATATGATAAGTGTTCTAAAGATAAAAACAGACCTAATTAAAAAGATATATGTGAAGAAAAATCACTAAGGAAGGAACAAAATCATTGCTGATAAAAAAAAAATGTTCCACTGTAATAGAAATTAAGATGTTTTGGATGTTCACTGATAAAAATAAATAAGTGAACTTAAGTTGGATCAATAAAATCTTCCTCAACTGAAGTGCATCAGAAAGCAAATTCTGATTTGTAACATAATTACAGAACATTGAAAAAATTGTACAAAACATTGCATAACGAAACATTGAACAAGATTAAAATTGAAATATCTGAAGTAGTAGAAAGAGAAAAATAAGCATAGCAAAAATTAGCAATCAAAGTGGCTGAGAGGTCTAACAGATAGTACAGAGGTTCTGTGTTTGCCTTGAGCTGCCAAACTGGATTTGATCTTCTGCACCACATATGGTCTCCAGAGCCCCACAAGGTGGAATCCCTGGTCACAGAGCTAGGAGTAAGTCTTGAGTATTGTTCCATGTGTCTCCCACCACCCCACCCTTATTCCCCAAAGAGGGGTGGGAGGAAAAGTGAATCAGAATTCTCAAAATTATTGCAGATACAAACCTCTGATCCATGATTCTCAGAGAACCCCAAGAAGAATGGATTCTCTTACCTTACAAAATACCTTCCTAAAATATGATAGTTAATCTTTAGAAAACTGCAAACAAGGGAAATCTCTAAGGACACTTAAGATGAAAGCAAAATAGTAAAATTCTCTGTAGGAGAACAAAGATAAAAAAATTAAGTAATTTCTCATTAGAAGTCATATAAGAAAAAAGAAGGGTCAAATACTTAACAGACTGAGGTGCCATAAAGATAATACAGCAACTAGGGTGCTTGTTTTGCATGCAGCTTACTGGGATTCAATCCCTGGCATCACATATGGTCCCCTGGGCCCCAACAGGAGCGAGTTTTGAGCACAGAGCTAGGAGTAAACCCTGAGCATTTTGGGTATTGGCCCCAAAAGAAAACAAACAAACAAACAAAAAGCAAGGGCTGGGGAGATATTACAAAGGGCAGGGTGCTTGCCTTAAACACAGTCAACCTGAGTTCTACATGCAGAACCCCTTATGGTCATAGGGGCACTGCAAGGTGTGTCCCAAAGCAGAGAGCAAACAAAACAAAACAAAAAATGTATTGACATGAAACCATACAATCCTAAAACTCTGTATCCAATGAAATTATCTGTTTAAAATAGTTTTCAGATACACAAAAACGATATGTGTCACCAACACACCAATATTATAAAAACATTTTTAAGTGTTCTATGCTGAAAGGAAATCATATGTTTCAACTTGAATCTACATAAAGTAGATTGTCACTCAAGTTATAAAGATGCAAGGAAATTTCCTTTTCTTATTCTTAACTGTTTTAAAAGATATTCAAACAAACAAACAAACAAACAAACACTGTCCTCCCATTGTTCATCGATTTCCTTGAGCAGGCCCAGTAAGTCTCCATTTTGAGACTTGTTACTGTGTTTGGAATATTGAATATGTCACAGGTAGCTTGCCAGGCTTTGCCGTGAAAAGATATTCATTACAATAATTATAATAGCAATACATTAGGTAATTATAAACTATGGAAAGGGAAGTATTTGGTTTCTTACATTGAATTTCTGGTCTGGTTGGCCAAGATTTATTAGGAGGTCCCTGTAGTTCCCTTGATGACTGCTTGTGAACCTCCTTCCTTCCCCCCTCCAAGCAAGAAAAAGTGTGGAAGAGAGTAATTTAAAGTGCTTTAAGTTTTATGAACTACAGGTAACTGCATGTAAAGGAGTCTAGTGCAACTTGAAGATTCACTTAGATTTGTTTAAGAGGCAAATGTAAGACAGTGTTTTCCAAAGTGACTGAAAACAATCAGCCCCTCTAGGAGGATGGGTGCTGGGAGGGTGCAGGAAAGCAGGGGTAGCCTCAGTTGCAATTGTTGGGAGTACTTTGTTCATTTAAATAAAATAAATTTACAGGGGGTGCAGAATAATTTGTCTTTTTTCCTTTTACTGAAAAAGAGGTAATGGTCAAAAAATGTATGGAGCCTTTGTCCAGAGCAGTAATAATTATCATAATCATTGATACATTTTGAAGTGACATAAAATGGACTCAATAATTTAAAATGTATACATCATATCAAAGAAGGCAAAACTATGAAAGAGGGGGAAAAATAACCAGGATAGAGTAAATTAGTAAAGTGTAGACCAGAGAGATAGGGCCTACCCCACATGGTCCGTTAGCTTGGGCAGAAGTGGTCCCTGAACATAGAGCCAAACCCTGAGTATGTTGGCATGGCTCCAAAATAAAAATAATTAAAAATAAATAAAGTAGGTCAAAAGATACAAATGTCAAATTACAATATAATAGAGAGCATGATCACTACATTTTATTTTATTTTTAAATTTTTTTAATTAATTAATTTATTTATTGAACCACTGTGGGAAAAGTTACAAAGCTTTCAGGTTTAAGTCTTGGTCATGCAATCATCAAACACATTTCCCTTCACAAGTACTCATTTTTCGCCACCAAGAAACCCAATATACACCCCTTCCTAACCCTCCCAATGCCTGTGAGGCAGGTGAATTCTAGTTAACACTCTATCTACTTTGATTAGATTCATTGTTTCGACAAAAGATGCACCATTATTATTTAGAGTTCACACCCCCAAATCAGACCTGCTAAAAAGGCATTGTGAAATAATTTGTTTTCTACAGCTGGTTACAAGAGCCAAATGATGTTGTGCGGCCACAATAGTGGCCGCATGATTTTGGATTTCTTATATTATACTTATTAAGCCTGGAAGTATTTCTGCCGAGAGTCAGATAATTCTGATTGGTTTCTGTGGCTCTAAAGCCATAGCCCTGCCAGAGAGCCGCTCTTGGGGGGCTACTCGTGACCTTGGTAGGGCGTGAAGGATGAGCCGGGAACACCCCCTTCCCATGAGGTTTCAGTCACCCCATCATGACCGGCTCATACCTGGCTTTCCAAAAAGCTCTGAGGCGGCCACCATCCCACTGTCCAGAGGGAAAAATGGTGGAAGGGAGCAGCACCCTTTCCCTTTCGGCCCGGCATGGTGGCATGGATTAATGCATAGTCCATTCACTCTTCTGCTGCAAGCTGCCAGACTCTGCATTAAGTCCTTGTGCTTCTGGAGCCATGGCTGGATCACTACAATTTAGAATACTGCTTTGTATATCTGAAAGTTGTTAAGAAAATAAATCTCAAATTTTTTTATCACATGCAGAAAGAAAGTAACAATAAGGTGATGTATATCAATTAGTTTATTGTGGCTAGAGTCATTGATATTAATTAGATTTATTGTGACTATAATTTCACTCTAGAAATATCAAACTAATTTTGCATACCAAAAATGAATATAATGTTATATCAGAAACCTCAATAATAGAAATGAATAAACAAATATCATTGACTATATTATAAATGTGATATATAATAATAAATTTATATCAATAATAATTTTAATTATTATTAATAGTATCCCTGCCCCTGTCCTCCCATTGTTCATCAATTTACTTGAGTTGTCACAGTAGCATCTCCATTGTGAGACTTGTTACTGTGGTTAGCATATCGAATACATCATGGGTAGCTTGCCAGGCTTTGCTGTGTGGGCAAGATATTCTCAGTAGCTTGCCAGGCTCTCCAAAAGGGGCAGAGGAATCGAACTCGGGTTGGCCAGGTCAGCCGTGTACAAGGCAAATGCCCTACCTGCTGTGCTATCGCTCCAGCCCATTCATAATTAAAAATATTATATTAATATATTAAGTGCAGTGGTCTATATATCAAGTAAAGTATTTAAATGGATGAATATAAATGAGAAATTTTGTACTGTGTACTGTGTCAAAGAAAAACACTTCAAATGGTGATTCCTGTAGGCAAGTAATAAAGAGTTGGGCAATTATATCCACTGTAACACTAATCAAAAGAATAGCAGCTATATAGTAATTTCAGACAAAAAACTTCAAAGCAAGGAAGATGATCAAAGATTTGGCAAGTTTTTCTTAAAAATAAATTGGCCACCATCAAAGAGGATATACAGATTCTATAGATCTATAGAACTTCAAGATTTACATAACACACTGGTAAAAATGGAACAGAAATGAATAGACAGATATAGTTATAGATTTAAAAATCCTTCGATGGACCAACATGAAAGAAAGAATATAAATAGGGTATAAATATTGGAATAGCATTATAAATCCGCTTGAATAAGTGGATTGATAGCTATAGAATGATTTGTAAAAAATCATTCTTGATCACTTGACTTCCCTTTAATCGTCGATTTGCTTAAGCAGGCGCCAGTAATATCTCCATTTGTCCCTGTCGCGTGCTAATGTAGTCCAATAGCGTCTGTTCATTCTAGGAACACGAAGACCCTCAAACCAATTGTTCATGATCTCGATGAAGAAGTCTGACCATCTCGTAGGTGGATGGCCATGTGGTCTTTTGACATCCCACGAATCCAGTCTATAACAGCTCTAGTCCAGAGGTCATCTCTAAATCTCATAACGTGACCAGCCCATCTGATTTTTGATGCTTTGGCAAACAAGAAATAGCTAAGAGGATGAAGAACCTCCGGCTCCAGGCACATCACTTTGATCCCACTGTTCTTCCTGCATTAACATATGCCTCAGAGACCTGGTTCCTGCGCAAATAGGATGAGAATGCTATTCAGGTCTCCCAAAGAGGAATTGAAAGAGCTATGCTTGGAATATCACGTTTCACTCAAATGAGAGAAAGAATCCGGAGTTCTGACATCCATCGACGATCAAGAATCAGGGACACTGTCTCGTTTGCCAAGGTGTCAAAAATCAGATGGGCTGGTCACGTAAGGAGATTTAAAGACAACCGCTGAACTAGAGCTGTTACCGACTGGATTCCCCGGGATGTCAAAAGACCGCATGGCCGCCCACCTACCAGATGGTCAGACTTCTTCATCAAGATCATGAACAATCGGTTTGAGGCTCTTCGTGTTCCTAGAGCGAACAGACACCACTGGGCTACACTAGCACGTGACAGGGACAAATGGAGACATTACTGGCGCCCGCTCAAGCAAATTGATGATTAACGGGAAGTCAAGTGATCAAGTGATCAAGTGGCAAACGAGAACAGCGTCCCTGATTCTTGATCGTCGATGGAGGTCGGAACTCCGCATTCTTTCTCTCATTTGAGTGAAGCAGGTTACTCCAAGCACAGCGCTTTGAATTCCTCTTTGGGAGACCAGAATAGCTTTTTCATCCTGTTTTCACAGGGCTCAGGTTTTTGAGGCGCATGTTAATGCAAAAAGAACAGTGGAATCAAAGAGATGTACCAGGAGCTAGATGTTTTTTGTCCTCCAAGCTATTTATTCGACGCTCTTGAAGGCGTTCCAAGCTGCTCTCTTCCTCCTGGGCAACTCAGGTGTCAGGTAATTCGTCATGTTGTATTCTAGACCTAGGTACACATAACTGTTGCATTCGGAGATGGTTGTTCCATTGAGAGAGAATGGAGCGTCAGGAAGGAGGCTGTTTCTCGTAAACATCATCTTCATAAGATTCAGCTGTAATCCGACCTTTCCACACTCACAGTCCAATTCAGCCAGCATTTGTGACGTTTGGCTAATGTTTGGTGTTATTAAAACAATGTCGTGAGCAAAGCGAAGGTGGACCATCTATCTTCACTCCCATTCCTTCCCATTCCAGTCATCGCATGATGTTCTCGAGGGTGGCACTGAAGAGTTTGGTGAAATGGTATCACCTTGCTGAACCCCTCTCTTGACATCAATGATTACTTCTTTGTAGAATGGTGAGATCCTGGTAGTGAATCCGTAATACAGCTCACGGAGGATCCTGATGTATTGAGTTTGAATGCCCTGACTGGCTAGGGCTTCAGTGACCGCTTCCGTCTCAACAGAATCAAAGGCCTTCTTTAAATCAATGAACATTAGACACAGCGGCATCTTGAACTCCTGAGAAACCTCAATGAGCTTGGTTATTATGTGGATATGGTCGATGGTGCTGAATCCTTTGCGGGACCCGGCTTGCTCGCATGGTTGTCCTTCATCTAGTGTTCTGCCAATCCTATTCAGGATGACTCAAGTGAACAACTTGTAGATGACAGACAATAGGCAGATTGGGTGATAGTTGCCAATGTCATGGATGTCTCCCTTCTTGTACAGTAGTACAGTCCTGCTGGTTTTCCACTGGGACAAAACCTTGCATTCAGACAGGTAGCATGTGAAGAGCTGAGCCAGCATATTGATGAGTACTGATGGCAGGTTCTTCAGGTGTTCAGGTCTGACCTTGTCTGGGCCGGGTACTGTTCATTTCTTCACTGATGAAATGGCGTGTCGGATTTCAAAAGGGAGAACATTGGGAACAACATATCCATCCTGTGGAATTTGGTATGTCGGCACGTAGACATGGTTATCGATGAGATATGAATAGAAGTCATGGATAATCTTCATTGCCGTTCTGGAAGATGTGATAGATCCATCTGGACGTTGGAGGGCAGTCACCTTGGTCTTGTAGTTGGCAAAGGATAGGCAGGCGTTATGAATGCATTTCCTGGCTTCTGTTGCATCTATCAGCACTTCTGCTCTTCTCTCTTTGAGGTCTTTCTTGATTGCATCTCTGCACTGCTTCGCAAGCTCAGACGTTCACTTGCAGTTGCCTGAGGCATGAGCCAAACCACATTGGCGAATAAGCTCAAGAGTTTTCAAAGACAGGCAATTTTTGTGGCTATCTCTCTCTTGGCGTTCCTTGCACAATCATAGAGGTGCTGAACCAGTCAATTGTATTCCTCGTCAATGTTGTCAACAATGGCATCTTCCCATGTTGCAGCAATAGTGCCAAAGAGCTCCCAGTTGGTGGTCATTCTGAGAGTTGTCTTCTTAAACTTTGCAGCCTTTTCTCTCCGCACTGTGAGGTAGAATTTTGCATGAAGGAGACGGTGTTCCGATTCCGTTTGGAATTTTGGGACAACAGCCACATTGGTCGATTGAATATGAGGTAGTCTATTTCATTGTGGAACCATCCACCGGGATATTCGATATGCCAATCACAGTAACAACAAAGCCTCCAATGGAGATGTTATTGGGCCCACTTGAACAAATCCATGAACAATGGGAGGATAGTTTATTTATTTATTGAATAACTGTGGGAAAAGTTACAAAGCTTTCAGATTTAAGTCTCGGTCATACAATGATCAAACACCTTTTCCTTCACTAGCACTCATTTTTCACCACCAAGAACCCCAATATACCCCCCTCCTACCCCTCCCAGTGGCTGTGAGGCAGATGATTTCCACTTAACTCTTCTCTGCTTCCACCAACAACCAGAGACCCAGGGATTGGATTGTGCACAGAAGACCCCTACCGGTACCAAATAAATACATCACGGGCAGCCCTCTGCTACCTCCACTACCCAGCTGCGGCCATGCCTCAGGATGCTTTCCGGGCCGCATGGCACATTATAAGACACTTAATATCCATCTTCCAGAATTACCGTACCTTATTATGGTTTGAACTATGAGAACACCTACAAGGGTGATTAGAGGCCACCCCAAAAGCCTCTATCCCTCTCGGAGACCCTGGCAAGCTACTGAGAGTATTCTGCCTACACGGCAGAGCCTTGCAAGCTATCCTTGTGTATTCGATATGCCAAAACCAGTAATTACAAAGGGTCTCATTCCCCTGACCCTGAAGGCATCACCAATATAGCAGCACTGAGAAGGATGAGAAAGGAGAGGCTGATAAAATCTCAAGGCCAAACTAGGCTGCCCAAACTAAGAAAGACAAAAATGATTGTCTGTACTTTCAACGCACGTACACTAGCCTCAGACGCATGCATTGAGGACCTGATGATACAAATGTGAAAGATCAAGTACGACATCATTGGTCTGACCAAGACAAGAAGGTATCAATCACATCACACCATTTTCGACACTGGAGAAAAATTGTTCCTTGGAACATGGGATAAAAGAGACGTTGGAAGCATCGGTGTCCTTGTCAACACGAACTTGGCCATGAGCATTGATTCACTGGAATGCCTAACAACCCGATTCGGACATTTACTCCGAGGTGGCGGCCACCTTGCTGCCAGGAAAAAGGCGGAAGGGAGGAACACCCTTTCCCTCCCGGGGAAGCATGGAGCCATAGTTTAATGCATGGTCCATTCACTTTTCTGCCGCAAACTGCCAGGCTCTGGATTAAGTCTTTTTGCCTCTGGAGCCATGGCCATGCCAGAGAGCCACTCATGGGGGGCAACTCGTGACCTCAGTAGGGCAAGAAGGATGAGCCGGTACCACCACCATTCCCATGAGACTACAGTTGCCCCATCAATGACGGCTCATACCTGGCTTTCCAAGAA